>NW_023602073.1:40884146-40911822 GCF_014898055.3 Talpa occidentalis | reverse complement strand
CCCCAGATTCCCATCTCCGGGGGTGTACAATCCCATCCTCCCAGGGCCCAAAACAATATCAACTTGCCAAGGTCCTTCCGCCTCTGGCGGGATTGTTAGTCCATAGTTCAAGTTCATCGGCTTTTCCCTTTGTCCACACTGGGAGCTCTGAATCGTGGTCCTTACTTCCCTGACGATTCTTGCTGCCTTGGGGATCACTGGGTAGTCCTCTCGGGCGTCTCCTCCTCCAGGCGAGGTCTCATCCCGCAGCTTCCGGACCTTTTCCATCCCTGTGCCGCCATGACACGTCCAGCGCTGTCACAGGACACAGTCTGCTGCTCCTCAGTCCCTCCCGGTCTTCGGAGGCTCCATACCGTCTGCATGGAGCACCTTGCCGACTTACGCCAATTGTAAGGCAGAAAGGAATGGACACGGGGCAGGTTTCTGATCCAGCAGACCGGGTCCAGGAAGAAAGAGTCCTGGAAGCCTCAGTGACTTTTTGCAGGCTTTTATTGGGATTACCAGGTACATGGCAAGTAAGGGTGCTGGGGGCCAGGAGGCTGACAGGCCTCCCAGCCCCCAGCAAGTCTTCACTCTTTCTGGGCTTCTGGCGTTCCGGTGTTCTCTGGTGTTCTCTGGTGGTCTCTGCTGCTCTGCTGTCTCGGTTCTGCTTCTGCTTCTCTGCTTCTGCTGGCGTCCCCGTGACGCCACCCTTAAAAGCCCATCTTAGCCCAGGTGAATCCCATCTACCTATGCCCACACACTACTATCAGGTGCCCGCATCAGGCATGCATTCAGACCAGGGTTCCGTCTTCTATGCAAATGGCGGGAGGGCAGAAAAGCCTGATAGTTTTTTCTTACCCTACAGTGTGGTTCTCCGGAGGGCTGGGCGGGCTGGGTGCTGGGCAGGCCGGCACTGCTGAGCCCCTGAGCCCACTGTCTGGCTGCAGGGTCACTTTACCAAGCTCATTCAGGAGAAAGTGGGCTTACAGGACTGGATGGAGGAGCTGAAGCATCGATGTATCTAGATGTCTGGAGAGACTGACACCATCGGTTAGTGGGGAGGCCTGTGCCCGCAGCTGGGGTGTTATGCAGAGGCTGGGGAGACCCCAGCAGCTGAGCTGTTTACACACCCTCCCCTAGGACAATACATCGCTCTCTACCAGACCCAGAAGCAGTGATGAGGAAGGAGCACCGAGAGAAGGAGGAGTCCATAAGCCAGCTGGCCCAGAGCAAAGAGGAGATGAAGGTAGTCAGAGCTCTGGCTCCATGGTGGTGCAGCTGGGCGTGGGGCGGGCTTCTGAGCATCTCTGCTTCCAGGTGAAGCTGTTAGAGCTGCAAGAACTGGTTTTGTGGCTGGTGGAGGTGCACAACGAATGGCGGGTGAAGCTCTGAGCCCCTGCCAGAACCCTGCTGCTGAGCCCACTAGCACATGCCTAGCCCCCAAGGAGCTTGGCACTGCCAGCGGCCAAGGTGAGGAAAGCCCGCACGGGCATCTAGGCAGGAGGAGCACACTGCGCCAGGCACACAGCATCCTGTCTCTGTCTCTCTAAAGCACGGAGTGAGGTGAGCCTCGTCCACGACGTGCAGCCAACCCAGGGCAAGGCCCAGCTGGGCCTGACTCCCCTCGAGAACACCTCTGTGCAGCAGATCATTCAGCTGCTTCAAGAAATGCAGAACCCCAGGAAGTCATCACCATTGGAAACAGCCCGTGTATTCCCTTCTTCTACCAGGCTGATGACAACAAGGTGAAGAAAATGGTGGTCTAGGCAACCGGCATGGGGCCGGGGGCTCTGCCCCCACCTGGCCCTCACCAACCCATCCCTGTTCCCCAAGCTTTCCCCCCCGTCCTTTGGCTCTTCTTCCCAGTCGTCCTTATATGCCTCGGCTTAAAAAAGGGGTACAACAACTCCCCTATCTAATAGGGGGAACAGGTGCAGACCCTAGCCTCTTAGGTCAGGGCTGTGTCTTAATCTCTGGGCTAATCATACTTCCAGAGACAAGGAGCTAGAAACATCCAACTTGTTATTTAGGGGGCTCCCTTCTACAACATAGGGGCTCCTTGATGACCAATTGAATCCTTACCAGGCCTTCCTGCAGAGGGCCTAGGTTGTATCAGGCAATTTGGAGCCACGTGCCCCCACCACGCTACCCCAACCATGTGGAATGGGGCAGCATTTTGAAGGCCCGCCATGGGGGCTAAGTCCAGACAGAGATACCAGCTGGGGCAGGTGGGAACCTACACCTGTCTAGAGTGTAGCCAAGAGATAGCAGTGAGACCCCCAGATCCACAAAGGGGTGGCCTCCCCTGCTCCCTTTTGAAATTTCCCCACGGGCCTTTGCACCCAATTTTTTTTTTTTTATTTTTTGTTGGACTCAATAATTGTTTTGATTTTTCTTTATTTTTTTCTTTTTACTTTTGTTTGCACCCAATTATTTTGGAGGTGATCCCTAACTGCAGAGGGGAGGCCTCTCCTACTACCTAGCAAAAGTCCCCATGGGAATGTGTGCCCGATTATTTTGTAGGCACCCACCTGTTAAGGGGGGTGCTCTGCTCACTACACAAGTCTTGCGGCTTGAGGTTACCCTGTCCCCCTCACAAAAGTCCTGCGGGCATGAGGGCACCACAATCCTCAAAGGGGTGTCCTCCCCTGTCCCCACTCACAAAGGCCCGCGGGCATGAGGCCACCCCAATGTGCAAAGTGGTGGCCTCCTCCTTCCCCCCTCACAAAAGGCCCATGGGCATGAGGCCACCCCAATCCACAGAGGAGTGGCCTCTCCCATCCCGCCCCTCACAAAAGACCCGCGGGCATGAGGACAACCCAATTCTCAAAGGGGTGGCTTACCCTGTCCCCCTCCCAAAAGACCCATGGGCATGAGGCCACCCCAATGCACAAAGGGGTGGCTTCCCCCCATGCCCCCTCACAAAAGTCCCGCAGGCATGAGGCCTCCCCGACCCGCAAAAGGGTGGCCTCCCTTCCTCCTCTCAAATGTCCTGCAGGTATGAAGCCACCGCAGTCCACAAGGGGGTGGCCTCCACTTGCTGTCTTTACAAAAGTCCCGTGGGCCTCTGTGCCTGATTATCTTGGAGGCCACCCCGGATTTGCACAGAGGTGGCCTTCACTGCTTCTTTAATAAAAAGTCCCCATAGAGGGGATGCATGGCTTACTCAGGCAATTTGGGGGTACACACTCCCCCAACCCTGTGGAAAATTGGGCTTGGCCAGAAGCTGGGCCGGGGTGGCTGGTGGAGGCCAGGCGGAAGATGCATGGGCGCCCCGCGGTGTACATACTGTGCTGGGACATGTGTACATGGGGCTGAGACAGCCCCTGTATCACAGCGGAGGCTGCGGTGGCCCCTGGGAGAGGAGGTTTCTGTGAATCAGATGACATCGAGGAAACTTATTTATAGATCGCCCAGGACAGAGGAAGGAGGCAAGGCCAGGGAGTGGTTCCTGGTGTTTCACTTTTGTTTCTGAATAAACCGAACTCACCACGTGGTCGGGCCCTGGGATCTGGGCTCAGGGGCTGCGCTGGGTGTGGGTCCTGCCAGCAGAGGGCAGGCTTCGGGGTGCAAGGTGCACACTGGGGCTGCCTGTCAGGGCATCCAACCCCGCTCAGCTCTCAGGCCCTACAGGTGCCACCCACTGCGTGCCACCCCGGGAGGGCCAGCTCCTGCTCTGATGACCAAGACTGGGAAACCTGGTCTACTTTTATGGGAGGAAAGCAGGGTGCCAGCACCCCAGAGTACTGGCTTCCAGCCTAGGCATTTCTCCTCTCACCCTGTTCCTCTGGGGCCCCACCAGGCCCCATGAGTCCTCCAGGCTGGCACTCTACCCCTGGTGGCCACAGCAGGGTTCAGATGAAGACCAGCTAACATCCAGATGCTTTCCAGGGCAGCCCGGGAAGGACTGGGGCATCCCAGGCACCCCTGCGCCCCCATGCTTAAATCTTCCCCTCCTCCTGAACGCCACAGAACACAACCAGCACACAACACGTTGCTCCCCATTGTTCAGAAGTGGGTTTCATTCTCAGCCAATAGACAGCAGGACTGGTCGCGGCCAGAAGCACACAGCTGCCGGGACAGCACCCCCATGCTCGGGGAAGGGGCAGGAAGGTGGCAGGGGTGCTGAATGGGCACAGGCCAGGAATGGCAGGGAGGCTCGTCGGAGGTGGCACGTGTTGGCGGGAGCAGCTGGGGTGACAGTGTTTGCTTGTAGTTGGGCCACAAGACTCAGAAGGACAGCACAGCACGGCGGTTCCCAACACTAGAGATGTGCACGTTAATGTGTGTGTGTGTGTGTGTGTGTGTGTGTGTGTATTTATAGACATGCATAGAGCAGGGCAGGAGCAATACCACAGCGGGGGCACAAGTGTCACCGAGGTCACGCCTGGGGTGTCAGCTCACCACCACAACAGACTAAAGTCACAGATGAAGGGGGAGGCTTGGGGGCTGGGGGCCAAGTCACAGAACAGCCACCCAGGCAGGCCTGGGAAGAGAGGTGTCCCAGGAAGAGGAGGGGTCTGGTTAGAGGCCGAAGGGGGCCCTGGGGCTCTCAGGTTGGATGGACTTGCCTGACCCGATCAGCTGGCAGCTGGAGAGAAGCAGAGAGAAAACGGGGGAGGGCAGAGAAGGGGGAGAGCTGGGAAGGCAGGTGCAGCCTGGGCTGCAGCGCTGGTGGGGAGGTGGGGAGGGAAGACGAAGCAGGGGAGGGTGTGGGCAGGGGTTCTGGATGAGAGGGGAGGGGTTAAAGGGAGGGGGGATGCAGGAGCAGGAGCTGGAGCCTCTCCTGTGGCAGCCCCTGCCACTGTGTCAGCCTCTGTTGCTGGACGCCCGTAAACTTATTGGAAAGAGGGAGGCTTTCACTCAGACATAAGTCAGAGTATATAAGACCCCCTTCCCCTGTGCGCTGGACTGGACAGTCAATGACGGGGAAGATCGGGGGCAGACTAAAGAAGGCACTGGCCAGCCGCATGTCTGCGACTCCTGACGACCTAAGACAGGCGCAGTCCCCGAGGGGATTCAGCATAATAAACTTTGGCGTTCACGTTAAGCAGAAAAGACCCCCTCTGATGTTGCAGGAAAGGATCGCTGTGCATCGGCACCATAAGCAACCAACAAACACTGCCTGAAAACACTGAGACACACACCGTTAATCTTTACCTTACAATTCAATAGCCCTGGGCTGCACTGCCCTGCTGTGTGCTTTAAACTGTTTAGCTGCTTTTAGAACATGCTTAAATATATGACTAAGAAAAAGTAATCATTGTGATTTTATAGTAAATGCTAATAACAAATAACAGTATGTGGTAATTAAAAACTAATGTTATGATAAATACATGAAACATGATCATAATAAAAATCATGTAGGTCATATTTAAGTTAAGGTTAGGATAACAAAGACCTCCTCTGAGTAAATTACAGTAAGTGCTTGATTCATCGATAATTGTACTTAAATGGAATTTAGGTGAAAAACAATATGTAATAATTCTTGCTATGTTTCACTGCATATCTGATGTATGATTTACCACAAACTGTGAAAAATAATCTTAGGTAATTGTCACAGAAATGTATAAAAGAGAAGGTTGATTTTAATAACTCGCACTCAGATTTTCACTCTCCCTTGAGTGTCTGTGTGTCATTCTTTCTTGTCCCTCGCCCTAATTCCTTCGACCACCTCGTGCTTGTTCTCGCTCATTCCCTGAGAGTGCCTCGATTTACCCACCGCTGCTGGGCTGGTCCACAGCATCTATCGAAAAAAAAAGCATTTGCCAGATCGGCTACAAAATGGTACATTCCCAGCTCGTGGCTCAGACGATCCATCAAATCTGCCACTGAAGGCACTGCAGCATGCAAGGGGGGAACTACCTTATTCAATTCACGATAATCTACTGTCATGCGCCAAGAGCCATCGGGCTTCTTCACTGGCCACACTGGTGAATTGTCAGGGCTGTGGGCAGTACGCACAATGCCCGCTTTCTCCAGTTCTGATATTGTGCCTGTAATTTCTTTGTAGCCTCCGGGCAACCGATATTGCTTGGTATTAGTCACTCGCCTAGGGACTGACAGTTGTAGGGGCGGATGCTTAGCGTGTCCTCTCACCACTGCCTTTACCACACGCACTCTAAGGCGAAACTCTCCAGCTGTGCTCTCTAGCCATAAGCCACATAGTACATCCACCCCCAGGATGTACTCCAGGATGGGCGATACATGTACTTTATACTCTTTCGGGGGTAATCGCCCAATCCCCAGAGATAGTTTTACTGCTGTCACCTTGACACTCTGGCCTCCATAGCCATCAATACAACAAGTAGACCCGTGAAATCTTTCTGGATTTCCATAGAGCACAGAACATTCTGCTCCTGTGTCTACTAGAGCTAAAACCCTTTGTACGTTAGTCGGGGACCAGTGGATGGCAAGTTCCACATGTGGCCTCCGGTCCCCGCCCGTCCCCTGTGGACGGGTTCCTTGGCCCTCACCCTATTCAAAGGATATCAGGCCATCACCCGAGGACGGGGCTGGCAGCAAGTGGTCTTCCAGGCGCAGGGCGCACGCCTGAGGCCTGGGGCTTCCAGGCTCCCCCTGAGCAGCAGTCCTTCTCATGGGTGTGAACCTCTGGTCTTCTCGCAGCTGCTGCCATAATTCTAATAAATATGCATTGGGCTGTGCGTGTATTTTAGTGCCATCTACCCCTGCTCTTATTAAATCCATCCACATTTGGTTACAGGTGACTTTTATAGGTTCTGTGATGCCAAGAGTCTTCCTTGCCCTCCTTGGCATTCCTTTTGATCTTTCAGAAACTACCCGTATTCCTTTCTGAGAGCGCCGGCTCTCAACTTCTCCCAAGCTGGCTATCATTGTGGTGACGTCATGTATCTGACGTCCCACATAGGGTGCTAGAACTGCCATGAGGGATCCAAAAGTAGATGAGGGGGCATTCTTTAATACCAAGTCTCTCATTCCTGCTGTGAAATGCTCGTTGTCAGGACCACGCGTATTCACATTAAACATGGCCTGCCGCATCCCCAATTCCCGAAGTACCTCAACCAGCTCGGCGTACGTCTGCAGCAGTGGGCTTACTGTCTCCAGCACGTCTCCCGCATCAGCCCAGACTGTCCGTATGGCAGCCATTATCCACTCCAGGAGGGTGTGGTCGCCCTGGCCATACCGCTGGCTGTTCTGCAGCCTCTGTCGCAAGGATGGGTGTGAAGTCACGGAGGCCAGTCTCTCCATCTCTTGAGCTGTGCAAATAATCCCATCCAGCCCCAGGTCCCATAAACGCAGCAGCCAGGCTGCCAAGGGTTCCCCTGGTTTCTGGCGGAACTGTTTGCCCAAGTCCACCAGTTCCGCCTGGGTGTATGGTCGATAGGTAGTAAATTCCGTCATCTGTGGTGGTCCTGCAGCCAGACCCCCTGGGGCCATGGGTCACTGCCGCTTCATTTTCTGAGTCACCACCGGACGGGCCCGGAGCATGAGACCAGCCTCCTCCTCCTCGCCAGAGGAGTCCGGCATCTCCGGGGTCGCGGGTTGGTTTGCCACCGCCGGTTGGTACTCAGGCAAAGGTTGAGCCTCCCTCTCCTCCTCTCCTGAGCAGGGGTCTGGCATCTCTGGAGTCGCAGGCTGGTTTGCCACCACCGGCTGCAATTCGGGCAAAGGGCCAGCCTCCCTCTCCTTCCTTCCTGAGACGGAGTCTGGCATCTCCGGAGGGGTGGGTCGGTTTCTCTGAACTTCTTCCTCCAGAATCCTCAAATGTTGTTGCTGTATCCGCATCTCTTCTCGCATCTCATCCAGTACTTGCTGGATTCTAGATTGCTCTTTCCGCCTGGACTCAAGCAGAGCTGTGAGAAACACCCATCCCACGGCTCGTGCCGCCTCGCGGGCACTGCATGCATTCAGGGTTTCTTCTATTTCATACAGGGCCTGTTCCAACTGCCCCGCCGATCCATCTACCTCTGGCCATTCCTGGGGAGGTGCCCACTGGGCGAGGAGGTCGGCCACCGGGTACCATCTGCTCGTGGCCGGCCATCCGGGGATCCCTCTCCAGATTTCAAAGGGCTTCGTCTGCGTAGAGCCGTCCTGCCTCGAACCGTCCTGCCGTCTACGCCAGTTGTAAAGCAACCAACCCATTCCGAGCAGGTTTATGAACGGTTCTAGCAGCCACATGCTCTTCGCCATTGTTTGTAGTCGCCCCAACACTCCTCCGTACACTCCACTCCTCCACCCTTAACACCGCACCACCACCACACCGCACTCTGCTGCACCACCCTTATAAATCAGTCTCTTAGCTCAGGTGGACCCACTTCAGGTGCCCGCCATCAGGCATGCACCCAGGATCACAGGGCTCCCTCATCTATCCTGATGGCGGAAGGGCAGAAAAGCCTGATACCTTTTACCTTACCCTACAGAGGGGCACCCCAGAACCCTCAAACCTGCCTCCTCTAAATAGGTTCTGCCATCTGCCTCATCAACACAAAACATATAAGACTTTAATGGAAAGGAACTTTAATACAATTAGTAAACAATACAGAAAAGACAAAGACTATAGTTTCTAAATCAAGCACCTAAAGTTTCCCCTCGTGGGTAAAAGTTCACCCAAACAGGATTGGCCCTGAGCAAGGCCTGAAAGCCTGCCCCAAGTCTAAAGCACCTTCTGGTGGGGACCCACAGAAAAGGCTCAGAAACAATCAAACAAGTCTGGGAGGAAAAGAGCAAAATCAAAATCAAGACAAAAAATACCACTGTCACCTCCCCATGAGTCACCCACATCTGTTTCAACCAGTCCACGACCAAAAGGCAAGCACAGTTTTTTCACAGTTCTCTCTGCTCCATGTGCCTCTTCCAGGTCTCCTTCTGGCTCTCTGTCCTGCTTCCTTCCTTCTCCAGTTTCCTCCTCCAGCTTCTGCTCCTCCCTGCTCAGCTCCACCCTACCTTGGGTGGGGCAGGGAACCTGGAACTTCTCCTTTTCGTGGGCACTACCCTGTTACAAGAGGAGAAAGCATACATTCCACAAAAATGTAGAATGATGTGGTAGATAGATAGATAGATAGATAGATAGATAGATAGATAGATAGATAGATAGATTGATAGATAGATAGACATAAAAGATGGGGGTGCTCCCCCCAAACTATTGTGATGACACAGTTAAGAGCAGTCTCTGAGCTGCAACAAGAGGGGGCAGGATGACAATTGCTCAGTCAGGGGTTATGATGTTTCAAGAAGTGAACTATCAAAAATGTGAAAATACCTATCCCCTCATTGTTTACTTTTGATTTATTTGTATCAAACACTTGTCAGTTAACTTAGGGGGAAGAAACAGATACCTTGTAAGGGAAAACCAATCAGGTTAACTTCAGACTTCTCTGAAGAAACAATAACAACAGTACAAAACACAATATAACAAAAACAGACAATTATAAATGAGAGACATCCTGCAGGGGAGGAGGAGGGAGAGGGAACAGAGGGAGGGAGGGAGGAGCACAGGGGTCTGTGGTGCTGGTGCACGGATACATCGGATACATCGGTGAAGGAAATTCTATGGGGACTACACCTGAGGGTGGGGGAGCAAATATTGTTTAAAAATGAACAAGGATGTAAAAAATAAAAATTTTTAAAAATTAAAAAAAAGAAACACTTGTCAGTTACTAATTCATTTAACTCCACCAATATTTGTATGTTATGTGCTTGGTGCTGTGTACAAAACAGAGACATTCCTAACTTCAGAGAGCTGCTTTCATGCAGGAGACAGTGAATAATAAAGACAAGAAACCCACCCCATCCTGTAGAGGGGCTGAGAGGAGGGACAGGCAGGGAGCAGGTGGGGCAGCAAGAAAGGGGGGTGTGGGGGCAGCTGTGTCCATCAAGGGGGTCAGTGCAGATGGTGGGATGGAAGCAAAGCCCTGGGAAGGGGATGTTCGGGAATGAGGTTCCCATGGAGGGAACAGCCTGTGGGGGGCTGGCTGGTGCCAGGGGTGCAAGGGCAGAGGGGGTGAGGATCAGCTAGAGCAGAGGGAGAGGGAGGGACACAGGAGTGGGTGTCAGAGGCCTGGGAAGGGGCCACCCTGTGAGGCTGGGGGTAACTGTGGGGATGGGGAGCCCCTGCCAGGCTGTGAGCAGACCAGGGCCTGGTTCAGCTCCCAGGTGGCAGAAGAGACTAGTCTGTGTGTCTCCAGGTGAGACAGGAGGGGCTCAGGCCAAGCTGGGGCAGCACAGGTGAGAAGTGGCTCTTTGGAGGTGCAGGGGGCTCCCGAGGACAGTACTGTCCTGTCCCGTCTTCCCAGGCCTCATCAGGTGGAGGGCTCTGACTGGGGAGCAGGCTGGGTGAAGCTTTTTCTTCTTCTTTTTTCAATTGAGGTAACATTAATTTACACACTGCACAGATGTGAGGTGTAGAGCTTCTCAGCAGGCAACTGTATATTTCACACACACCCACCAGCAAAAGTCCAATCACAATCCTTCACCAAGATATTCCCTCTACCCTCCGTCTCCTCTGGTCACTGCCATTTTGTTGTGGTTGTTGATTGCTTTTTTCCCTTCATAGTCCACAAATAAGTACAATCCTATGTTTTCTGTCTTTCTCAATTTGACATAGCATAATTCCCTGAAATTCTATCCACATTGTTGAAAATGGCGATATTTCTTCTTTTCGCAGTATCTGAGTACTATTCCATTATGTGTGTGTATGATGTATGTAAATCACATTTTGTTAATCCTTTCATCTGTTCTTTAGAACTTGGGTTGTTCCCTATTTTGGCTATTGTAAATAGCACTGCAATGAAAATAGGGGCCCTGTCTCGTTTTGAATAAGTGTTTTCTTATTCATCAGGTCAATATCCAGAGGTGGAAATACTGGATCATATTGCAATTCTTTTTTATTTTTTTGAGAACCACCGTATTGTTTTCCCAAATGGCTGCACCAGTTACATCCAACCAATAGTGCACAAGGGTCCTTTAATCCTTGTTCCTCACAAAATTTATTTCTTGACTTTTGATAATAGACATTTTTACTGGTGTGAGTGGAAATCTAATTGATTTTTTTCAAATGTTGACCCATCCTTGTGTTGCTGAGATAAACCCCACTCAGTCATGACGTGTGATCCTTTTTCATGTGTAATTGAATTTGGTTTGCTAAGGTCTTGTTGAGGATGTTTGCATCTATGTTCTTCAGGGATTGGTCTGTAGCTTTCTTTTTTGTGTGATGTCCTTCTCTGCTTTTGGTATCCAGGGAATGTTGGGCTCATGAGATGTGATGGCAGCATTCCCTCTTCCACACTGATCACAGCCCTTCAGATCCGCCAACATCCCGTCCCCATCGCAGCCTCATGGGACCCGGAGCTGGAGCCTCTGAGTGAGGCCCCTCCTGCTGCCTCCCCCTCAGAGACTGTGGAGATGCCAGATCTTTGTTTTAGGTGCAAAGTATGAAGTGATTTGGTACAGACCACTAAAAAAATTAAGGCGATAAAGTGATCAGTGGCTATTTTCTCAAAAGAAACAGGTGCTCCAGAGTAGCTCACGTGACAGTCAAGGTCCTGATAACTATGAGCTGTCAGGCCAGGATTCCATGTCCCTTGAAGTGTCCTTCAAAATAAACGTGATTGTAAAAACTATTTCTACTGCTTTTAGGTTCCATTTAATTTTGCTGTTCATTTATTTTTCACACTATCCCCAGAGCAGTGTCTGCAGAGTCATGGCACAGAGGGGCTCTCTGGCTTCCTGCAGATGTGAGTGGGGCTGACTCTGACCCACCTGCAGGGAGTGGAGCCCTGGAGCCCCAGAATCAGCCTCCAGGGTTGGTCTTCCAGGGCGGCCCAGGCCTTGCTCTGCTCTCCTCTTGGAACCCTGAATCTCCCTGGCACCCCAGCATTCATGCACTGAGGGGGGATATTCTGCATTGGGGGCTTCATGTATACATCTATATCCCCCATCTCTCTGCCATCTGCAGCATTAAAACAAAACATCTAAGTTCCTTTAATGGAAAGGAACTTCACTACAATTAGTGTGCAACAAAGAGAAAGGAAAGAATAAAGTTTCCAAATTAAGCACCAAAGTCACCACCCCCTCGTGGGTAAATGTTCAGCCAAACGGGGTTGGCCCAAAGCAGGGCCTGAAAGCCTGTCACAGTCTAAAGCACCTCCTGGTGTGGATCCATAGAAAAGGGTGGACGGGGCTGACAAGTCTGAAAGGAAAAACCAAAATCAAGATAGAAGCTGCCATTGTCACCTCCACATGGATTTCTCACTCACATCTGTGTCACCCAGTCCAAGGCCAAGAAGCAAGTGCAGCTTCTCTGCCCCATGTGCCTCCCCCAGGTCTCCTTCTGCCTCCATCCTGCTTCCTTCCTCCTCAGCCTCCTCTCCAGCTGCTTCTCCCTGCTCAGCTCCACCCTCCTTGGGTGGGCCAGGAGCCTGGATCCTCCCCTGGGGACCCCCCTGTTACAGTCCTCTCCATCACCAGCATGTGCCTGTGTGTGGGTGACACCAGCCCTGCAAGGATGGGCAAGGCCCCAGATGTGCGCAGTCCTCTGGGCAGTTACAGGCCAGCACTGCTGCATCCCCCCAGGTGAGACAGATGCTCCAGCCCCCCAGTGAGAGCCCATGTCACCCACATCGACCTTCCCCCTCAGTGTCCCCGTGCTGCCCCTTCCCTGCCCGGTCCTCTCTGGCTCCCCCTGCACCCCTTTCCACCTCTGTCCCCTAAAGTCCCCATTTCCATCCTCTGCTCTCTTTTCCAGGAGCCTCCCCATCCTCCTAGCCGGTGCCCTGGGGGCTCTCCTAGGCCCTCCCCTGATCCAAAGGATAGGAAATGTCAGGCAATTCCCAGGAGGAGGGGCTTTCATCCTTGGAAGCAGAAGCAGAAACAAATTACAGGGACACTGGAATCTAAGTTTTCATCCCAACAGACTGAGGCAATCTTTATATTTGGGGATTTGCCCAGAACCTAGGAACCAGTTATATCCTGGAGACCACTGGAAACTAAAAATAAGGACACTGATCTTTGCCTTCACTATCACTGCTTTGGGTGATGTGTCTGTAAAGATGTCTTTGATGTGCATATCACGTAGTGTTTCGCCTATATTTCCTTCTATGTATTTTATTGTTTCAGGTCTTATGTCTAGTTCTTTAATCCATTTTGAGTTGATTTTTGTGTATGGTGTGAGATAGTGGTCAAGCTTCATTCTTTTACATGTAGTGACCCAGTTTTCCCAGCACCATTTATTGAACACACTTTCTTTGCTCCAATGCATATTCTTTGCTCCTTTGTCAAAGATTAGTTGGCCATAAATCTGTGGGTTTATTTCTGGATTTTCTATTCGATTCCATTGGTCTGTGTGTCTGTTCTTGTTCCAATACCATGCAGTTTTGATGATTATGGCTTTGCAGTATAGTTTGAAATCTGGGAGTGTGATGCCTCCATTCCCTTCTTATTTTTTTTTTTTTTCAGAAGAGCTTTGGCTATTCGGGGTTTTTGGTGATTCCATATAAATCTCATCAATAATTGTTCTATTTCTTTGAAGAATGACATTGAAATTTTTATTGGAATAGCATTGAATCTGTATATTGCTTTTGGTGGGATGGCCATTTTAATAATGTTTATTCTTCCAATCCATGAGCAAGGGACTACATCAAATTAAAGAGCTTCAGCACAGCGAAAGAGACAATAACAAAAACAAAGAGAAATCCCACCGAATGGGAGAATATTTTTGCACACAACACTAATGATAAAGGACTGATCACAAAAATCTGCAAAGAGCTAATGAGACTCAACAACAACAAACAAAATAATCCAGTCAAAAAATGGGCAGAAGAGCTAAAAAGAAACTTCTCTGAAGAGGAAATGCAAATGGCCAACAGGCACATGAAAAAATGTTCAACATCACTTGTAATCAGGGAAGTGCAGATCAAAACTACCATGAGATACCATCTTACACCAGTGAGAATGGCACATATTAAAAAAACTAGCAACAACAAATGTTGGGGAGGTTGTGGAGAAAAAGGAAGTCTCCTGCACTGCTGGTGGGAGTGCAAACTGGTCCAACCACTATGGAGCTGTGTGGAGATTTCTGGACCTACTAAACATAGAGCTTCCATGTGATCCAGCAATTCCACTCCTAGGTATTTACCCAAGGGACACAGAAACATCAATTCCAAAGAGCACCTGCACCCCTAAGTTTATAGCAGCACTGTTTACAATAGCTAAGCTTTGGAAACAACCCAAATGCCCAAAAATAGATGACTGGATCAAGAAGATGTGGTACATATACACCATGGAATATTACTCAGCATTCAAAAAAGATAAACACATGCAATTTGCAGCAACATGGATGGCACTGGAAGGGATCATGCTCAGCGAAATAAGCCAGAAAGAAAAAGAAAAATACCGGATGGTCTCACTCATAGCAGGAATCTAGAAAACTTAAATAAGGGACCAGGAAAATGAATAACTATAAGAAAGTGAAAATCAAAATCAACAAACAACTATGAACCAGAGACACTCTGTGAGGAGTGGGGTGAGGGGAGGGGAGGGATTGGGGTCAAAATAAGGGGGTGGCAATTGTATGGGGAATATAAAAATAAAATTTATTAAAAAAAAAAAATAAGGACTTCTGACCTGACACTGGACTTGGGCGCCCCCTTGTGTGCAGATCCCTGTCCTGCCGCTGGGGCCCAGGGAGCCTGGGGAGGGCCTGGCTGAGCAGGAGAAAGGGCGGCTCTGGGCTCCTGTGCTCAGCCCTGTGGCCACACGGGGGCGCTGCCGCGCTGCTCCGGATTCTGGTGGCGCGCCAGGTCGGGGCAGGGGCTGAGGTGGGCAGAGTTGGGGGTCCTGGGGGCGGCGTCCTGGGGTGAGATGCTCTGTGAGGAGTCAGAGCAGCAGGGCTCAGAGGAGAGGAGACTCCGGAGCCTGCCCTGTGTGTGAGGTTTCCAGCTTTTCTCCCAGAACCCCTCTCTCCAGTCCCTGGATGGTGATACCTGGGAGAGCTGGAAAAGAGAAAATTTTTTTCTTCCACAACCTATTCAATATTGAGGGCATTTAAAAAAAAAAATATTTAGGGCCTCCCTGGCGGAGCAAGGAGCTAAGACACAGCAGTATGAAGCTCTCCGCAGCCACTACGGCATGAGTTTGATCCCCAGCCAGGGAGCTGCCCATATGGCACGTCAGACCTCCCCTGTCTCGCCCGCTCCTCCCCTCAGCAGTGCATTTCAGTACATCTGCCTGTTCTGCTCCCCACCCTATCTCTGGTGAATCCTCTCACCTCCACATTTCTGGCCTGCACCCCAGTTCTTGTATACATAAATAAACCTTTATAAAAAATAAATTGATCTTAAAAAATAACATTTAAAGAATACTGTTAGATTTATAGAAAAGTTGCAAAGGCAGTACAGGTCTTGTTTATCCCACACCATTTCCATTTTGTTAACATTCTACATGAATACTTTTATTTTTTTACAACTAATGCAGCAATGTTGACATATTTACTAAACGTCATACTTTCATTAATTTTTGCTACTGTCCGTTTGATGCTTCATAATCCCATCCAGTTTGCCTGGATGACAGTTTCTCAGACTTTCCTTGTTTTTATAACATTGACACTGGTGAGTGATGTTTGGGAGAGGTGTTGGGGTCACAGATGGGGGTTCTTGGGTCACCTCTAAGAAAAGCGTCACCAGAGTCCTCCTTTCAGTGGCGTGTGGGCACACACACACAAACACACACACACGGAAAAAAGAAGACGATGGTTGTGCAGACACCAGCAGGCAGGAGGAGCTGCCCCTGGAGAGGGCGGGTGTGTGAGGAGAAGCCTGCAGGCCCCAGGCAGAGCCTTGGGAGCAGAGCTGCGTCTTCCTGGGGCAGAAAGCGCACTGAGGTAGTGTTCTAGTTGGGAGGGCTCATTCCTTTGTGGGATTGTCATCTGTTGTTAAATTAATTACTTCTATGGTGTGACTAGGCTGATTTGTCAGGAGCAGCGAGTCTCTGCAATGGCTCCATCCCCACATCTCAGCTCTTGTCTACGCCTCCTTATACTTCCTGTAGCACCTGATACTTGCTATGGCAGTTGGCCTGAAGCAATTTTCATTTCTATAGTTGGTTTAATAACTGCTAATCAATTCTACCCCCACCTCTAGTTTCTGGTCATGTGACCCCTGCACCCTAAATTTCTTACTCTTAACCTCCATCAAGGAGCACTGCTCAGGACTATTGTCCCTCAACTTGTTTTTTTTTTTTTTAATTGGGACTCTGGATGTAGGGAAACAGACCCCAGGGGTGCAGGGCCATTGTCCACTCAACACATCAGTGCTCATCATGTCCACCTGACTCATCACTGATGGCGTTAACCTTCAATGCCAGACTAAGGCAGTGTTACCCAGGTACCACCTTACACTTGTGAGAATGACCCACTGAAGGGTGTGGAGGAAAAGGAACTCTGGTACATGGTGGGTCAGAATGGAGACTGGTCCTGTTAGCCAGCAGAATGAGGGGTTCCCTGGCCCCTCAAACCTGTGCACTTGATATGAGTTGTGTCATCAGCTGCATAAAGACAAAACATACTCTAATGCATAACACTTTCATTAGAAAAGAAAATTAATACAAATTAGTGTGCAATAGAGAATGAGTGTGCAATAGCAAAAGAGAAGAGAAAGAATATAGTTAGAATAGTTCCCAAGTGAAGCACCCAAAGTTACCCGTCCCCTCATGGGTGAGACCCAGCCAAACAGGCTTGCCCAAAGCAGGCCCGCTGAGGCCCGAAGGCCTGCCACAAGGCTAAGGCACCTACTGTAGAGACCCATGGGAAAGGCGCAGGAGGGGCCAGGCAAGTCTGGAAGGAAAAGAGCAAAGTCAAAATCCACAACAAGATAACAGCGGCCATTGTCAGCCTCCCCTTGAGTCTCTCATGCACGTCTTTGTCTCTTTCACGTGTCTCTTTCCATGTCCCCAACTCCCTGGCACAAGTCCAAGCCTGAGGAGCGAGAGTGGCTTCTTCTTGGAATGTCTCTCTGCTCCATGCGCCTCCTCCAGTCTCCTCTCCCCATCTTGCTCCACGTCTTCCTCCTCTTCCTTAGCTTCTCATCCCTGCTCAGCCCCACCTTTCCTCGGGCGGGGCAGGACACCTGGAACCTCCCTTTTCTATGGAGAGCACATGGTACAGCCCTGCCCCTGTGGAGAACAAATGAAGGTTCCTCAAAATATTCAAAATAGACCTGTCACCTGGTCAGGGACTCCATTCCTTGGTGTTTATCCAAAGAAGGTAAAACACTAATTCCGAGGAATATGCGCCTCCTCTGGTCACTGCAGCGCTGTCCACCATAACCAAGCTATGGACACAACCTAAGTGCCCAACGGCAGAGGAGGGGATAAAGAACACAAGCTTGATACCCAGTGGAATACTACCCAGCCGTGAAAAAGAAGAAATATTGAATTTGCAACAACATGGACAGATGTGGATGGGATGATGCTACGTGAAAAAGTTTGAAAGAGAAAGTTAAATACTGGATGATTTCATTCATACGTGGAATATAAGGAGACCAAGCAGGCACAGATGAGACTAAACCAAAACAAACTCTTGAAATATGAGTGCAAAACTGAAGCTATGGGGTGGGGGTAAGAGCAGGAAACAAGGTAGGAAGAGGGCCCAATGGACTGTGGTGGAGGACTATGGATGCCCTTAGGTGGGTGGGAAGTGATAATGGACATCTGAAGAGGGTGACCCTGGGCCTCTGCACACATGCAGTGTGTAAACCAATGTTACCTCAACTCAATAATACAATGAGGGGAAAAAGAAAAGTTCTTAAGCAAAAGAAAAAAATAACTTGTCTTCTCTGTCAATCACCGGCCTCAGGACTTTGCCTTCGCCTCCTCACTGTCATGCAGGATGAGAGGCTGGTTTCCCACAAGGTCAGAGCAGGAGGTGCAGGGACTCCTGAGGCTGCTCAGACACCACTGAGTAGAGACACTGCAGAGAGGGCGGCTCTGAGGGGAACCAGAGACAGAGGGTCAGAGTAACCCCAGTGCTGAAAGAGGATCTGGTTCCCAAGCAGAGGGGAGTGAGTGTGTGTGTGTGTGTGTGTGTGTGTGTGTGTGTAACAGGAATGAGAGGATACACAACATAAGATGATGGGAAGTCAATTAACATCAAGCCCCAGAATAAATTAATTCAAATTACACACAGAGTAGAGAGTGTCAGAACAACAGTAAATACAGTTCCACGGAGAAGCAGCTTTGAGCAGGACTGAAAAAGCATCCTCCTCTGAAGAGGAGGAGGTTTAGAAATACCTCAGGTTGGCTTGAGGTGTAAGGAGCTAGGCAGGACCCTCCTCCAGGCCCCGCCTACAATATGGTGGCACCTTCACCCTGACAGCTCCCTCCCCCAAACCCCAATTTTTTTCTCCTTTGGAGTCACCATAGAAAACCCACTGGCCTCAGAGTCAGGGAGCACCATGGGCTGCAGCTACTTTCTCTCTAGACCAGAGCAGGAGGGAGCCACACAGGGGGAGGGAGGAGTGTGTGTCCTGCTGGCCTGGTCCAGGGGCAGGATTAGCCCAGGTCACCCCAGTTCCTGAGCTGAGCCTTTGTCCACAGTCCAGGAAGGGAGGGAGAGATGGAGCAGGGTCTCCCTCAGCTCCTGGAGGAAGGTGTAACGTTAGGTGGGTGAACTTAGGTTTCTTTCTCATTCTGGGCTCCCCCATCTCCCCAGGTACCCCCATGTGCAGCAGGGAGAGGATCTCAGATAAACCCAGGCTGGATCCCGCACCTCCCTCCCCACTATAGTGTTCAGGATGAATCCCCTTGTATTCATGGCCACACTGGAGGAGAGCACAGAAAGGTAAGTATTATTATTGTATTTGCAAGTGATTAGAAGTAAGATTTTTTACTATAAATGCTCTTTTATTTTTGTTGTTGCTGTAACAGTGCTGTGCAATCAGAAAAAAACCTGGGAGAGGGAGAAAGTGTGGAATTGAGTTTTCATGATGCAAACAAAAAAAAAAAAAAAGGAAAAAAAGCCAAAAATGAAAATAAGACAAACATGGATTATTCAGTTTAACCCATGACACCCTGGAAGTTGCCAGATATCATGATCCCAGAGCAATTCATGACTGTGGGGAGTGAGACTCAAAAGCCCAGCCCAGGAAACACAGCAGGGGATGCAGGGCTCTGACCAGGCCAGGGCCCCCCTGCTGTGGCAGCTGCAGTGGGGAAGGGTCTCCGAGCTGAGGAGTCTGGGAACTCAGTGTGGTCACATCCACTGGAAACATCCAGAGTGAGGTTGGGTCATCCTAGTGACAGCTGCCTCACTACCAGCCCAGGCCGTCCTACTATTGATAAGTCAAATTTAAAAAATTCCTCCCTGGAGGGAAAGTGTCAGGGAAAGGTGGTGGTGTCCATGCAGGCCCTTCCCTCACAGCCCGGCCCAAGGAGAGTCCCGAGTGTCTCCTCAGGGGCCTCTGCTGCCTCCTCTAGTGAGCAGAGGACTCATGTCACGGGGGAGGGAGACCTGCCCTGCCATGTCTTCCCTCCTGGGGATTATGTTGGGAGTGAGCCCCCGAGCACGTGTGCAGACAGCTCGGGACCCAGCACAGGGAGTGCTTGATCCTGAGGGCTCCTAGGGCCTTTGTGGGAAGGAACTTGAAATATAATTAGGTCTCCCCAGCTTCTCCTGGAGCTCCCAGAGGGACAGGGCTGTGCACACAAGGGGGAGCCGCATCCAGAGTGAGGTTCTGTGTCTTAATTGTCTCCCCAAGAGGACATTGCCTGCTCCCTAGAAGCTTCCTGGAGTGCTTGGATATCTAAATAACATTAAAATATTACGAAAATCGAAGCTCCACCATCCGGGTGGCTAGCTCATCCCAAACCTGGCATTTATCCTGAAGACAGGCCTCCTAAGACATTCAGGCACCCGAGCTCAGAACGCCCCACCCACTGCCTTCTCAAAACAGGACCATGCCTTGAGAACAACTTATTGACAAGGTAAAGGAAGGCTAAGGCCTAGGGTAAGGCAAAACTTTATTCTTTGCTCCCTCTAAGGAGCCATGTGGAATGGGGGATGGTGAGAACCTGAGGTTTAAGGAAAACCCGGCGTTTGGGGATGACCTGACAGTTTGACTTAAAAGTTATGGTTTTCAGGAAAGAATATTGAACTTAAAAGAGTGTTCATAAGTTTGTTTAATCGCCACTGGGTGGTAAAAACATCCATCGTGAGGTTGAAAACGACGCCTCTGGTGTGTTTCAGTCCCTAAACTGATGTTTGCAGGAAGTTTGCCTTTTCTTTCTTCTGGATTGTAGAATCAAGTGCCAGGTATCAACTTTCATTCCATTTTTTTCCCAGTGGGAAATTTTCTTCAATTCTCAAGTCAGGATTTACTAATATTTGAAGCTGCTGTCACCTGATGATTTTGGAACGGATTTCCCCAACCTTCTTCATTCCAGGACACATTTCAAAATCCTTCATACTTAGAATCTTCACCCTGAAGATTTCCTCTGTGAGGGCTGTGATAACCGACTCTTTGAAATAGAAAGTTGCGGGCCTCCCTGGTGGTGCAGCGGGCGGAGCACTGCACTGTGAAGCTGTCAGCAGCCTCTGCAGTGTGGGTTCGATTCCCGGCCACCCAGGGAGAAACCCACATGGCACGGCAGACCTCTCCTGCCTCTCCCGCTGCTGCCCTCAGCAGTGTCTTCTGTCTGTCTGCCTGTTCTTCTCCCTGCTCTGTCTCTGGTGATTTCTTTCACCCTCCCAAGCCTCTGACTATACCCAGTTCTTATATAAATAAATAAATCTTTAAAAAGAAATAGAAAGTTGCCTATATTTTCCAAAATTCAAATCCTAATTCATAAAAGGGCTTCAATCACTTCCCCACCTCTCAAAAACACTGTCTCAATTCCTTCCCACTGCACGTTCTGGTTAGGAACTGAACCAAACTATATTGAGGACAATTATAAATGAAAGACTTGAAACTGTGGATCAGACGGAGGAATAGTGACGGAAAGAAAATTCTGAATAAACGGCATCATTCCTCATAGGGCCCAAATCAGCCTTTGGAACACATCAGCCAATTTAATTCCTCTTGTTATCTCTCATAAGTGAGAATTTTGAGGCAATACCAAATGCCTAAGAGTTTAGGACATTTTTTTTTTTCTTTTTCTCCAAGTGGGAGTTGGAGTTATGTGATTTCAGCAAGGTTGGAGGATGGTGTGTGAGGATGGGAAGAGGTTCCAGTGGAGCTCAGACTGAAGTCCAGCCCTTGCTATGCAACTAGTGGGCTCTGCTCATGCCTTGACACTTCTTTTGACAAGGTAAAACTTCTATTTACTTCTATAGGGAAGGGCTTGCTTTCTGGCTTCAGGAGAAAAGATTTTTATGTGTAGATGTCTAAAGTGAGAAATACCACCTTGTCTCATTATTTGTGCTCCCATTTTTACTGTGTTTCTCTAATTATATTATGTAAATATCACACATTCATTGTGAACAACTCAAACCATTTATAAAATATGAAACTTCTGAAATATAAAAATGTAATAAAATATCTTGTCATCTTACCATAATAATAAACATTAATATTTTGGTGACATTTTTGCATGCATCTCTTTACATATCTATGTGTTTTTAATAAACAGCATTTAGCATAAATGATAATTTTCCTGTGGATACCTTTCTACACCCATCTCAGCAGCTTATCCCCATCTCCATTTTCCCAAGTAACACACATATCTTAGCCAGAAAAAAAAAATTGAGATTTTGCATGCAAATAGTTTATTTGGGTTCATTACCGTGGGAACAGGAAACATAAAGCAGGGAGTGGAAGAAAAGTTGATACCAGGGAGCTTTACTGACCTGGGTACTGCCATGGGCAACTGGGGTTCAATCTCCCTGACAAATAAGGTGCAACTGGACTAAGGTGGTGGAAGGTTATACCTGCATGAAACTGGTTACTATGAAACAATAAACTATAGCAGTAAAAAGGTGAACTGAAGGGATAGAAGACATGAGGCCTGAGAAATGTCCCATACAGTCTACTCCTTACACCACTCAGATCTTTTCACGCACTCTGTGGAGTCCAGTCAGTCACAGGGTCTTTGATGTGGTGGCCAGTGACAAGCTCTACAAAAGACTCAGTTAATGGGCCAAGCCTCCACAGATGCATGTGGTCACAACACCATTATTAATGTGCTTTGTCTCTTTCCCACACAGCCATTCCAGATTCCCCTCTCCCTGGAGCAAACCTACATTCTTCATCCCTGCAGAGTGGGAGGCTGAGTCCCTCACCCCCATCAGGACATGGTTGCTGCATGGCCTGTTTGTATTTCTACTTGGCAAGAAGCCCCAGTTCTCCAGAGTTTCTACACGTGCTCCTTTCTTACTCCATTGTGCAGCAGCAACCCTAGCTCCTCATAGTAATCAGGGTCAATTATTCTGAAAACAATCACAATAGAGTTCATTATGGCTCACTGGCTCAAGGAATATAAATGCTTAGGCAGTAGATATAACATCAAATCCAGCAGAACCTTGCTGGTACAAGTATGCCTCCCAACCTCCCACCTCACGTCCCTGGAGAGCCTCTAATCTAATAGGGTGAAGGTGTGGGGTGAGAAGATAAATTCCTCCAGTGCATCATTAGGAGTAATGGTGAGAGTGGCTGATCCTTCTTCACCTCTTAGTTGCAGGATCCATGCTTTCTCAATATTGGAACACAGATTATATATTGGCATTACTTCAATGTGTATAACACATGTTGAAAGCTGCCTTCCACCATCACAGAGTGTTTTGCCCAAGATAAAATGTTAAAAGTTTTTAATGTCTCTCCTCCTTCAATTATGCTGTCAACTTCCAAGTGACATGCTGTGTGGTAGAATCAGTGATTCCTGCAGACACGCTGCCAATGTCATACTTATTTCACCATAAAACGTGCCCCTTATCAGAGGCAATGTTATATAGGCTCTATGCTGGTGAATCAGGCAATCTGTTGGCTCTTGAATGGAGATGCTGGCAGTCAGGGAAGGGAATCACATCCAGAATGGATGTCAATTCTTGAGAACAAATCACTCTCCATAACAGGGTAAACTGAGTGAAGAAATCCACCTGTTACCATGTAGCTGTCTGGTCTACTAAGTGATGTTATCACAGCAAGAGCTTGACTGTGATTTCTTTGACTGGAAATCTGGGCATTCGTGAGTGACAGTGACTGATGAATCTCCCATGATGAGAAAAAACTCATGCTACTGGACTCAGGTATGATCAAATCACCCTTGATCTCGATTTCTATGACTTTCAGGGACTGTTGAATAAGCCCTGGGGTGACCAACGAGAGAGGCTGAGTGTTATCCACACAAAGGGGACATGATCTGTGGTAGGTGCTCTCTGAGGTGAGAACTAACATGAGACACAAAGGTCTTACACCCTGTGTCCACTCCCATGGACAAAAATGCCTCATTTCCTAACTTCCTTTGATTCATCTTCTCATCTTGCTCCTTCTCAGCACTGAATCATTCAGAAAGTCACAAACCACTACCAGGAGTCTATTTTATAGCAGTAACGGAGGGAGGTCAACATTGCCACCATTCAAATTAAGTCATCAGGGCACTGCCTGCAACTCTTGCCACGCCTCGCTGTCTCATTGGGCGCTCCTGGGTGAGGCTATTTAATGAAATTGTAGCCCTGGATATCCCATTACATCTCTAATCTTAATATCTTCCTCCTAAAACATATGTTCTTATAAATGGATGTCCTAACATGGACTGATATAGACATTAATAATGATTTCTTGATTATACTTATGTAATGACCTATGGCTGATTTGATAGATATTGCTCATTTACAAACCCTACTGTTTAACTAAAATTCAATATCCCCAATTTTTTTTTCTTTGGCATAGGGATAAGAGGATTCAGCAGAGACAGAGTGGGAAGCAGAACAGGTAGATTTACTGAAATACACTATTAAGGGGAGCATCTGGTGAGATAGGAGAAGTCTGCTGAGCCCTAGCAGGGTCAGCTCCCTGAGCTGGCCTAGATTCAGGCCTCAGTGGTGCAGCACTGAGACTTCACCCCTAGGACACCAGGGAGGCCCAACAAACCAAATTTGCATTATACCTACCATGCGTGAAAACAATGTTTGAGGATTCTGGGGAGAAGTTCGAGAAACCAACCCACCATTCTGGAGATGCCAGACTCCAGCTCAGAAAGGAAGGAGAGGGAGGCTGGCCCTTTGCCCGAATCGCAGCTGGTGGGGGGAACCAACCCATGACTCCAGAGATGCCAGACCCTCCTCAGGACAGGAGGAGAGGGAGGCTGGCCCTTTGCCCGAGTCACAACCAGCAATGGCAAACCAACCTGCGACCCCTGAGATGCCGGATCCTCTGGAGAGGAGGTGGAGGCGGTCCCATGCTCCGGGCCCGCCGAGTGGTGACTCAGAAATAAAGCGCAGCCACCCATGGCCCAGGTGGTGGTCAGGCTGCTGGACCACCACAATGACAGAATTTACTTCCTATCAACCATACCACCAGGCGGAACTGGTGGACTTGGACAAAGTTTCCACCAGAAACCAGGGGAACCTTGGCAGCCTGGCTGCTACATTTGTGGCCTGGGGCTGGATGGGATCATTTGCACGGCACAAGTGATCGAGAGACTGGCCTCCATGGTTTACACCCATCCTTGCGACAGAGGCTACAGAACAGCCAGCAGTATGGCCGGGCGACCACACCCTCCGGGATGGATAATGGCTGCAAACGGACAGTCTGGCTGATGCAGGAGACGTGCCGGACACAGTAAGTGGATGGCAGACGTACGCCGAGCTGGTACAGGTCCCTCGGGAATTGGGGATGCGGCAGCCATGTTTAATGTGAATTCCGTGGTCTTGATGATGAGCGTTTCACAGCAGGGATGAGAGACTTGGTATTAAAAAAATGTCCCCTCATCCTCATTTGGATCCCTCATGGCATTGTAGCACCCCATGTGAGTCGTCAGCTACACAACGTACAACAGTGATAGCCAGCTTGGGTGAAGTTGAGAACTGGCGCTCTCAAACTCAGGAGGGAATAGGTAGTTGTTGAAAAGTCAAAAGGATGCCAAGGAGGGAAAGGAATCTTCTTGGCACCACAGAACTTATTAAAGTCACCCATAACCAAATGTGGACAGATTTAGTGAGAGCAGGTGTGGATAGCACTAAAATACACGCACAGCCCAATCTACATTTGTTGGAATTATGGCAGCAGCTGCAAGAAGACCAGAGGTTCACGCCCATGAGAAGGACTGCTGCTCAGAGGGAGCCTGGAAGCTCCAGGCTCCGGCACATGTCCTGCGCCTGGAAGACACTTGCTGCCAACCCCATCCTCGGGTGAGGCCTGATCGCTTTCAAATAGGGTGAGGGCCAAGGAACCTGTCCACAGGGATGGGCGGGGACCGGAGGCCACATGTGGAGCTCGCCATCCACTGGTCCCCAACTAACATGCAAAGGGTTTTAGCTCTGGCAGAACAGGAGCAGAATGTACTCTGCTCTATGGAAATCCAGAAAGATTTCACAGGTCTACTTGTATTGATGGCTATGGAGGCCAGAGTGTCAAGGTGACATCAATGAGACTATCTCTGGGGATTGGGCCATTACCCCCCAAAAGAGTATAAAGTATATGTATCGCCTGTCCTGGAGTACATCCTGGGGGTGGATGTACTAAGTGGCTTATGGCTAGAGACCACAGCCGGAGAGTTTTCACCTTAGAGTGCGTGTGGTAAAGGCAGTGGTGAGAGGACACGCTAAGCATCTGCCCACACAACTGCCAGTCCCTAGGCAAGTGACTAATACCAACCAATATCAGTTGCCCGGAGTCTACAAGGAAATTGGGCACAATATCAGAACTGGAGAAAGCGGGCATTGTGCGTACTGCCCACAGCCCCGACAATTCACCGGTGTGGCCAGTGAAGAAGCCGATGGCTCTTGCGCATGACGGTAGATTATCATGAGTAAATAAGCTAGTTCCCACTTTGCATGCTGCAGTGCCTTCGCAGCAGAATTTGGTGGATCATCTGCTGGTGCCAATAAATGTCTTTTGCCGCTAGGTTGGTACCTCGCCTGGACTAACTTGTGTTCTGTTGTCTTTTGTTGTTATAGTGTGATGTGTACTATTTACTTTTATGGGCCATGGCTGTGTTGTTTATGTTTTGCTAAGAAACAAAATTGTCTATATGTAGATGGTCTGGCAGAAAACCCTGAGGGGGTGGATTGTAGGGTAAGGTAAAAAGTAATCAGGCTTTTCTGCTCTCCCGCCATTAGGAGAGATGACGCATCCCTGCGGGCCTGAACGCAGGCCTGATGGCGGCACCTGGAGTAGGGTGGGGGTGCGGTGTCGAGGGTGGAGGAGGACAGTGGAGTGTGTGGAGGAGAGCGGCGACTACAAACAAGGGCGAGGAGCATGTGGCTGCTAGAACCGTTCATAAACCCACCCGGAATGGGTTGGTTGCGTTACAGCGGGGTCCTGGGGTTCACTCTGGATAGGTATCTGCAGAGCTCCCCTGTCAGTGGCACGCGGCGAGTTTCCCAGGCGAGTTTCTCCATGAGACAGAGACGGTAGTATATTTAAAAAACAGGTTTTATTGGGGAAAGGGAGGGGCAGGTTTTGCTGAGAGAGGCCTGCATGGTTGAAGCGGGCAGCCTTGACAGGTCATAGGCGGGCAGGAAGCTGCTGCCCTGCAGAGGAGAGAGTTGGTAAGAAGAGGAACCACACACAGTCCCAGGTGGGCAGAGGGAGTGCTGCCCCGAGCCAGTGCAGAGACTTTACAGACACAGTCCTCTTCTGTTTGGGGGGGGTCACTCCTTGTGAGCCATCAGTTGGTTGCTGATTTTGGATAACCACGCAGAATCCAAGAGGGACTGGAGATACCAGGATGGGGAGTGGAGATTCCAGGATGGGCCCAATCTCCAAATCTTTCCCTCAGGCCTGTGCTCCACTCCCTAGAGCATCTGATCCTGCTTGGGTCTCATGCCTTGTGATAAGGCCCTGGTGCCGAAGGTCACGACCTCTACAGCTGAGTTAATGGTCATGCTATTTCCTCTATCCCTACCTCCTTGTGAGTCAGGTTTTCTGGTGTCAGGGTACCTCCTTTCCAATCTTTCTATTCTGTCTGCTATTAAGGTATTCCTATTTTTGGAGGAGGGGAAGCTGGGTCCCGAATGCTGGGTGAGTGTGGAGTAAGTGGCTCCAATAGCAATCAGAGAATTAATATCTTACCTGTGACATCCAGGGTTACTCTAGCTTAACCACAGAGACCATGTCATTGGGGACCTGGTGACGTCCTTGGGCCTATCACTTGTCATCCAGGAGGTGTCAGTAGTCAGTCTACTACAGGGCAGGGAGAGGGCACCCCAGAACCCCAAAGCTGCTTGCTCTAAATAGTTTCTGCCATCTGCCGCATGGACACAAAACATTTAGACTTTAATGGAAAGAACTTTAACACAATTAGTAAACAATACAGAAAAGACAAAGAATCTGTTAGAGGTCAGGGAGAAGGGCAGCCCAGACGCCACAAACCTGCCTGCTCTAAATAGGTTCTGCCATCCGCCGCATCAACAGAAAACATATGAGACTTAAATGAAAAGGAACGTTAATACAATTAGTAAACAATGCGGAAAGTAAAGAAAATAAGTTTCTAAAACAAGCATCCAAGTTACCCGTCCCCTTGTGGGGAAAAGTCCACCCAAACAGGATTGGCCTAGAGCAAGGCCTGA
>NW_023602073.1:40851967-40884046 GCF_014898055.3 Talpa occidentalis | reverse complement strand
CTTGTAACAGGGTAGTGCCCACGAAAAGGGAGTATTTCCAGGTTCCCTGCCCCAACCAAGGTAGGTGGAGCTGAGCAGGGAGGAGCAGAAGCTGGAGGAGGAAACTGGAGAAGGAAGGAAGCAGGACAGAGAGCCAGAAGGAGACCTGGAAGAGGCACATGGAGCAGAGAGAACGGTGAAAAACTGCTTGCCTTTTGGTCATGGATGGTTGAAACAGATGTGGGTGACTCATGGGGAGGTGACAGTGGTATTTTGTCTGATTTTGATTTTGCTCTTTTCCTCCCAGACTTGTTTTGATTGTTTCTGAGCCTTTTCTGGGGTCCCACCAGAAGTGCTTAGACTTGGTGCAGGCTTTCAGGCCTTGCTCAGGGCCAATCCTGTTTGGGTGAACTTTTACCCACGAGGGGAAACTTTAGGTGCTTGATTTAGAAACTATAGTCTTGTGTTTTTTCTGTATTGTTTACTAATTGAATTAAAGTTCCTTTCCATTAAAGTCTTATATGTTTTGTGTTGATGAGGCAGATGGCAGAACCTATTTAGAGGAGGCAGGTTTGAGGGTTCTGGGGTGCCCCTCTGTAGGGTAAGGTAAAAGGTATCAGGCTTTTCTGCCCTTCCGCCATCAGGATAGATGAGGGAGCCCTGTGATCCTGGGTGCATGCCTGATGGCGGGCACCTGAAGTGGGTCCACCTGAGCTAAGAGACTGATTTATAAGGGTGGTGCAGCAGAGTGCGGTGTGGTGGTAGTGCGGTGTTAAGGGTGGAGGAGTGGAGTGTGTGGAGGAGTTTTGGGGCGACTACAAACAATGGCGAAGAGCATGTGGCTGCTAGAACCGTTCATAAACCTGCTCGGAATGGGTTGGTTGCTTTACAACTGGCGTAGACAGCAGGACGGTTCGAGGCAGGACGGCTCTACGCAGACGAAGCCCTTTGAAATCTGGAGAGGGATCCCCGATGGCCGGCCACGAGCAGATGGTACCCGTGGCCGACCTCCTCGCCCAGTGGGCACCTCCCCAGGAATGGCCAGAGGTAGATGGATCGGCGGGGCAGTTGGAACAGGCCCTGTATGAAATAGAAGAAACCCTGAATGCATGCAGTGCCCGCGAGGCGGCACGAGCCGTGGGATGGGTGTTTCTCACAGCTCTGCTTGAGTCCAGGCGGAAAGAGCAATCTAGAATCCAGCAAGTACTGGATGAGATGCGAGAAGAGATGCGGATACAGCAACAACATTTGAGGATTCTGGAGGAAGAAGTTCAGAGAAACCGACCCACCCCTCCGGAGATGCCAGACTCCGTCTCAGGAAGGAAGGAGAGGGAGGCTGGCCCTTTGCCCGAATTGCAGCCGGTGGTGGCAAACCAGCCTGCGACTCCAGAGATGCCAGACCCCTGCTCAGGAGAGGAGGAGAGGGAGGCTCAACCTTTGCCTGAGTACCAACCGGCGGTGGCAAACCAACCCGCGACCCCGGAGATGCCGGACTCCTCTGGCGAGGAGGAGGAGGCTGGTCTCATGCTCCGGGCCCGTCCGGTGGTGACTCAGAAAATGAAGCGGCAGTGACCCATGGCCCCAGGGGGTCTGGCTGCGGGTCCACCACAGATGACGGAATTTACTACCTATCGACCATACACCCAGGCGGAACTGGTGGACTTGGGCAAACAGTTCCGCCAGAAACCAGGGGAACCCTTGGCAGCCTGGCTGCTACATTTGTGGGGCCTGGGGCTGGATGGGATTATTTGCACAGCTCAAGAGATGGAGAGACTGGCCTCCGTGACTTCACACCCATCCTTGCGACAGAGGCTGCAGAACAGCCAGCGGTATGGCCAGGGCGACCACACCCTCCTGGAGTGGATAATGGCTGCCATACGGACAGTCTGGGCTGATGCGGGAGACGTGCTGGAGACAGTAAGCCCACTGCTGCAGACGTACGCCGAGCTGGTTGAGGTACTTCGGGAATTGGGGATGCGGCAGGCCATGTTTAATGTGAATACGCGTGGTCCTGACAACGAGCATTTCACAGCAGGAATGAGAGACTTGGTATTAAAGGATGCCCCCTCATCTACATTTGGATCTCTCATGGCAGTTCTAGCACCCTATGTGGGACGTCAGATACATGACGTCACCACAATGATAGCCAGCTTGGGAGAAGTTGAGAGCCGGCGCTCTCAGAAAGGAATACGGGTAGTTTCTGAAAGATCAAAAGGAATGCCAAGGAGGGCAAGGAAGACTCTTGGCATCACAGAACCTATAAAAGTCACCTGTAACCAAATGTGGATGGATTTAATACGAGCAGGGGTAGATGGCACTAAAATACACGCACAGCCCAATGCATATTTATTAGAATTATGGCAGCAGCTGCGAGAAGACCAGAGGTTCACACCCATGAGAAGGACTGCTGCTCAGGGGGAGCCTGGAAGCCCCAGGCCTCAGGCGTGCGCCCTGCGCCTGGAAGACCACTTGCTGCCAGCCCCGTCCTCGGGTGATGGCCTGATATCCTTTGAATAGGGTGAGGGCCAAGGAACCCGTCCACAGGGGACGGGCGGGGACCGGAGGCCACATGTGGAACTTGCCATCCACTGGTCCCCGACTAACGTACAAAGGGTTTTAGCTCTAGTAGACACAGGAGCAGAATGTTCTGTGCTCTATGGAAATCCAGAAAGATTTCACGGGTCTACTTGTTGTATTGATGGCTATGGAGGCCAGAGTGTCAAGGTGACAGCAGTAAAACTATCTCTGGGGATTGGGCGATTACCCCCGAAAGAGTATAAAGTACATGTATCGCCCATCCTGGAGTACATCCTGGGGTGGATGTACTATGTGGCTTATGGCTAGAGAGCACAGCTGGAGAGTTTCACCTTAGAGTGCGTGTGGTAAAGGCAGTGGTGAGAGGACACGCTAAGCATCCGCCCCTACAACTGTCAGTCCCTAGGCGAGTGACTAATACCAAGCAATATCGGTTGCCCGGAGGCTACAAAGAAATTACAGGCACAATATCAGAGCTGGAGAAAGCGGGCATTGTGCGTACTGCCCACAGCCCCGACAATTCACCAGTGTGGCCAGTGAAGAATCGCGATGGCTCTTGGCGCATGACAGTAGATTATCGTGAATTGAATAAGGTAGTTCCCCCCTTGCATGCTGCAGTGCCTTCAGTGGCAGATTTGATGGATCGTCTGAGCCACGAGCTGGGAATGTACCATTTTGTAGCCGATCTGGCAAATGCTTTTTTTTTCGATAGATGCTGTGGACCAGCCCAGCAGCGGTGGGTAAATCGAGGCACTCTCAGGGAATGAGCGAGAACAAGCACGAGGTGGTCGAAGGAATTAGGGCGAGGGACAAGAAAGAATGACACAGACACACTCAAGGGAGAGTGAAAATCTGAGTGCAAGTTATTAAAATCAACCTCTTTTTATACATTTCTGTGACAATTACCTAAGATTATTTTTCACAGTTTGTGGTAAATCATACATCAGATATGCAGTGAAACATAGCAAGAATTATTACATATTGTTTTTCACCTAAATTCCATTTAAGTACAATTATCGATGAATCAAGCACTTACTGTAATTTACTCAGAGGAGGTCTTTGTTATCCTAACCTTAACTTAAATATGACCTACATGATTTTTATTATGATCATGTTTCATGTATTTATCATAACATTAGTTTTTAATTACCACATACTGTTATTTGTTATTAGCATTTACTATAAAATCACAATGATTACTTTTTCTTAGTCATATATTTAAGCATGTTCTAAAAGCAGCTAAACAGTTTAAAGCACACAGCAGGGCAGTGCAGCCCAGGGCTATTGAATTGTAAGGTAAAGATTAACGGTGTGTGTCTCAGTGTTGTCAGGCAGTGTTTGTTGGTTGCTTATGGTGCCGATGCACAGCGATCCTTTCCTGCAACATCAGAGGGGGTCTTTTCTGCTTAACGTGAACGCCAAAGTTTATTATGCTGAATCCCCTCGGGGACTGCGCCTGTCTTAGGTCGTCAGGAGTCGCAGACATGCGGCTGGCCAGTGCCTTCTTTAGTCTGCCCCCGATCTTCCCCGTCATTGACTGTCCAGTCCAGCGCACAGGGGAAGGGGGTCTTATATACTCTGACTTATGTCTGAGTGAAAGCCTCCCTCTTTCCAATAAGTTTACGGGCGTCCAGCAACAGAGGCTGACACAGTGGCAGGGGCTGCCACAGGAGAGGCTCCAGCTCCTGCTCCTGCATCCCCCCTCCCTTTAACCCCTCCCCTCTCATCCAGAACCCCTGCCCACACCCTCCCCTGCTTCGTCTTCCCTCCCCACCTCCCCCCCAGCGCTGCAGCCCAGGCTGCACCTGCCTTCCCAGCTCTCCCCCTTCTCTGCCCTCCCCCGTTTTCTCTCTGCTTCTCTCCAGCTGCCAGCTGATCGGGTCAGGCAAGTCCATCCAACCTGAGAGCCCCAGGGCCCCCTTCGGCCTCTAACCAGACCCCTCCTCTTCCTGGGACACCTCTCTTCCCAGGCCTGCCTGGGTGACTGTTCTGTGACTTGGCCCCCAGCCCCCAAGCCTCCCCCTTCATCTGTGACTTTAGTCTGTTGTGGTGGTGAGCTGACACCCCAGGCGTGACCTCGGTGACTCTTGTGCCCCCTCGGTGGTATTGCTCCTGCCCTGCTCTATGCATGTCTATAAATACACGGGCACACACACACGTGCAAGCGCGCATCTCTGGTGCTGGGAACCGCCGGCTGTGCTGTCCTTCTGAGTCTTGTGGCCCAACTACAAGCAAACACTGTCACCCCAGCTGCTCCCGCCAACACGTGCCACCTCCGACGAGCCTCCCTGCCATTCCTGGCCTGTGCCCATTCAGCACCCCTGCCACCTTCCTGCCCCTTCCCCGAGCATGGGGGTGCTGTCCCGGCAGCTGTGTGCTTCTGGCCGCGACCAGTCCTGCTGTCTCTTGGCTGAGAATGAAACCCACTTCTGAACAATGGGGAGCAACGTGTTGTGTGCTGGTTGTGTTCTGTGGCGTTCAGGAGGAGGGGAAGATTTAAGCATGGGGGCGCAGGGGTGCCTGGGATGCCCCAGTCCTTCCCGGGCTGCCCTGGAAAGCATCTGGATGTTAGCTGGTCTTCATCTGAACCCTGCTGTGGCCACCAGGGGTAGAGTGCCAGCCTGGAGGACTCATGGGGCCTGGTGGGGGCCCCAGAGGAACAGGGTGAGAGGAGAAATGCCTAGGCTGGAAGCCAGTACTCTGGGGTGCTGGCACCCTGCTTTCCTCCCATAAAAGTAGACCAGGTTTCCCAGTCTTGGTCATCAGAGCAGGAGCTGGCCCTCCCGGGGTGGCACGCAGTGGGTGGCACCTGTAGGGCCTGAGAGCTGAGCGTGGTTGGATGCCCTGACAGGCAGCCGCAGTGCGCACCTCGCACCCCGAAGCCTGCCCTCTGCTGGCAGGACCCACACCCAGCGCAGCCCCTGAGCCCAGATCCCAGGGCCCGACCACGTGGTGAGTTCGGTTTATTCAGAAACAAAAGTGAAACACCAGGAACCACTCCCTGGCCTTGCCTCCTTCCTCTGTCCTGGGCGATCTATAAATAAGTTTCCTCGATGTCATCTGATTCACAGAAACCTCCTCTCCCAGGGGCCACCGCAGCCTCCGCTGTGATACAGGGGCTGTCTCAGCCCCATGTACACATGTCCCAGCACAGTATGTACACCGCGGGGCGCCCATGCATCTTCCGCCTGGCCTCCACCAGCCACCCCGGCCCAGCTTCTGGCCAAGCCGAATTTTCCACAGGGTTGGGGGAGTGTGTACCCCCAAATTGCCTGAGTAAGCCATGCATCCCCTCTATGGGGACTTTTTATTAAAGAAGCAGTGAAGGCCACCTCTGTGCAAATCCGGGGTGGCCTCCAAGATAATCAGGCACAGAGGCCCACGGGACTTTTGTAAAGACAGCAAGTGGAGGCCACCCCCTTGTGGACTGCGGTGGCTTCATACCTGCAGGACATTTGAGAGGAGCGACGGGGGAGGCCACCCTTTTGCGGGTCGGGGAGGCCTCATGCCTGCGGGACTTTTGTGAGGGGGCATGGGGGGAAGCCACCCCTTTGTGCATTGGGGTGGCCTCATGCCCATGGGTCTTTTGGGAGGGGGGACAGGGTAAGCCACCCCTTTGAGAATTGGGTTGTCCTCATGCTCGCGGGTCTTTTGTGAGGGGCGGGATGGGAGAGGCCACTCCTCTGTGGATTGGGGTGGCCTCATGCCCATGGGCCTTTTGTGAGGGGTAAGGAGGAGGCCACCCCTTTGCACATTGGGGTGGCCTCATGCCCGCGGGCCTTTTTTGAGTGGGGACAGGGGAGGACACCCCTTTGAGGATTGTGGTGCCCTCATGCCCGCAGGACTTTTGTGAGGGGGACAGGGTAACCTCAAGCCGCAAGACTTGTGTAGTGAGCAGAGCCCCCCCCTTAACAGGTGGGTGCCTACAAAATAATCGGGCACACATTCCCATGGGGACTTTTGCTAGGTAGTAGGAGAGGCCTCCCCTCTGCAGATAGGGATCACCTCCAAAATAATTGGGTGCAACAAAAAGTAAAAAGAAAAAAATAAAGAAAAATCAAAACAATTATTGAGTCCAACAAAAAATAAAAAAAAAAAAATTGGGTGCAAAGGCCCGTGGGGAAATTTCAAAAGGGAGCAGGGGAGGCCACCCCTTTGTGGATCTGGGGGGTCTCACTGCTATCTCTTGGCTACACTCTAGACAGGTGTAGGTTCCCACCTGCCCCAGCTGGTATCTCTGTCTGGACTTAGCCCCCATGCCGGGCCTTCAAAATGCTGCCCCATTCCACATGGTTGGGGTAGCGTGGTGGGGGCACGTGGTTCCAAATTGCCTGATACAACCTAGGCCCTCTGCAGGAAGGCCTGGTAAGGATTCAATTGGTCATCAAGGAGCCCCTATGTTGTAGAAGGGAGCCCCCTAAATAACAAGTTGGATGTTTCTAGCTCCTTGTCTCTGGAAGTATGATTAGCCCAGAGATTAAGACACAGCCCTGACCTAAGAGGCTAGGGTCTGCACCTGTTTCCCCCTATTAGATAGGGGAGTTGTTGTACCCCTTTTTTAAGCCGAGGCATATAAGGACGACTGGGAAGGAGAGCCAAAGGACAGGGGGGGAAAGCTTGGGGAACAGGGATGGGTTGGTGAGGGCCAGGTGGGGGCAGAGCCCCCGGCCCCATGCCGGTTGCCTAGACCACCATTATCTTCACCTTGTTGTCATCAGCCTGGTAGAAGAAGGGAATACACGGGCTGTTTCCAATGGTGATGACTTCCTGGGGGTTCTGCATTTCTTGAAGCAGCTGAATGATCTGCTGCACAGAGGTGTTCTCGAGGGGAGTCAGGCCCAGCTGGGCCTTGCCCTGGGTTGGCTGCACGTCGTGGACGAGGCTCACCTCACTCCGTGCTTTAGAGAGACAGAGACAGGATGCTGTGTGCCTGGCGCAGTGTGCTCCTCCTGCCTAGATGCCCGTGCGGGGCTTTCCTCACCTTGGCCGCTGGCAGTGCCAAGCTCTTGGGGGCTAGGCATGTGCTAGTGGGCTCAGCAGCAGGGTTCTGGGCAGGGGCTCAGAGCTTCACCCGCCATTCGTTGTGCACCTCCACCAGCCACAAAACCAGTTCTTGCAGCTCTAACAGCTTCACCTGGAAGCAGAGATGCTCAGAAGCCCGCCCCACGCCCAGCTGCACCACCACGGAGCCAGAGCTCTGACTACCTTCATCTCCTCTTTGCTCTGAGCCAGCTGGCTTATGGACTCCTCCTTCTCTCGGTGCTCCTTCCTCATCACTGCTTTCTGGGTCTGGTAGAGAGCGATGTATTGTCCTAGGGGGAGGGTGTGTAAACAGCTCAGCTGCTGGGGTCTCCCCAGCCTCTGCATAACACCCCAGCTGCGGGGCACAGGCCTCCCCACTAACCGATGGTGTCAGTCTCTCCAGACATCTAGATACATCGATGCTTCAGCTCCTCCATCCAGTCCTGTAAGCCCACTTTCACTTGAATGAGCTTGGTAAAGTGACCCTGCAGCCAGACAGTGGGCTCAGGGGCTCAGCAGTGCCGGCCTGCCCAGCACCCAGCCCGCCCAGCCCTCCGGAGAACCACACTGTAGGGTAAGAAAAAACTATCAGGCTTTTCTGCCCTCCCGCCATTTGCATAGAAGACAGAACCCTGCGGTCTGAATGCATGCCTGATGCGGGCACCTGGAGTAGTGTGTGGGCATATGTAGATGGGATTCACCTGGGCTAAGATGGGCTTTTAAGGGTGGCGTCATGGGGACGCCAGCAGAAGCAGAGAAGCAGAAGCAGAACCGAGACAGCAGAGCAGCAGAGACCACCAGGGAACACCGGAGAGCCCAGAAAGAGTGAAGACTTGCTGGGGGCTGGGAGGCCTGTCAGCCTCCTGGCCCCCCAGCACCCTTACTTGCCATGTACCTGGTAAATCCCAATAAAAGCCTACAAAAGCCACTGAGGCTTCCAGGACTCTCTTCTCCTGGACCCGGTCTGCTGGATCAGAAAACCTGCCCCGTGTCCATTCCTTTCTGCCTTACAATTGGCGTAAGTCGGCAAGGTGCTCCATGCAGACGGTATGGAGCCCTCCGAAGACCGGGAGGGACTGAGGAGCAGCAGACTGTTTTCCTGTGACAGCGCTGGACGTGTCATGGCGGCACAGGGGATGGAAAAGGTCCGGAAGCTGCGGGATGAGACCTCGCCTGGAGGAGGAGACGCCCGAGAGGACTACCCAGTGATCCCCAAGGCAGCAAGAATCGTCAGGGAAGAAAGGACCACGATTCAGAGCTCCCCAGTGTGGACAAAGGGAAAAGCCGATGAACTTGGACTAATGGACTAACAATCCCGCCAGAAGGGGGAGGACCTTGGCAAGTTTGATATGTTTTGGGGGCCCTGGGGGAGGATGGGATTGTATACCCCTGGAGATGGGAATCTGGGGGTGGCCAGTGGGCCTTGGTGGCCAAAAGCAGCCAGTGTATTGCCCAGCATCCAGGCAGAGGAGAAAAAGCCAACTGAGAAGGCAAAAGCTGGTGCTAAGTTCGGGAAGCCCTGAGTGGCTGTTAAGCACTACGTAAGCTAAAGAAGGCCAGTGAGTCTCTTAAAATCACCTGTGGGTGTTGTCCTGTTCATTGCTGAGTGAGGGGGAGGAGCTGAGGAACCCGTCCTTGGGGGATGGGTAGGGAACATGGCTTGTGGTGGAGCCCACAGCCAAAGAGGGTCCCAAGAGAGGCCGCATGTGGCACTTGCATCCACGGATCCCCGACCCATGTGCTTGTGCAGTGGGCTGGCCTGAGTGCAGGGGCCTGCGTGTCGCATTGGTGGCTATGAAGGCCGAGTGTTGGAGTGACTGCAGACAGAAACCCCGAGGGTTGGCGATTACCCCCAAAGAGTACAGAATCGCCAACCCAAGAGTGAGTGCATCCTGGGGGTGGATGTGGTGTGTGGCTTGTGGCCGAGACCCCAGCTGAAGGGGGCCGGGAGCCCTGAGGGCTCCTGGCCAGTAAGGGCAGATGCCTGAGTGGTTCCCTCTCTCGCATGAGCAGTGCCTTTGGCAGCTGAAGTGGTGGATCACGTACTGGTGCCAATAGTCTTTTGCTCCTAGGTCGGTGCCCTGCCTGGACTTATTTGTGTTCTGTTATATTTCATTGTGATATATTTCATTTGCTTTTGTGGGCCATGGCTGCAGTGTTCATATTCGTCAAGAGAAACATGTATATAACTCGTATAGACTGTCTGGCAGGTAAAAATATCAGGCTTTTCTGCCCTCCCGCCATTAGGATGGATGACGGAACCCTGTGGTCCCGAAGGCATGCCTGATGCGGGCACCTGGAGTAGGGTGTGGGTATAGGTAGATGGGATTCACCTGGGCTAAGACTGGGCTTTTATTTATTTATTTATTTTTTAAATGAACTTTGTGAAGTCAGTCTCTCTCTCTCTTTTAAAGATTTATTTATTTATTCATACAAACACTGGGTACAGTCAGAAGCGTGGGAGGGTGAGAGAATTCACCAGAGCCAGAGCGGGGAGCAGAGCAGGCAGAAGGACCGAAGTACACTGCTGAGGGGAGCAGTGGGCAGCAGGAGAGGTCTGTGCGCCATGCGGGACCCTCCTCCGGTGGCCCGGGAGTAGCTGTGGATCGAACCGGCAGTGGAGACTGCGGGCAGCTTCACAACCCAGTGCTCAACCGCTGTGCCACCAGGGAGGCCCAAGACTGGGCTTTTAATGGCAGCGTCACGGGGACGCCAGCAGCAGCAGAGAAGCAGAAGCAGAACCGAGAGAGCAAAGCAGCAGAGACCACCAGAGAACACCGGAGAGCCCAGAAAGAGTGAAGACTTGCTGGGGGCTGGGAGGCCTGTCTGCCTCCTGACCCCCCCAGCACCCCTACCTTCCACGTACCCGGTAAATCCCAATAAAAGTCTGCAAAATTCACTGAGGCTTCCAGGACTCACTTCTCCTTTACCCGGTCTGCTGGATCAGAAAACCTGCCCTGTGGCCATTCCTTCCTGCCTTACACACACTCACCTGCAGTTTCTCCATGGCTCCCTGAAGGGCCTGGTGGGTCTCCCCAGGCACACTCTCCCCCCAGGTGGCGGGGGCTGGGGCCTCCATCTTCTCAGGCTCCTGGTCCCATGGGGCTGTCTGCTGAGCCAGGAACTGGCAGAGCAGCTTTTGCTCCTTGAGCTGCCCGCGTAGCTGCTCCGCTCTTCCTCAGCACTGGCAAGGCCAAGTTACAAAATGCCATTTGTGGGCCAGAGGAGCAGGGTGTCCCTGAGGGTCAGGCAGGGGGCTGGGAAGCACACCTCTCAGGGCCTCCATGGGCACAGCTGAGATTCGAGGATGGTGTTGGTGTCTGCCCACTGGTCCCCAGCAGAGGTGGGGGGAAGCTTAATCAAAGGGAGGGAAACCAAAGAGAAGGGTGGGAGGGGGAATTTGGGGCAGGGAAGGGGCTCTGGGGCCGAGCTCACCATGGCCTCGCGGCTGTCTAGGTCGTCAGGGATGCTTAGCTTTGGCAGGGGACCCTTGTTCTCCTCTTCCTCCTTCTCCTCACTGCTCAGTCCATTTACTGTTGGGGGGCAGCCAGAGGGGCTCAAAGAACACCTGGGTTCTGAAGCAGCCCTGAAAGCCAGCAAGCTCTGCTCCCTCCTCTCTGTGCAACCCTGCGCCAGCAAGTCCCGAAAGGAGAAGGATCCAAGTTGTCCTAAGGGTGGCTTCCACTCTTGCAAACCCCTCCTCTGCTGGAGTCCCACTCACTTTCTCCAGTCTGAGCCAGGAGGTTCAGTGGGGCCGGCAGGAAAGAGTGAGAAGGGATGCTGCTCGCAGGTCTTCCTGCTCCAGCGGCCACAGGGTGTCTGGCACTCCAACTGCCCCACTTGTGTTTCCAGCAGCTCTTGGTTGGCCAACACGACCTCCATCTTGCCCTGCTCTTCTTCGTGCTGCATCCAGTTGCCAAGCTGGGTGTTAAGCAGCACCGGCTTCTGCAGGACGTCCTTCTCGTTGGCCAGCTGCTGGTAGGCGGCCACGAGCTTCTGGCAGGCGGCCATGTACTGCTGAAGGTGACTAAGGTAGTGGTCCCGCTGCTGCTGCAGCTCCTGAGCCTCTTGATATTTCTCCTCCACCTGCAGGACCCGGGGGGGTGAGGGCAGGTGGCAGTTGGCCTCCAAATTGTCACTGGAACCCAGCTGCCTCTGCTAGACGCTACCTCAGGGAGACCAGTAGTGACCATCACTACTGACCAGTGCTGCTCAGCACTCCTGGTGACAGGGGATTGGAACCCTACTTGTACTTCTGGTGGACAGTACCTGGCTGAGGTAGACACCACTTGTGGCTACAGTAAGCTCCGTTTCCCGTTTGTAAAATAAACTGGAAGGTGGTTGTTTACAGAGGCTGAAGTCTCTTGCAATTGTGCACATGGTTGAGAACCACAGTGATGAGTCCCCTACCGGGCACTATCCTTCCATTGGCTCTAACCTGTAGACCCCTAGCGTATGGGGTCTGTATTGCTCCAGCCTTTGGTTTTGACTTTGGGGCTTTTTGGCAGCTCTCTTGTCTTAGAGCCTGGGCAGGTGAGTGCCACCGTGGCCTATCCTGGCATCCCATTCATGCCCTGTGACTACCCTTTTCAGTTGGGATCCCAGCTGATGTCAGAGACACAAAGTGTTAAAACTTTCTTTGTGAGTTGCTGGACAACACCAACAACAAACAGCTCTTTCAGACACGAGGCTCGGAGCCTTTGGTGCTCCTTTCCGGTGATGTCAGACACAGGACTGGAGGCCCAGTCTCTGACAGAGGTCTTCATCCTCTCCCTCCCACAGAGGTTGGATACTGGATGCTGCTTTTCTTCTTTCAGCTTCTGGCCCTCCTTTCTTCAGAGGCCAGGAACAGAGTCTTCCCCTTCTTTCTTTGGAGGTTGGAACGGAGCCCCTCAGCTCCCTCTAACCCTGGCTTATATCACTCTTCAGGGTGTCCCAACATCAAGTCTGAATGGACCATTTTTCTTTTTTTGTGCAGAAGAACTGGGGTATTGGCCAGAGGTGTAGAGTGAGCAGAACAGACAGACTGACTGAAACACACCGGGGAGGGGAGCAGCTGACAAGGCAGGAGAGGTCTGCTGTGCCCTGTGGGTCAGATCCCAGCCAGGGATCAAACTCAGGCAGCAGTGGTGATGGTGCCGAGACTTAACCCCTAGGCCACCAGGGAGGCCCTGGACCATTTTCATCCTTGGCTGACTGGACCATTTAGCACCAATCAGCTCATAGCTTCCACCTGATTGGTCCTGCCCATAACCCAGGAAGCATGCAGAAAAGGGCAGTTCTGAGCAGCAACTGCCTCAACAGACTTGTGGTGGAGCAACAGAGTGGAGACCACCGAGGCAACTCCCAGATCTGCACCCACAAAGGGGAGGGGACAGGCACTGTGGGACTTTGCCACCTGCCCAGGCCCCTTCCTTCAACTGCAGCAGAACTGCTTTCTAGTGCTCTCTGAAGTGAAGGATGCTGAGGCTCAACCCTGTTCAGTGAAGCACAACCCCGGAGCCAAGTCTGGAACCAGGATGTCTCCACGTCTCCTCGTCTCTCCCCTAGTGGCTCAACCTCCAGCAGGGCAGGTGACCTGCAGTCCCGGGGAACCCACCACTCCATGTCAGACCCTGGGCACAGGTGGTCACGGACCTGGCAGGACTGCAGGGTCACCAGTGCCCCCCAGCCCTGAGTTGGAGCTACCTATGTCCTGGCCTAAGGACCTTCCTCCCGGAGGCCTCCGAGCCCTTCCCAGCTGGCACAGGACTTACCATCTCCTTCAGCTCTGCCAGCTTCTCCTGCAGCTGGCTGAGTTTCGAGGCCAGCTCCAGCCTCCAGACCTTTCAGAGCCAACTGCTCCCTCAGTTGCCACATCCCACCTTGCCACCTAGCAAAGTGTCTGCTGCCAAGGGTCCATGGGAGATGGGTAAGTGTCCAGTTGATCTGCTTCCCCCCATCCCTTCAGTTTGAGACTCCACAGAATTTCCTTCCCCAAGGCACCTGTGCCCCATCACCACAGTCCCCTGTGCACCTCCCTCCTTCCCTCTGATGCCTCTTCCTTCTCCTCTCCTGCAGTATGTCTCTGATTTATAATTGTCTGTTTTTGTTTTGTTGTCCTTTGTATTGCTATTATTTTTTTTACACTGATGTCTTCTTAGGCTCCCCTATATTCCTGTTATAAGTAAAATCATCCTATATTTTTCTTTTTCCTTCTGTCTTATTTCACTGAGCATAATCCTTCTAGCTCCATCCACATTGCTGCAAATGGCATGAGTTTATCTTTTTTGATTGCTGAATAATATTCCATTATATATATATATACCACATCTTCTTGATCCAGTCATCTGTTTTTGGGCATTTGGGTTGTTTCTGGTTTTACCCATTGTAAATAGTGCTGCAATAAACATAGGTGTACAGGTGTTCTTTTGAATCAATGTTTTTGTTTCCTTTGGGTAGATTCCCTGGTAGTGGAATTTCCGGGTTGTATGGTAGCTCCATTTTTAGTAGACTGAGGAAACTCCAGACAGCTTTCCATAGTGGCTGGACCAGTTTGCACTCCCACCAGCAGTGTAGGAGGGTTCCTTTTTCACCACATCCTCGCCAACATATGTTGTTGCTTGTTTTTTGGATATGTGCCATTCTTACTGGTGTAAGGTGGTATCTCAGTGTGGTTTTGATTTGCATTTCCCTGATTATAAGGGATGTTGAACATTTTTTCATGTGCCTGTTGGCCATTTGCATTTCCTCTTTGCAGAAATGTCTTTTAAGTTCTTCTGCCTGTTTCTTTTTTTTTGTTGTTGTTGTTGCTAGTTTTTTTTTTTTTAATAAATTTTATTGTTATATTCCCCATACAATTGCAGCCCCCCCATTCTGACCCCAATCCCTCCCCTCCCACCCCCGCCCCCCTAAAAGTGTCTCTGGTTCATAGTTTTTTGTTGATTTTGATTTTCACTTTCTTATAGTTATTCATTTTCCTGGTCCCTTATTTAAGTTTTCTAGATTCCTGCTATGAGTGAGACCATCCGGTATTTTTCTTTTTCTTTTTGGCTTATTTCGCTGAGCATGATCCCTTCCAGCGCCATCCATGTTGCTGCAAATTGCATGTGTTTATCTTTTTTGAATGCTGAGTAATATTCCATGGTATATATGTACCACATCTTCTTGATCCAGTCATCTACTTTTGGGCATTTGGGTTGTTTCCAAAGCTTAGCTATTGTAAACAGTGCTGCTATAAACATAGGGGTGCAGGTGTTCTTTGGAACTGATGTTTCTGTGTCCTTTGGGTAAATACCTAGGAGTGGAATTGCTGGATCATATGGAAGCTCTATGTTTAGTAGGTCCAGAAATCTCCATAAAGCTTTCCACAGTGGTTGGACCAGTTTGCACTCCCACCAACAGTGCAGAAGAGTTCCTTTTTCTCCACACCCTCGCCGACATTTGTTGTTGCTAGTTTTTTTAATATGTGCCATTCTCACTGGTGTAAGATGGTATCTCATGGTAGTTTTGAGTTGCATTTCCCTGATGACAAGTGATGTTGAACATTTTTTCATATGCCTGTTGGCCATTTGCATTTCCTCTTCAGAGAAGTTTCTTTTAAGCTCTTCTGCCCATTTTTTGACTGGATTATTTTCTTTGTTGTTGTTGAGTCTCATCAGCTCTTTGCAGATTTTTGTGATCAGTCCTTTATCATTAGTGTTGGGTGCAAAAATGTTCTCCCAGTTGGTGGGGTTTCTCTTTGTTTTTGTTATTGTCTCTTTTGCTGTGCAAAAGCTCTTTAATTTGATGTAGTCCCAGCTGTTTATCTTTGCCTTCACTATCACTGCTTTGGGTGGTGTGTCTGTAAAGATGTCTTTGATGTGCAAATCACGTAGTGTTTCGCCTATATTTCCTTCTATATATTTTATGGTTTCAGGTCTTATGTCTAGTTCTTTAATCCATTTTGAGTTGATTTTTGTGTATGGTGTGAGGTAGTGGTCAAGCTTCATTCTTTTGCATGTAGTGACCCAGTTTTCCCAGCACCATTTATTGAACAAACTTTCTTTGCTCCAATGCATTGTCTTTGCTCCTTTGTCAAAGATTAGTTGACCATAAATCTGTGGGTTTATTTCTGGATTTTCTATTCGATTCCATTGGTCTGTATGTCTGTTCTTGTTCCAATACCATGCAGTTTTGATGATTATGGCTTTGTAGTATAGTTTGAAGTCTGGGAGTCTGATGCCTCCATTCCCTTCTTTTTTTTTCAGGAGAGCTTTGGCTATTCGGGGTTTTTGGTGATTCCATATGAATTTCATCAATAATTGTTCTAGTTCTTTGAAGAATGACATTGAAATTTTGATTGGAATAGCATTGAATCTGTATATTGCTTTTGGTAGGATGGCCATTTTAATAATGTTTATTCTTCCAATCCATGAGCAGGGGACGTCTCTCCATTTCTTTGTGTCTTCTTCTATTTCTTTTAACAGTGTTTTATAGTTTTCTTTGTATAGGTCCTTTACCTCTTTTGTTAGATTTATTCCCAAATATTTGATTTTTTTTGTTTCAATAACAAAAGGGATGGTCTTTTTGATTTCTTCTTCTTCAGATTTATTGTTTGTGTATAGGAAGGCTACTGACTTTTGCGTGTTGATTTTTTATCCTGCCACTTTACTGAACTGATTGATGAGTTGAATTAGCTTTTCTGTGGAGTTTTTGGGGTTCTCTATGTATAATATCATATCGTCTGCAAATAGTGATAGTTTGACTTCTTCTTTTCCTATTTGGATTCCTTGGATGTCTTTCTCTTGTCTTATTGCCCTGGCTAGGACTTCCAGTATTATATTGAAAAGCAATGGTGAGAGTGGACATCCTTGTCTTGTTCCAGATCTTAATGGAATTGCTTTCATCTTTTCACCATTGAGAATGATACTGGCTGTTGGCTTGTCATAGATGGCCTTTATGATGTTGAGGTATGTTCCTTGTATCCCCAGAATTTCAAGGGCTTTTATCATGAATGGGTGTTGCACTTTGTCGAAAGCTTTCTCAGCATCTATTGATATTATCATATGGTTTTTATATTTCTTTTTGTTGATGTGTTGGATAACGTTGATTGATTTTCGGATGTTAAACCATCCTTGTGCCCCTGGAATGAATCCAACTTGGTCGTGGTGAATTATCTTATGGATACATTGTTGGATTCTGATAGCTAAAATTTTATTGAGGATTTTTGCATCAGTGTTCATTAGGGAGATTGGCCTGTAGTTTTCCTTTTTTGTGTTGTCCTTGTTCGGTTTTGGTATTAGTGTAATGTTGGCTTCATAAAACGTGTTTGGTATTGTCCCTTCCTTCTCAATTTTTTGGAAGAGTTTGTGAAGGATAGGCACTAATTCGTCTCTGAATGTTTGGTAGAATTCATTTGTAAATCCATCAGGTCCTGGGCTTTTGTTTTTGGGGAGGTTTTTGATTACCATTTCAATTTCGCTAATTGTAATTGGTCTGTTTAGGTGTTCTATTTCTTCTTTATCTAGCTTTGGGTGATTGTAGAGTTGTAGGAATTTGTCCATCTCCTCTAGATTGTTAAACTTGTTTCCATATAACTGTTCATAGTAGTTACTGATTATTCTTTTGATTTCTGCTGTGTCCGTTGTGATTTCTCCTCTTTCATTGATGATCCTGTTTATTTGTGCTTTCTCCCTTTTTCCTTTGTGAGCCTGGCTAGGGGTTTGTCTATTTTATTGATTTTTTCAAAAAACCAGCTCTTGGTTTCATTGATCTTTTGGATTGTTTTTTTAGTTTCAATTTCATTTATTTCTGCTTTGGTTTTTATTATTTCTTTTCTTCTACTGGTTTTGGGGTTTTTTTGTTGTTCTTTTTCTAGATCTTTGAGCTTCGAGATGAGGTTGTTTCTTTGCGTTCTTTCTTGTTTCTTGATGTGAGCTTCTATTGCTATATATTTTCCTCTTATTACTGCTTTTGCTGCATCCCATACATTTAGGATATTAGTGTCCTCCTTGTCGTTCAATTCAAAAAACTTTTTAATTTCTTCTTTGATCTCCTCATTAGTCCAATGGTCTTCCAGTAGTGTGGTTTTTAATCTCCATGAGGTAGGAAAGTTCCTTGCCTTCTTTTTATGGTTTAGCTCTAGTTTGATGCCTTCATGGTCAGAAAAGATGGTTGATATGATTTCAATCTTGGTGTATCTGTTGATGTTTGTCTTGTGCCCCAGTATGTGATCGATCCTGGAGAATGATCCGTGTGCGCTTGAGAAAAATGTGTACTCCGTTTTTTTGGGGTTTAGTGTTCTATAGATGTCTGTTAAGCCTAATTGCTCTAGGTCTTTATTTAGAGCTTTGGTTTCTTTACTTATTTTTTGTCTTGTTGATCTATCCATTGTTGATAGTGGTGTGTTGAAGTCTCCCACTACGTATGTGTTTTCTCTGATGTCTGTTTTCAGAGAGGACAACAGTTGTCTGATATATTTTGGTGCTCCTTCGTTTGGTGAGTATATGTTAATGAGTGTTATTTCTTCTTGAAGTATTGTCCCCTTGATCATAATGTAGTGACCATTGGGGTCTCTTTTTATCTTTTTGAGTTTGAAATCTGTTTTTTCTGATATAAGTATAGCTGTTCCTGCTTTCTTTTTTGGTCCATTTGCTTGTAGGATTGTTTTCCATCCTTTAACTTTGAGCCTATTTTTATCTTTTGTAGCTAAATGTGTTTCCTGGAGACAGCAAAAGGTTGGGTTTTGTTTCTTAATCCAGGCTGCCACTCTGTGTCTTTTTATTGAAGAGTTTAGTCCATTTACATTTAGAGTTAATATTGATATGTTAACATCTGTATTTGCCATTGTGTTTGTCTTTCCTTTGATTTTATTTATTTATTCTTTTAATAACTTTTTTTTTTTTTTTGGCCTTCTTTCATTGTTATTCGTCCCTCTGAGGTTCTGGCTTTAGGACTCCTTGTAGTATTTTTTGGAGTGGGGGTTTAGTTGCAATGAAATTCCGGAGTTTCTGTTTGTCTGGGAAGGTCCATATTCTTTCTTCAAAGAGGAAGGAGAGCTTTGCGGGATAGAGTATTCTTGGTTGGCATCTGTTTTCTTGGAGTCTGTTGACTATGTCCCTCCACTCTCTCCTTGCCCGTAGTGTTTCTTCGGAGAAGTCTGATGTCAGCCTGATTGGTTTTCCTTTGAATGTTATCTGTTTCTTCCCTCTTGCCAGCTTCATTATTTTTTCCTTGTCCTGGATTCTTGGGAGCTTTACTATTATGTGTCTTGCTGTATTTTTCCTTTCGTCGTGGAAGTTTGGTGTTCTTCTTGCTTCTTGTATATCAATTTTCAGCTCCTTCTTCACATTTGGGAAGTTCTCTTCAATTATCTCTTTGAATATTTTCTCTGTTCCTACATCTCTCTCCTCTCCTTCTGGTATTCCTATAACTCTTATATTTCCTTTCCTCATGGAGTCAGATAGTTCCCGAAGTCTTTCTTCGTTCTTTTTCCTTCGTACTTCTCTTTCCTTTTCTGTTTTGGTTCTTTTTATTTCTGTGTCTTCAAGATTACTTATTCGTTCTTCCATTTCATCTATTCTGCTTTCATTGCTTTTCCCAGAATTCTTTAGTTCTTCCATTAATTCTTTGATCTCCTGCATTTCTTTTACTTCCCTCTTTAGGGACTCAATTTCTTTCTTCTGACCATTGTTTTCCCTCTCTAGGGACTCAATTGCATTCTTCTGATCGTTGATTATTTTTCCCTTATCATTGTTTTCCTTTATGACTTCTGTCAGTTTTTTAATCACGGCAATTTTAAATTCTCTTTCTGGAAGGCTCAGAAATTCTTCCAAGTTATTGTCTTTGCAATCTGGGGGCTGGCTTTCTTTTTGTGGTGTGCTTTTTCTCTGGAGAGTTGCTAGGTTGCGTGTGGTTCTTCTCCTCCCTACTGTCTGTTTTCTAATTTGCCGTATGCGTTGGGACACTGTGTTGTTGGGACTGGCCGGCATCTTGGGTGGGCTTCTCTGTTCCCCTCTGGTTCTTCCAGGAGTCATCTGTCAGTTTCAAGCAGCCTTTAATGGAGAAAGGTCCCTGTTCTAAAATGCCGATGTGGGGACACACTCCCCTGTGCGCCTGGTCTGCCCCGGCGGTGGGTTCCTGCTCCCCTCTGGGCTTGGACTGCAGGCCAGAGGGGGTCTGGCGTGGGCGAACTTCCCCCGCTCACCTCTGGCTCCTGAGGAAGCCTTCTGCAGGTAGTCTTTACTGAAGAAATATCCCTGTTCTAAAATGGTGATGTGGGACACACTCCCTGCGCGTCTGGTCTCAGGCACACTCTTCTGCGCGCCTGGTCTGCCCCGGCTGTGGGTGCTCGCTCTCCCTGTGGGCTCAGACTACTTGTTCGGAAGGAGCCAGGTGTGGGCTAACTCCCCAGCTGGCCACTAGCTCCTTCAGTAGCCTGTGCTGGGGTCAAGTCGCTAGGTGGCGCCAGAGATCTCTCCTAGAGCCCTTGGGGAGCTGATTTTCCACCCCGTGGGACAGGGAGCAGAGCAGGGATGGTAGGGTACACCTCAACGGCTTTGGGGTGCTGTGTCTGCCTTGTGCCCCACCGTCGTGGGGAACCCACGCCCCTAATTTCGTGCCCCGGGTCTCAGTTCCAAAGCCCTCAGTTCCAGGATGCGGGCTGTAGCCCAGATCAGTGGCTCGGGAATGGCGCCTTTTGAATCCCGCTCCCCTGCCTGGGCGCCTTGTTCCTGCTCACTCAGGGAGGGCCTCCGCCGTCTCCCCGCAAGCCTAGGTCGCAGGCGCTGGGACCTGGGCAGCTGCGATCCAGTCTGGATCCGCGCCACTTTCCGTGCAAGCTTACTGGGCGGCCGGGGCTGTGTGCTGGTGCTGGTCTCCTCCTGGGGGGCGGGGCTCTCTTTAATGGCGCCTGGAGCTCACCTCCGCGGTGGATCCTGCAGGGTTCGCCTCAGCTCCCGTTCACGGAGTGTGGTGGCTGCAATAGTTCCTTTCCACTCACAGTCCCGCTTGCTGTGTCCGTTTTTCTTGTTGGCCGTTTTGGTTTGTTGTTTCCCTCCTCTCTGCTGGTCGGAGAGTGCCGACTTTGTGGGCGGGGGAGGGGAGCAGGGTTCTGCGCTTCCCTCCCTTCTTGTCCTCTTTTATGGCAACTTTCTTCTTCGGGCAGTTTGCTGGAGTTGTCCGTTTATCTTCCGTGTCCCAGTTCTCACTGGGACCTGCTGCTTTTCCTCCCTATTAACTTTTTTTAATGGGAGATCTTACTCGCAGCGTCTTCTCGCCTCCATGTTGCTCCGCCCTCTCTTCTGCCTGTTTCTTGACCGGATTGTTTATTTTGTTTTTGTTGAGCCGTGTGAGTTCTTTGTATAAATTTGTGATCAGTCCCTTATCAGTTGAATGGAGTGCAAAGATGTTTTCCCAATCACTGGGGTGTCTCCCTATTTTGGTTAATGTCTCTTTGGCTGTACAGAAGCTTTTCAGTTTGATGTAATCCCAGGTGTTTATCTTTGTCTTCACTATCACTGCTTTGAGTGATGTCTTTAAAGATATTTCTGAGATGTATGTCTTGCAGTGTTTTACCTATATTTTCTTCTATATATTTTATGATTTCAGATCTTATGTCCAGTTCTTTTATCCATTTTGAGTTGATTTTTGTGCAGAGTGAGAGGTAGTGGTTTAGTTTCATTTTTTTACATGTGGAGGTCCAGTTTTCCCAGCACCGTTTATTGAACAAACTGTCCGTGTTCCATTGCATATTCTTTACTCCTTTGTCAAAGATTAGTTGTTCATAAAAGTATGGCTTTATTTCTGGGCTCTCTATTCGGTTCCATTGGTCTGTGTGTCTGTTTTTGTTCCAATACCAAACTGTTTTAATTATTATGGCTTTGTAGTATAGCTTGAAGTTTGGAAGGGCGATACCTCCTTTCTCCTTTGTTTTCATCAGTAGGGCTTTGGCTATTTGAGGTTTTTTTGTGGTTCCATATAAATTTCATCAGTATTTGTTCTATTTCTTTGAAGAATGTCATTGAGATTTTTGTTGGAATAGCATGGAATCTTTATATTACTTTTGGGAGGATGGCCATTTTAATAATGTTATTTCTTCTAATCCATGAGCAGAGACTGTCTTTCCATTTCTTTGTGTCCTCTTCAATTTCTTTTAACAGTGTTTTATAATTTTCTTTGTATAGGTCTTTCACCTCTTTTGTTAGGTTTATTCCCAAGTATTTGATTTTTTTTTTGTTTCAATTATAAAAGGGATGGTGTTCTTGATTTCTCCTCCAGATTGATTGTTTGTAGGAAGGCTACTGATGCTTCTGTGTTGATTTTGTATCCTGCTACTTTACTGAACTGGTTGATTATTTTGAGTAGTTTTTCTGTGGAGTTTTTAGGATTCTCTATGTATGTTATCATATTGTCTGCAAATAGTGATAGTTTTACTTCTTCTTTCCCTATTTGAATTCCTTGTATGTCTTTCTCTTGTCTTATTGCCCTGGCTAGGACCTCCAGTATTATATTGAAGAGCAGTGGTGAGAGAGGACGTCCTTGTCTTGTTTCTGATCTTAAAGGAAAGGCCTCCAGCTTTTCGCCATTGTGAATAATATTGACAGTTTGTTTGTTGTATATGGCTTTTATCATATTAAGGAATGTTCCTTCTATCCCGAGAATTTCAAGGGCCTTCATCATAAATGGATGTTGGACTTTGTCAAATGCTTTCTCAGCATCTATTGATATGATCATATGGGTTTTCTTTTTCTTTTTCTTGATGTGTTGGATTACACTTACCAATTTTCATATGTTGAACCATCCTTGTGTCCCTGGGATGAATCCCACTTGTTTATGGGGAATTATTTCTTTGATGTATTGTTGGATTCTGTTGGCAAGGATTTTCTTTTTTTGTGCTGTCTTTGTTTGGTTTTGGTATTATTGTAATGTTGGCTTTGCAGAACGTATTTGGTAGTATTCCTTCTTTTTCAATTTCTTGAAAGAGTTTGTGTAAGATAGGTACTAATTCACTGCTTATTTTTTGGTGGAATTCATTTGTGAAACCATCTGGGCCTGGGTTTTTGTTTTGGGGGAGTGCTTTGATCACTGCCTCAATTTCACTGCTTGTAATTGGTCTGTTTAGTTGTTCTATTTCTTCTTTGTCCAGCTTTGGATGATTATATCATTCAAGGAATTTGTCCATCTCTTCTAGGTTGTTGAATTTGTTTGCATGTAAGTGTTCACTGTAATCTCTGATTACTCTTTTGATTTCTACTGAGTCTGTTGAGATTTCTCCTATTTCATTTATAATCATATTTATATGTGTTTCTCCCATTTTTTCTTTGTGAGCCTGGCTAGAGGTTTGTCTATTTTGTTTATTTTTGCAAAGAACCAACTTTAGGTTTCATTGATCTTTTGGATAATTTTTTTTAAATTTCCAATTTGCTTATTTCTGCTTTGATTTTTATTATTTCCTTTTTCTACTGGCTTTAGGGTTTTTTTGTTGTTCTTTTTCTAGCTCTTTAAGATGTGAGATTAGGTTGTTTCTTTGAATTCTTTCTTGTTTCTTGATGTGAGCCTGGATTGCTATATATTTTCCTCTTATTACTGCTTTTGCTGCATCCCATACATTCTGAAAAGTGATGTCCTTCTTGTCGTTCAACTCAAAGTATTTTTTTAATTTCTTCTTTGATCCCCTCATTAGTCCAGTGGTCTTCCAATAGTATGGATTTCAATCTCCATGAAGTGGGAATGTTCCTTGTTTTCTTTTCATGATTTATTTCTAGCTTGATGTCTTTATGATCAGAGAAGATAGTTGGAATGATTTTGATCTTTGTGTATCTGTAGATGTTTGTCTTGTGGCCCAGTATGTGATCAATTCTGGAGAATGTTCCATGCACACTTGAGAAAATTGTGTACTCAGATTTCTTTGGGTGCAGTGTCCTATAAGTGTCTGTCAAGTCCATGAGTTCTATGTCTTTATTTAGGGTTATAGTCTTTGTTTTTGTCTCATTGATCTGTCCATTGGTGAGAGTGGGGTGTTGAAGTATCCCATTGTATATGTATTTTCTTTCATGTCTGTTTTCAGAACTGATAATCATTGTCTAATATATTTTGGTGCCCCTTCATTTGGTGAGTACATTTCAATGAGTGTTATATCTTCCTGATGTATTATCCCCTTGATCATAATTTAGTGTCCGTCTATGCATCTTTTTACCTTTTTTAATTTGAAGTCAATTTCAACTGATATAAGTATGGCTGTTCCTGCCTTCTTTTTTGGTCCATTTGCTTGTAGGATTGTTTTCCAACCTTTTACTTTCAGTCTATGTTTATCTTTTGTGGTTAAAATGTGTTTCCTGGAGACAGCAAAAGGTTGGATTTATTTTTTTAATCCAGCCTGCTACTCTGTCTTTTTATTGATGAGTTTAATCCATTTACATTTAGAGTTAATATTGATATGTTGGCATCTGTATTTGCCATTTTGTTTGTCTTTTTTTGTGATTTTATTCCTTCGTTTGTTCTGTTCTTCTTGTTCATTCCTCTGTTGGTTGTGGCTTTAGGACTTGTAGAATTTTTTTGGAGTGGTGGTTTAATTGTAATGAATTTCTGGAGTTTCTGTTTGTCTGAGAAGGCCCATATCTTTTCTTTGTAGAGGAAGGAGAGCTTTGCAGGGTAAAGTATTCTTGGTTGGCATTTGCTGTGTTGAAGTTTGCTGAATATGTTACTCTATTCTCTTCTTGTCCGTAATGTTTCTTTGGGGAATTCTGAAGGTAACCTGATTGGCTTTCCCTTTAAAGTTATCTTTTTCTTCCCCTTGCCTGTTTTATTTTTTCCTTGTCTTGGACTCTTGCAAGCTTTACTATTTGGTGTCTTGCTGTAGTTTTCTTTTCATTGTGGTAATTGGTAGTTCTTCTCGCTTCTTGTATGTCTATGTTCGTCTCCTTTTTCATACTAGGGAAATTTTCTTCAATTGTCTCCTTGAATAATTTCTCTGTTCCTTTGTCTCCTCACCTTCTGGAATGCCTATAACTCTTATGTTTCCTCTCTTCATGGAGTCTGATAATTGTCTAAGAGTATCTTCATACTTCTTTATTTGCTCTTCTGTCTCTTTTCTTTTGACTCTTTTTATTTCTGTACCTGAGATAGTACTGATCCATTTTTCCATTTCACCAATTCTGTTTTCATTGCTTTTCCCAGAGTTGTTTATCTCCTCTAGTAATCTTTTAATCTCCTGTGTTTCTTTTCTTTCCTTTCTTAAGGTCTCAATTTCATTCTTCAGTGATTATTTGTCTCAAATCATTTTTTCATTTTTGTTTTCTTTGTTTTTGATCATGATGAGCATTAATTCTCTATCTGATAGGCCGAGAAGTTCTTCCATGTCATTGCTGAGCTCTGGTGACTGTATTTCTTTTTGTGGTGTGTCCTTCCCCTGCAGGCTTGCTTGGTTATTTATGTTTTCTTCTCCCTGTTGTTTGCTTTCAATTTAGTTCTATTCATTGGGACATGTGCCACTGGTGTTGGCGAGCATCTCTTTGGAGTGCTCCTTTAGGGGTGTCAGAAACTGTTCACCAGACTGGGATTAGCACTGGTAGACCAAAACTCCACCAGAGTGTTGATGCTGTGTTGCTGGGCACTGTCCCTTACAGTTCCCTCCCTCTGTATTTATTTAGTTCCAACAGGGAATCAGTTAGTTGGTGATTTTGTTCTGGTCATGAGGTGGCACCAGAGACCTGTCCTTGCTGACCTTTGCTTTTTCCCAGTGGTTCTCGGCTGGCCTTAGACTATTTGTAGGTCACCGTGGAATCCTTGTCTTCCTCTGATGGCTCCCGGAGCCGCTAGATCACCTCTGTGGTGATTTCTTCACCGTTCTCCACAGTTCCCATTTGTGGGGTGTGGTGCCTGAAATAGTTCCTCTCTACTCAGTTTCCCACTTGATCTGTAGTTTGTTCTTGCTGGTTTTTTTTTTTTTTTTCCCTCCTTTCCGTTGGTCGGAGAGAGCCTACTCAGTGGGTGGAGGAGGGTAGCAGAGTTCTGACTCTTTCCCTTTTTTAAAAAAAAAGAAATAATAAAACTTCTCTTTGGCAGAGACTAAAAGTCTCTGTCTTGTGGGGAAACTCACTGTGTATGTGAATGGGGGAATCTGGTCAAAGTTTTCTCGGACATGACCCAAGAACCCCAACTGTGAACCCAACACCTCTCCAAAATATCACTCCTCACCAATGTCAATGTTATAAAAACAAGCAAAGTCAGAGAAACAGTCAGCAAGAGGCACATCGAAGAGAACTGGCTCTAACTGAATGAGGCAATTTGGATTATCGAACATAAAATGTACATTAGGAAGAAGTAATGAAATTAAGCACAGAGTTTGGTAATTGTGTCAATATTGCTTCATTAGCTGTAAAAAAAATACAAAAAAAATTCATGTAAGATGTTAACAAAGTGGAAATGGTGTGGAATAAATAAGAACTGTACTATCTTTGCAACTTTTCAATAAATTTAACAGGTCTGCCATACATCCTTTCAAGGGGGCTCTGGAACAAGGAGCCACAGAGAGTGGCTCGGAGGTGCATTAAAGCCAGTAGGAGCAGCTCCACCCAGGATTTGCGGGCTCAGTGGAGAGTTTGGCTAGGTGGTCTCTGGTCAGACCATTTACCCGTTCTACCTTACCAGAGGGTTGTGGTCGGGAGGGAATGTGTAGTTTACAGGTGATGCCCAGGGAGGAGACCTGTGGAGTAATCTTTGAGATAAAGGCAGGTCCATTGTCCGACTGGTAATGGTGTCCACCATAGTAAGAAGAGGGTGTTATCTGCGTTAGGGAGTGGAACACCCGTGAGGCCTAGCAGGATGGAGAGTTGAGGATTGGGAGAGGGAGATGAGAGGATCTTTGACAAAGAGAGTAGAAATCTAACAGACAAGAGGGTGATGGAGGGGAGAGAGCCTGGTGAATGAGCAGGTCCTGGAGCCGATGTGGAGAACTAACATGTACAGGTTGGCCCAGTGTGGGTTTTAAGGCCTGTCTAGCGAGACGAGCAGCTGCCGCAAGTGCACGCAGGCAGGGCTGCCATCATCTTACTGTGGGATTCATTTGTTTAGAGAAATAAACAACTGGTCACTGGACTGGCCCAGGTTGGCCCAGAACCCCTAGAGCAACCCCCTGTTGCTCATCTGTCAATAACAGGAATGGCTTTCCCGGGTCTGGGAGAGTGAAGGCTTATCTCAGAGAGCTTTTTCTGGATAAAGCAGAGCAAACAGGGGGTAGAAACAAAGAAAAGCATGATCATGATCACTGGGCCTACTATGGGAAGGATCCATGGCAGTAAGGGAGAGCTGGTCCAAGTTTGGATGTCCTGGCCCCAGCTTCGGCTGACGAAGTGTCAGTCAGAGGGGCCTTTGCTGGTCAGATGAGCAAGCCCAGGAATGTGCTGGAGGAGGGGGAGACACCTGAGTACACACGATTTCTCACCAAAATCTCTCTCAGACCTTCAACACTTTCTTTTGCTTGCTTTCTTTCTAATGCCATTTCATTTTACCCATCCTGCTTTACATTATCTTAAGGCCCTTCAGAATATCCCTCTTCCATACATTTCTTTTTTCAAACACACATACCTCACCTCACTTGCATTTACCAGACTTAGCAAAACCTTAGTTTTATAAGGGAATTGAACACCGTCTAAACAATGATGAAAAAAGGTAGATAGCCCCTGTAGCTTTTCATTCCTGTATCCAGTGATTTAATTGGCAGTGAATGTTGTCCAAAGCCTGCATCTGTGAGGTGATATTAATGTTTCCAATTTGGCTAAGGTCACACTGCGGGGTTTGAATCCAGGGAGGAGGAGGGTGGGTGGCCATCTGGAGAGGATTTTTAAAAGGAGAAATTCCAGCTGGGCTGACACTGTGTAAGAATCCCAAGCTGCAAAATCCCTTCTGCACGTACTCCACGACGAGTTGCAGCTTCGGTCCAGGGGACACTGGACACCTAGTTGTGCTCGCTGCGGGACTGAGATTGATCATAGCCTAGGCTTCGTGGAGCAGGAAGATGTGCGGATTTTCCAGCTGAGCAGGTCATGGTGGATTAGGGCTGCTCTGTAAATAACCTCTGCCCACCTTGGAGAGTCCCATTTGGATTCTAATATACTGGTCCCAGAGTCTTTCTTAAGGGGAGCTAGAGAGCCTCTCTATCTGCTCCTTGCAATCTGCACGTATTACTACCTGGACCTAAGCTTTTGCAAGAGCTCCTGCATCCTCTGCACCATCCATGTGCCCAGGAGTGAGCAGCAGGTCTCTCCCACCAAGGGGGCAGAACCTAAGATGGGGGAGAGTGGTCCAGGGTTCCACGCCTCTGGCCCTGGGGCCTCTGGAGGCTCTGCCCACACAGCCCCACACCCCTCTTCTGGTCCTGTACCTGCTCAGCTCTCCCCAACCCCTCCACACCCCACCCCTCACCCGCTCTGCTCCCCTCCAGGTGCTTCACCAGTTTCGTTGCCTGCCTGGCCCTTCACCTGCTCTGCTCCAGGGACATCTGTGCTCCAAGGACATCTGTGCTGCCCAGACTTCTGTGCTGCAGTCCTGTGAGTCTCATGCTACTCCTGGCCCCTCTGAGTGGGCCCAGCCCCTGAGCCTCTCCAGAGCCTCAACCTTCCCTGGTGTACTCCTGTTCCCCATGGCCACTGAGTGGTTGTGCTTTGGGGGTGGAGGTCTTCTGCCGGGTATGGCGCTATTTTCAATCTTTGTTGCTCTCCAGTTCCAATGCTGCACAGCAGCAACAAAATTCCAGGATAATTTCTAATACCCTATCTCTGGCCCTGATGATTGCTGAAGGGGCCACTGCACTGAAAGGCCAGCCACGTCTTGGGGGAGGTCTTAGGGTGGTGCTGGAGGGCTGGGGAGCTGGACAGATTGTGTTGGCCCTGCTTTCCTGGTCCCTCTCCAGCTGGGGGCCTGTCTCAGTGGTGCTGCCGTGCTCCCCAGCGTCCTCCAGCTGGAGGACTGACACCGAGGTGCTGCTGTGCTCCCTGGTGTCCTCCTGCTGTGGTCCGACCACAGAGGTGCTGGTGTCCCCCCAGGCGTCCTCCAGCTCTGGGCCTAGCGCGGAGGGTCTGCCCTTTGGGGTGTCCTCTAGCAGGGCGCTAGGACCTGCAGCAGTGGTGTGCTCCTGGGCGTCCTCCAGCTCAGGTGCCTGGCGGAGATGACCCTGTTGCCCGGGGTGGCATCCTTTCCCCTCTTTCGGACTTCCTGCTTTCGCAGGATACCTGGCCTTCGGGTATTCCCCAAAACCTCAGGCTGCAGGAGGTGGGGTGGGGGCATCCTTTCCGCTCTTTTCAACTGGGTACTTTCGCAGGATAACTGGCTTGGGGTATTCCCCGAAACCTCAGGTTGTGGGGGGTGGGGGGGCAGTCCTTGGAATCGGGGTCACCAGGCTCCCGGAATGTGATGTGCCTCGGCCGCTCCTCCCCCTCTTCTTTGTGGTACTCCTCCCCCTCCTGCTTCCTGGAGCGGAGGATCAGGTAGGTGGCCATGACCTCATCGTACTTGTTAGCGTCAATGGCCTCCTGAATTTCCTGCCTCTGGTAGCCCAGGCACTCCATAGCTTTGATTATGGCTGAGTCCTGGGGTCTGAGCAATGGCTCGCTGAAGGGCAGGAGTCCCTCACTCTTTCTGCTACCCAGGCATGCTGTTGGATGCTCTCCAGGGGACGGCGCCTCCAGGGGTCCTGTGCCAGCATTTTGGCCAGCAGGTCCCCGCCCTGGACTGTGAGGTAGGAGGTCAGGTGGACGTTCCCGCCCAGGACCCTGAAGGGCAGTATGCCGGTCACAATATGCCCAGGCTCCACACGTCCACCTTGGGGCCGTTGTACCACTGGCCAAGGTAGACCTCGGGGGCCCTGTGTTCTGGGTGACAGCAGCATGTGCTTAGTGCCTGGGGGAAGCCTTGGACGCTGAGCCAGAAGTCTGCCAGCTTGACTTTTCCTTCTCAGATCAGCACAACTTTCTCGGGGCCTCACATCCCGGTGTGCAATGCCCTTGGCATGGTAGTATCTGAGGGCCACGAGGATCTACTGAAAGAGCTGGCAGGCCACGCTCTCCTCCAGGTGCCCACGCTAGCTCAGAAAGTCCTGCAGGTCTTCCCCCTGCACGTACTCCATGACGAGGTGTAGCTTCGGCCCAGTGTCCACCACCTGGAAAAGCTCCACGATGTTCGGGTGATAAAGGGCCTTCATGCACCCCATCTCGCGGGCCAGGAGGCGGAGGTCGGGCAGCTCGGACTTGCGGACTTCCCTGATGAGCACCTTCATGCCCGTGAGCACGTGCAGCGCCAGCATAACCTTGGTGTGGGTTCCCCGCCCCAGCGCCCGCAGCGCCTGGTAGCTTTTTACTTTATGTCCCTGGGGACTGAGGCGATTGCACATAGCGCCTATGCACTTGGACTACGCCGACTACACTCACCAGCCCTGACTGTGCTCACAGCCCTTGCGCTACCTCCGCTGACAACTGACTCTCCTACGATATTAACAAATGGACTAGTATTAATAGTACTCAAAAAGTATTCACTAAACCTCACTAAATACTAACAATGCTAACTTAACTCAACCCGCAATACTAACTTCACTCACCTTACTAGCAATACTAACTACACTACAAATAAATAAAAATACACAATCAAAAAAATTACAAATGAGACAAAATGTAAAAATATGATAACAATAAACCAATTACAAACTAACCACTAAATTGAAGAATAAAACAGAACAACAAAGACCAATAGAATAAACAACAGAACAAACCACAATTAGAAACTAAAAACTGGAAAAAACAAACAAACAAAAAACCAGAGAAACGACAAAGGGGAAGAAAGAACAAGCAATGAAACAAGAACAGAAGGAAAATGGGGGAAATCATTCAAAAAATAAAATCAAAAAACTAAAAACTGACATAAAAAGAAAAAAAAGCCAATAACAAAACAATAAAGGAAAATAAAAAACAAGGAAATAAAAGGAAAAAGAAAAAATAGAAAAAAGTATAAGCAAATACAAAAAAAAAAAAAATCAAGGAAAATAATGTAAAAAACAAAGAAAGAAAAGTAAAATAACTAAAATAAATAGCCTAAACAAATAATTAAATAAATAAACCAATAAATAAAACAAAACAGAATCAAGTACCCCAAAACAGGCTCTCACTGTCTCTCTCGTCGTCCGGAGTGCACAGGTCACTGTCCAGAGCTTCCCGGCTCCTGAGGACACAGGCGCAGTCCGGGCGGGCCTGATGCAGGCGGTGCCGGTGCCGTCACAAGGGCTCTTTGTGGCGTCAGAGCCACAGGCCACAGCCATTGGCAGAGGGAACCGCCAGCGGTTTCTCAGCTTTAAGGAAGAAGCTGCCGCTTAACGACAACCCTTGGAATGCCCGAGAGGCCCTTTCATCTGTCCTGAGCAATCCCGTCCTGGGTTTTGGCTTTTCCAGGCGTCCCCATCCTGGCCCCGCCTTGTGCAGATGCTTTACTGTCGCGCTCACACTGTGGGGAGAACAGCAAACAGGGGGCGCAGGCGGTTGGGCGCGCGCTGGGGAGCTGTCCACAGCCTCTGCCGCGCCCGCGAGGGTCCACGTGGCGCGCAGACCCCTCCTGCCCCGCCCGCTGCTCCCCTCAGCAATGGATTTCAGTCAGTCTGCCTGTTCTGTTCCCGGCTCTGTCTCTGGGGAATCCTCTCACCCTCCCGTGAATTTGGCTTTTACCACAGTTTTTGTATAAATAAAATAAATCTTAAAAAAATTTTTTTTAAAAAAAAGGAGGCACAGTTACTACTGTTGGAGTTAACTAGTAAGGTTTAAATTCTAAAATTTTCAAGAGGTAATTTCAGATTTCTTTTTCAGCATGTCTTTCTTTTGGGGGGCTATAATTGTGTCATGGAGTCTAGTTTAGTAGAAAAATAACATTAAATAATAACACTATATACACAATATTTCCTTTGAGAAGGCACAAACTACAAACACAATAGGTAATAACAATACCAATGTGCTTAAATACTAAACAAAAATGTTAGGAAATTCAGAATACTTCGTTTTTTTACGATGCTTTTAACACTTACCAAAATTGATTTAATAGTGATAAATATCAGGAAGTATAAGTATCATTGTTTTAATTCTATGTATATTACATATATCAATATGTGCACTTACAAATACATTAATAAGTATCTGAGGAAGGAGATTTTGAGAAGAGAGGTCAATCATTTTTTTCCAAGGTTACCTATATATGATATTCACTCAAAAGAAACAATGACTAATTATTGAGAAACTACACTGTACTTTTGTAGAATTGATAGTGTTCTAGTGATTAAAATATAGAGAGAATGTGATAAAAATGACTTCAGTGACAGGGGAAAAAAAAGCAATATAAATAAGTTTTAAAATAATCCAACAGAGAAATACCAAATGGTGTATAGGATCTGTAAAAAGGATCGAAACAAACCAGCTGATTTTCAATACCATTCAGGATAACATCAAAATATGAAACCCATCAGGATATTTTTAATAAAATGTATGTATCTGTAAAGCTATGAAAACATTATTCTTTCATGGAAATGATAAGACTTCAATAAATGACAATATGAAT
>NW_023602073.1:40821823-40851867 GCF_014898055.3 Talpa occidentalis | reverse complement strand
TAGCAGGTCTGCAGGGTTATCAGTGCCCCCCAGCCCTGAGTTGGAGCTATCTCTGTCCGGCCTAAGGACCTCCCTCCCAGAGGCCTCCGAGCCCTTCCAAGCTGGCGCAGGCCTTACCATCTCCTTCAGCTCTGCCAGCTTCTCCCGCAGTTGGCCTAGTTTCGTGGCCAGCTCGCTCTTGGTGTGCTGCTCCGTTTGGAGCAAGCCAGTCACCTATATGTTCTGATGGACCTGGATAGACAGAAGAAACAATGAGACACCACCCAATGCAGTTGGAGACCCAGAACTCGGTGTCCCTCCCACATCAGGAGAGGTCACCCCCAGCCCAGGGCACCCCAGGCACCTTACCTTCTTGCCAAGCGCTCTCTGGGCTCCGAACCCTGATCATCTCCTGCACCCACCCTCTGCCCGGGACTCCCACATCACCCGCTCTCCACGGGGATGAGCACTGCCCACCTCTACACATCAGTCTCAATGGCCACCCCCTCCAGCCTCCAGACCCTTCAGAACCAACTCCTCCCTCAGTTGCCACATCCCACCTTGCCGCCTAGCAAAGTGTCTGCTGCCAAGGGCCCATGGGAGAAGGGTATATGTCCAGTTCATTTTTAAAAGACAACGGGGGAGAATGTCCCAGTCACTCATCTCTGGTTAACCTCAGGTACTTTGCAGTTCTGCTACAAAACTCACCTTAATCCTTGCACCTGTAACAAAAGCCCCCTTTCTCCTAAGCCTGCATTTCCCACACCTAAGCTAAAATGAATTCATCACTTTGAAAAACCAACTGCAGTGTGGACTGTTGGTCTTTGCGGGACATGCCCAGAGGGCAAGCCCTGTGTTTGGGGCGGGGGTTTATTGAGGCTCTCCTAGTAGGACGGGCCCCTGAGCATTCACCCTGTAGGCTTGTAAGGCCCAAATCTCTCACACTGCTCTGCAAGCTCTTCCCAAATGATCTTTCACCCTTCACGGTGTATTGTATCTTCTCCAAGATGATAAAGATGTGCGGGAAGGGAAGGAAAACAACAACCAACCAAGCATTTGAAATAGCAGACATGGACAGACCTAGGGTTAATGATGGCAACATAAAATCAGCCAGAGGCCAAGTACCCCAACCAGACAAGCCTCGGGCATGCCCACTGCGAGAGGCCAAGCCAGAGAGGGGGTCTTGGCACGGCCTCACATTCCTCCTGTCCAATGTCGGGAGCGCTACCCCATTGGAGCGGTTAAGGTCGGATACCAGCACCTGCAGAATTTCCTGAATCTACAGGAGATGAAAAGGGAAAAACAAGGGCAAGGAGAGGAAGAGAAAAGTGACTTAGAGAAGACAAGAAGGTCAGAGAAAGAAAAAGAGCAGCTCTGGACAATGGATGCCGGAGACAAGGGTGACGGATCCATACACGGCCTGTGCCATCTTTCCAAATGGCCACTCTCCACCTCTCCTGAGACAGAAAGCAACGTGAACCAAGAGATGGATCAAAGCTACCAGATCAGTCTGGAAGACACTGATCTGGCTCAACAATATCATCTTCCAGGTGAGGAACCTGAGAGCCAGGAAGGATGTGATTTTCCCTGTGATCATCTAGCAAGCAGGTGGCAAAGACGGACTCCCACCTCAGAGGTTGCCTAATCCCAAGCACCCGGGGCTCATCTGTGCCACCCTAAAGGGAGAGGGGTCCTCACTGACTGGCTTCCCCTTGAGGCTGGGGATGAGAGAAATTGCCAGAGCAAGAAGTCCATAGCGACACCCTGTACTGAAGGCTCACTGCGCACGAGGCCCCACACGAAGGGATGAATGCACAATCATCTCATGGATGCTGCCGAGATTTAAGTAGAGCTGTAGCACCCTGACTCACAGGTGGACAAAGAACTTAAACAGTGTTGCCCCAAATCAGATCCCCAGCAGAGCTACGGAGAGGCCGCACTCAGACCCAGGATTCTTACCCACTTCTTTCATTCACTCAACTGCTCACTCAGCTGCCCTGGAGCACCCCCTCCCAGGAAGCCTGGCAGAGCAAGACTTACATCTTTCTATGACTCACAAGCACCAGAAGCGGTTGTCTCTGGCCTACTGCCATGTGTCTTCTTTTTTTTCTTAACTCCTGCAGGAGAACCCAAGCTGTTTTCCTTTGGTAGTCTCTCAACTGCAGAGTCTCTCAACTCTCAAAGAGAGTTGAGGCTCACAAGAACTGCAAGCCCCTGTACTCACACCCCACTTTACACGTTAGATTTGCCACCTGACTTCATGCCACCAGAACTCTACCAGGTGCTGTGAGTAGTACCACGCCCCCACAATGACGAAGAAATGGACTGATAACATGGTTTAAAGAAAAAATGTTTAGGAATTTACACTCAGTCTTCAGACTTGAACTTTCAGGATGCCATGAATCAGTAGCTGCCAGTGGGCAAAGCCAGCGCAAGGTGGAAAAGCAAACATGTGAGTACTCAGACCTCAGGGCGCTTTCTTGTACATGTTACCCATTAACAGCGCTGCTCAAGCTCCTGCACCAATGGATGCTGATGGCAGGAGGCAGTGAGGGGACAGCCAGGGGCACAGCCAGGCCCATTTCAGAGCAATCTGTTACAATCTCACATATGTACGCATATGTACATTAACACACAAGGTTTTTTTTCTCAAGAGAATGAAGCAGAATTGATGCTTCAGTCACCTGTTTATCCTGTGGCGAGCAGAGCAACCCATGTTGAGATGACTGGGGGAAGATTCCCAACTGGGAAGGTCAGTTTGCTGGGATCTGATCCACAGAGGATAAACAGATCACTCCAAAGAGCACTGATTGGGGGTCACTCTGGCCCCAGGGTCATAAGGAATTAGAATGTGAGATGGAGGAGTCAGACAAAAATTGGAAAGTCTCCGTGGAGAAGTAGAAACCCCACAGAAAACCAAACTAAACAATTCTTCCCAGTGTCTCCCAGAGCAGTTGTCAGCGTTTCAAGTTTACTAGGGAAGCGTAGGCTTTGCAGGCGCTCAGTGTTTAAAGGTGGGGTACAGTACAGAGCAAGCGAGCCTGAACCCTCTCCCAGGGTCGGGTCCCATGGTTTTGAGTCCCCTTCAAGTTGGTAATCTGAGGCCACAAGGGAATCCTGAAAGGGGGTTAGTCCTGGGTTGCTGGGGCAACAAATCAAGCACCCAGCTCTTGATGTGACATAAGGATGGTTCCCAGGGGATTGTGACGTAACTACATTCCACCCCTTGCCCCGCCACGCACATTCGCCGCTCCTCTTTGTCCTGGGCCAGCCCGTTTATGAGAACCCCTTCGCTCGGTGCTCCTCCCTCATCACTGCTCTCTGGTTCTGGCAGGAGCCAAGGGGGTGGCTCAGGCCTGGTTATGTGGGTCTTCTGCAGGGATGCGAGAATACGGGTGGAGAAGGGGTTGGTTAAAGGTGGTAGGAGACATTTCCTGAATGTGAGCCTGTATGAATTTCAGGAGGCAAGGAGCAAAAAGAAAAAAATAAGGTTATCATTAGTATTGGTCCCAAGAGTGGGAGGAGCCATGACACTATAGGATTTTGAAACCATGTCAGCGGGGAATTGGAGCCCCTGCTTTCCCTTTCCAAGTCTTTGCGTAGTTTCATGAAGGCTTCCACATTTTGTTCTGCAATCTCTGATTCATTGATACAATAACAACATTCTTCCCTGAGGAACATGCAGGTGCCCCCTTATCAGCTGTTAACAGGTCCAGAGCCCGCAGATTTTGGAGTGACCTGTGCCAGGGAGGGGAGCTGTCTTTGTAATGATGCTAAAGACACAGAGGTTTTTTCTAAGGAGGTGTCTATTCATTAACTGAAATGTTAGAAGTACAGGAATGAAAGCCGACAAGGGCATCAGTTGGATAGCAGGGGTAGCTGTGATTGGAGTCCCATAGGGGGACTGAGAGTTGGGGAGTCTGGCAAGCAGCGTCTGTAATCTTGGTCATAGCGGTATTGAGATTAATTGGAGCTGCCGCCAGTAGAGGTCTCTGAAGGGAAGTGCAGAGGAAAGGAGAGGAGGGATTAGTCCCAAAAGAGTCAGTCAGGAAGGGTAGAGTGTTTTGGATTATATGAACCCAGGTTGAGGGTGTCTCCATCTTTTCTGATGATGTTAGCTGATTTTGTAGGACTTGCTCTGAATGGAGGATGTCCTGGAGACTTGGACTGTGGCATTTTGTGTCGGGACATATTCCCTTGAGACGGACAATGTTGCCACTGGATAGGAATGTCAGCCAGTGTACCCTGTGGCTTGGACTCCCTGTACCCAGTGTAGGTCCCAAGGATCTAAAAAAGATAGTTAACTTGATTCGTATTGAAACCCGTATTATGACAGACCAGAGAGAACATTTGGCTTTTGTCTGGAAAGTGCACTGTACATGACGAATCAGGGCACCCCCCCCATATTCTTTGTAGGAATTCTTACAGTGATCTAAGGTTTGATGGTAAAAGAAAGAAAACATGGTGTTCATAGTGTTGTAATCAATGAAAGAGTTAGGGTGAGAGTGATGGGTGCTGTGCATCCGGCCTGTGGGCACTCTGCGGTACCCACCAAGTGGGTAGTCTCCGTGGATCCTGAGACAAAGGTCTCCCTAACTTTGAATTTCCACACACAGGATACTGGGCTCAGGGAGATTTTGACAAGAAATGCGCATCCTAGTAGGACCCAGGTTACGACATGCATACTGTTTGTCTGCGGGGGCACGTTTGACCCAAGAGAGATGGTGCCAGGAGGGGTGTCCCAGAAGTGTTACCGCTGCAGGCGTGGTGAGAATGACCGTGTGTGGACCGGTCCACGGAGGCTGCAGTGGCTTTGGCTGAAGCAATTTGAGCAGAACTTGGTCTCCCGGATGCAGTGGTGGGGAAGGTCAGTTGAGGAGGTCAGGATTCAAGGCAGGACTGGGTAAGTGCAGGTCTTCGTGTTCCCGGAGCAGTCTCAGAGCTCTCAGGAGAGTTTAGTCAGGTGACCCTTGATTGGCCCATTGGCGCACTCCACCTTCCCTGAGGATTGCAGGTGGTGGGGAATTTGAAGCTTCCAGGTGATACCCAGAGCTGCGGAGACCTGCTGAGTAATCTTTGAGATAAAAGCTGGACCATTGTCAGATAGGATAGAGCTGGGGAGGCCAAAGCGTGGGATTATGTGGTTAAGAAGGGCCTCGGTTACCACCTGAGCCGTTTCTCTAGCTGCAGGGAAGGGCTCCACCCAACCTGTCACTGTATCAACGATTGACAGCAGATATTTAACCTTTTTGTGAGTAGGGAGGTGAGTAAAATCAACCTGCCAATCCTGTCTGGGTAAGTGTCCACACAGCTGGTGAGCTGCAAAAGAAGAAGGTGGGTGAACTCCCCCTAGAGGTGATCCACCAGCACAGGTTTGAGGATGGGAACACAGCTGCCAGAATTTGCACTCAAGGAGGGGTGGAAGAGCGGACTCAGGAATTGGCGTTCATTAGGCTCCTAAGTCAGAGTGATGGAGGGGACAGATAGAGAATAGGGGCAGGGTCTGCAGCAGAGTCAGTGGTGGGAGCCCTTGCTGCTGCATCAGACTTGTTATTCCCTGTGGTCACGTAAGAATTGGCAGTTTGATGTCCTTTACAGTGGATAATAGCAACTTCAGTTGGAAGCTGCAAGGCCACTAGAAGCTTAAGGATAAGTTTAGTGTAAATGATGGGGGACCCCTTGGTGGAAAGGAACCCACTTTCTTGCCAAATCGCAGCAGGACTGTGAGCCATAAGGAAGGCATCTGTTGAATCCGTATAGATGGTGACTTTCTTATGGTTGCTGAGGGTCAGGGCCCCGGTAAGTGCTCTGAGTTCTGCCTTTCGGGAGGTGGTTCCTCCGGGCGACTTTCCTGCCTCGATGACCTGATCGAGGGTAACCATGGCCTAGGCAGCCCTCCGCTGACCTCGCGCACCTTCGCAAGAGCTGCCGTCTACAGACAGAGTCCAGTAGGCATCTGACAAGGGGAGTCGGCCAAACACAGTCTGGAGGTTTGCATTTCGCCCAGGATTTCAGGGCATGAATGAGCGGCAGAAGGGGGGCCAGAGACAGAAGAGGGGCTGGGTTGAAAGAATTTGACTGAGCTAGACTCGCCAGAGGGTTTTTGATAAAGAGCACGTGGAAGTCCTGTGAGCGGGCAGGAGTGAGTGGAGAGCGGGTGGGGAGACAAGAGGGCCTGAAGGCGGTGCAGGGAATGTACTTGGACAGGTCTTCCCAGAGTAAGTTTGAGGGGTTCCCAGGTGAGTAGAGCTGCCGCCGCCAGGGCTCTAAGGCGAGGTTGCCAGCCCCTGACGGTAGGATCCATCTGCTTGGAGAGATAAGCGACAGGACACAGGACAGCCCAGAGGCTGGGAAAGGCCGCCTGCCGCCATACCCCGACGTGCGTCTGTGCACAGGAGGAAAGGCTTTTCTGGATGAGGAAGGCCAAGGGCAGGTGACTTCATTCTCTAGACTGAGAATCTAGAGGATCAGAGAACGTTGAAGAGGGTCCAGAGAGGGGAAGAGTGAGATAAGGAGGATATGTGTAAGTAAAAGGAAGGCCCTGGGGGACCTCCCCGGGGGATTGGAGACGTCCTTCAGGGGAGGCTTTTGCTGTGTCGTACAGTGGCTTGGCTGGGAAAGCAAAATTAGGGATCTAAGATGGAAGAATCTGACCAAACCTAGGAAGGAAAAGATTTGTTCTGCCGATTCAGGGGAGGGAAGGTCCCGGATGGCCTGTTTGTGGTCCACCGTCAGCTGTTTGGAGGAAGGAGTTAGTCGAAGACCCAGACAGACGGCTGTGGAAACTGAGAGTTGGGCTTTGGATGGGGAGACGCAGTTTCCTTTTGAGCACAGGAAGGTGAGGAGTTGTGCAGTGTGTTGCTGAGATTGTGGCGGAGAAGGACTGCAGAGGAGGAGGCCAGCGACATCCTGGAGGAGAGTCCAGAAAGGAGATGGACTTACCTGCTACCTTGACTGTTATCCTGGGCTCCTTGAAGTTTATCGGGGTCAATGAGTCCGGGCCTCTTCAGTCCTCAGCTGCCAAACCCAAGACCACCAGTGGCAAGAGTTGCAGGGGCTGGAAGGACTGGCCCACCACAGCCAGGCGTGGAGGCATAGTCACTTGTCCAGTTGCCCTGGACGTTGCAGATGGGGCATGGTCCTGGCAGGGGTTGGGGCATTATCTGGACCAGTGGCCTTCTCGGCCACATTTGAAGCAGGCTCCCAGAGGCGGTCGGTTGGGGGGTAGGGGGCCCGTTGTCGTCCTCTGTCAGGTGGCAGGTGCTGTGGTGGTTGGAGGAGCAGGGCCTGGACGTCTCAAGGCAGCTACCAGGGCCTGAGCTTGAAGCCCAGCCTTCTGGTGACTACGGAGTTCCCTCTCTGCCTGTCCTGTTCCTCCCGGTTTTTAAAAACTGTCAAGGCCATATTCAGCAGATCCCAGATAGGGGTTTGAGGACCATCCTCAGCCTTTTTATTAATTCATTTACACAAGAACCGGGGTACAGGCCAGATACGTGGGAGGGTGAGAGGATTCACCAGAGACAGAGTGGGGAACAGAACAGGCAGACTGAAGAAATATGCTGCTGAGGGGAGGAGTGGGCGCAACAGGAGAGGTCTGCTGTGCCATGTGGGATCCTCGCTGGCCGGCCAACGGGGATCAAACTGGCGCAAGAGCCTCACAGCGCGGCGCTTAACCACTGCGCCACCAGGGGAGGCCCCTCAACCTTCTTAAGCTTCTATCTAATGTCAGGAACTGACTGGAATATAAAATGGGTAGCCAGAACTGTTGAGCCTCCATTTGAGTCAGGGTCAAGCCTGGTATGGCGCTGGAACGCCTCCGTCAGGCGACTAAGGAAGGCAGCAGGGTTTTCTGAGGCAGACTGGGTGATCTCCCTGAGCTTAGCAAAATTTACACTTTTGTGCACAGCCGCTTGGAGACCAGCTAGGAGACAGGTAATAAAATGGTCTTGGTGAGTCCTGCCCCGGGGGCCCTGCCTGTGTCAGTCTGGTAGCCCCACCCCGGCTCTGGGCTGGGAACTGCTGCAGAGCCTGGGGCCATGGTTGTGTCAGTCACAGGGACCTGATCTGCATGGTCTTGGGCAGACCTAAAAACCTGCTCCCTTTTGTCAGAGGTCAGGGTGGAAGAGAGGATCACATGTAATCATGACAAGTAAGGTCACAGGCTTGGGTAAGATAAGGAAACTCTTTGGTGTAGGTGGTAGGATTGTTAGTGAAAGAGCCAGGAAGCTTTTCAGTCTGGGAGAGACCAGACAGAGAGGAAGGAACATGGATTCTAACTCCTCCTTCAATTCCTGCCACTTCCCTGAGGGGACCCAGAAGAGGACAACCCAGAGCGGGTGTGGTGGCTAGGAGGTGAAAAAAAAGAGGGGAGGCCGGATTGGGGAGCTGGAGGAGGTGAAGACTGAGAATCTAGAGGATCAGAGAACGTTGAAGAGGGTCCAGAGAGGGGGAGAGTGAGAGGAGTCTCAAGACTTGGAGAGTGTGGCAGGTTTTCAGGTGGGAGGGGTTGGAGGGTGGCACGGGAGCACAAGAGAAAGCAAGCCTGGCCCTAAGGGATCTCTGACCATTTTCCATTGCGGTGACAGAACTCTTTAGGTCTGTAAGGATCGAGAAGTCAAAAGCGCCATGCTCGGCCCGTGGGAGCCATTGTCCAATTGGTATTGAGGCCACGCAGCGCTGCAGTAAAAGATGAGACGCTTAGGGCACATATCTGGCTAAGCCCCAGGGGACCGAGGTTTGAGAGAAGGCATCTGCCGCGAGGGTGACAGATAAGCTTCAGTCAGAAGTTGGCTCTCAGAGAGAATTTGATTCCTATATTGGTCACACACACACTTAGGTTCATACAGGCAAGCCAACCCCAGGTTCCCAAAGTACCTTTGACTGAAGACAGTGGCTGCTACGTGTCTCAGCCGGGCCTTCCACCTAGGTGGAGGTCCGCTGGCTGTGGAAGTCTCTAGGCTCGAGGGCCCACAGTGCAGATGGTCATGCAGGGTGTTGAGCTGATAGGCCGCTTGTGCCGCTGTCAGGGAGAAGGCTGTCAGGGAGCCTTCGAAATTCATCCTGGGGGTGCAGCCCCCATCCCCCTATGTGAGTGTGCTGCTGGGGCAGGGCAGCCGCCTTGGGAGCTTTGGAACCAGGTCCACCACAGGGCAAAGAAGGTCTGAACCCTCCTTATTGTGGCAACTGAGTCGCCTTCAGGAAGGCTCAGGTTGTCTGATGGCTTTGGAAAGCCTGAGGGTCCAAGCCACACCTCGGCCCAGAGCCACCTTGCAACCAGGCAGGTCACAGAGCGCCTTGCCCTATGTGCCAGTGTTGCTGTGCCCCAGGTAAAGCACCAAGGCCCACCTGTGGGCCTGTGGACCTGGGCCTGTTGCTCCTTAGGGTCACCTCCCCTTTTCAGCCAGGGGACCTCAGTGTCTGCTGACCCGGGCAAGTTGGCTTCTCTGAGTTCTGCTCCAGCTGGGCAGTCAAACTCGCCCCACAGACCTGCCTGCCCCCGCATCCCTCCACTGATGCTTGCTCTTCTGCTTTTCCACACCAGGAAGGGCCCAGCCTCACCTACTCAACATGAGGTCCCCCGGCCAGCTGAGGCTCCCCTCTTAGACTTATAAGCCTTTGTCCATGGGCATCCGGCCTCCTGTCCTCCCTGCCTCCCCAGGGTCCTTGTGGAGGACTCCTGGGCTTTCTGCCCACCCCAGGGGGCCCCCAGTGCTCCCTCCAGCCATCCTCTCAGCTCTGCCCTCCCGGGGCAAACAGTGGTATTCCACCTGTCTTTCTCCATCAGAAATGGTGGAGTCACGTGGGGCCCGAGGCCGCCTACTCCTGACACTAAGGGTGACCCTGGGCCGGTGGGTTGAAAGACAGGGGAGCAGAGAGGAGGGAGCTGAGGGGGCCGATCACATGCTGGCCCACGGGTGCACTGTCTCGTGTGTGTGAGAGGCCGGCGAGCATGCAGGGAGAGGCTCCTGCTCCTGCTCCTGCATCCCCCTCCCTTTCCCTCCTCCCCTCTCATCCAGAACCCCTGGCCACACCCTCCCCTGCTTTGTCTTCCCTCCCCACCCCCCCAGCGCTGCAGTCCAGGCTGCACCTGCCTTCCCAGCTCACCCCCTTCTCTGCCCTCCCCCGTTTTCTCTCTGCTTCTCTCCAGCCGCCAGCTGATCGGGTCAGGCAAGTCCATCCAACCTGAGAGCCCCAGGGCCCCCTTCAGCCTCTAACCAGACCCCTCTTCTTCCTGGGACACCTCTCTTCCCAGGCCTGCCTGGGTGGCTGTTTTGTGACTTGGCCCCCAGCCCCCAAGCTTCCCCCTTCATCTGTGACTTTAGTCTGTTGTGGTGGTGAGCTGACACCCCAGGCGTGACCTCGGTGACTCTTGTGCCCCCTCGGTGGTATTGCTCCTGCCCTGCTCTATACATGTCTATAAATACACGGGCACACACACGTGCGCGCGCGCGCATCTCTAGTGTTGGCAACCGCTGTGCCGTGCTGTCCTTCTGAGTCTTGTGGCCCAACTACAAGCAAACGCTGTCACCCCAGCCGCCCCAGCCAAAACGTGCCACCTCCGACGAGCCTCCCTGCCATTCCTGGCCTGTGCCTATTCAGCACCCCTGCCACCTTCCTGCCCCTTCCCCGAGCATGTGGGTGCTGTCCTGGCAGCTGTGTGCTTCTGGCCGTGACCAGTCCTGCTGTCTCTTGGCTGAGAATGAAACCCATTTCTGAACAATGGGGAGCAACGTGTTGTGTGCTGGTTGTGTTCTGTGGCGCTCAGGGGGAGGGGAAGTCTTAAGCATGGGGGCGCAGGGGTGCCTGGGATGCCCCAGTCCTACCTGGGCTGCCCTGGAAAGCACCTGGACTTAGCTGGTCTTCATCTGAACCCTGCTGTGGATACCAGGGGTAGAGTGCCAGCCTGGAGGACTCATGGGGTCTGGGTGCGGGCCCCAGAGGAACAGGGTGAGAGGAGAAATGCGTAGGCTGGAAGCCAGTACTCTGGGGTGCTGGCACCCTGCTTTCCTCCCACAGAAGTAGACCAGGTTTCCCAGTCTTGGTCATCAGAGCAGGACCTGGCCCTCCCGGGTGGCACGCAGTGGGTGGCACCTGTGGGGCCAGAGAGCTGAGCGGGGTTGGATGCCCTGACAGGCAGCCACAGTGAGCACCTCGCACCCCAAAGCCTGCCCTCTGCTGGCAGGACCCACACCCAGCGCAGCACCTGAGCCCAGGTCCCAGGTCCCGACCACGTGGTGAGTTCGGTTTATTCAGAAACAAAAGTGAAACACCAGGAACCACTCCCTGGCCTTGCCTCCTTCCTCTGTCCTGGGCGATCTATAAATAAGTTTCCTCGATGTCAACTGATTCATAGAAACCTCCTCTCCCAGGGGCCACCGCAGCCTCCGCTGTGATACAGGGGCCGTCTCAGCCCCATGTACACACGTCCCAGCACAGTATGTACACCGCGGGGCGCCCGCACGCCTTCCGCCTGGCCTCCACCAGCCACCCCGGCCCGGCTTCTGGCCAAGCCCAGTTTTCCACAGGGTTGGGGGAGTGTGTACCCCCAAATTGCCTGAGTAAGCCATGCATCCCCTCTATGGGGACTTTTTATTAAAGAAGCAGTGAAGGCCACCTCTGTGCAAATCCGGGGTGGCCTCCAAGATAATCAGGCACAGAGGCCCACGGGACTTTTTTAAAGACAGCAAGTGGAGGCCACCCCTTTGTGGACTGCGGTGGCTTCATACCTGCAGGACATTTGAGAGGAGGGAAGGGGAGGCCACCCTTTTGCGGATCGGGGTGGCCTCATGCCCGCGGGACTTTTGGGAGGGGGGACAGGGTACACCACCCCTTTGAGGATTGGGTTGGCATCATGCCCATGTGTCTTTTGTGAGGGGCGGGACGGGAGAGGCCACTCCTCTGTGGATTGGGGTGGCCTCATGCCCATGGGCCTTTTGTGAGGGTAGAAGGAGGAGGCCATCCCTTTGCACATTGGGGTGGCCTCATGCCCACGGGACTTTTGTGAGGGGGCACAGGGGAGGACACCCCTTTGAGGACTGTGGTTCCCTCACGCCCGAGGGACTTTTGTGAGGGGGACAGGTTAACCTCAAGCCGTAAGACTTGTGTAGTGAGCAGAGCTCCCCCCCTTAAAAGGTGGGTGCCTACAAAATAATCGGGCACACATTCCCATGGGGACTTTTGCTAGGTAGTAGGAGAGGCCTCCCCTCTGCAGATAGGGATCACCTCCAAAATAATTGGGTGCAACAAAAAGTAAAAAGAAAAAAATAAAGAAAAATCAAAACAATTATTGAGTCCAACAAAAAATTGGAAAAAAAAATTGGGTGCAAAGGACCGTGGGGAAATTTCAAAAGGGAGCAGGGGAGGCCACCCCTTTGTGGATCTGGGTGGTCTCACTGCTATCTCTTCACTACACTCTAGACAGGTGTAGGTGCCCACCTGCACCAGCTGGTATCTCTGTCTGGACTTAGCCCCCATGCCGGGCCTTCAAAATGCTGCCCCACTCCACAAGGTTGGGGTAGCATGGGGGGGCACGTGGCCCCAAATTGCCTGATATAACCTAGGCCCTCTGCAGGAAGGCCTGGTAAGGATTCAATTGGTCATTCAAGGAGCCCCTATATTGTAGAACGGAGCCCCCTAAATAACTAGCTGGATATTTCTAGCTCCTTGCCTCTGGAAGTATGATTAGTCCAGAGTTAAATGAAGACACAGCCCTAACCTCAGAGGCTAGGATCTGCACCTATTTCACCCTATTAGATAGGGGAGTTGTACCCCTTTTTTAAGCCGAGGGATGAAAGGACGACTGGGAAGGAGAGCCAAAGGATGGGGGGGAAAGCCTGGGGAACAGGGATGGGTTGGTGAGGGCCAGGTGGGGGCAGAGCCTCCGGCCCCATGCCGGTGGCCTAGACCACCATTATCTTCACCTCGTTGTCGTCAGCCTGGTAGAAGAAGGGAAGGCATGGGCTGTTTCCAATGGTGACGCCTTCCTGGGAGTTCTGCATTTCTTAAAGCAGCTGAACGACCTGCTGCGCAGAGGCGTTCTCGAGGGGAGTCAGGCCCAGCTGGGCCTCACCCTGGGTCAGCTGCACATTGTGGACAAGGCTCACCTTACTTGGTTCTTTAGAGAGTGTAAGGGCAGGAGCAGGGCACAGCGCAGGTTTTCTGATCCCATGCAGACCCGGTAAAGGAGGAGTCAGAGTCCTCAGTGGTTTTGCAGGTTTTTTATTGGGGTTCACCAGGCATATGGCAGGCAGGGGTGCTGGCTGGGGGGCTGGGAGGCTGGCAGGCCTCCCAGCCCCCAGCAAATCTTCACTTTATCTGGGCTCTCTGGTGATCTCGGCTTCTCTACCGGCTTCAGCTTCGGTTTCTACTGCTGCTGCTGGCGTCCCTGTGACGCCGCCCTTAAAAGCACAGTCTTAGCTCAGCTGAATCCCATCTACCTATGCCCACACCCTACTCCAGGTGCCCGCCATCAGGCATGCATTCAGGACAAGGATCCATCATCTATCCTGATGGCGGAAGGGCAGAAAAGCCTGATATTTTCTTTACCCTACAGAGAGACAGAGACAGGATGCTGTGTGCCTGGCAGAGTGTGCTCTTCCTGACCAGCTGCCCGTTAGGGGCTTTCCTCACCTTGGACATTGGCGGTGCCAAGCTCCTTGGGGGCTAGTCATGCGCTAGTGGGCTCAGCAGCAGGGTTCTGGGCAGGTGCTCGGAACTTCACCTGCCATTCGTTGGGCACTTCCACCAGCCACAAAACCAGCTCTTGCAGCTCTAACAGCTTCACCTGGAAGCAGAGACACTCAGAAGCCCGCCCCGCCCCCAGCTGCACCACCATGGAGCCAGAGCTCTGAACTACCTTCGTCTCCTCTTTGTTCTGGGCCAGCTGCCTTATTGACTCCTCCTTCTCTCAGTGCTCCTTCCTTATCACTGCTTTCTGGGTCTGGTAGAGAGTGATGTATTGTCCTGGGGGAGGGTGCATAAACAGCTCAGCTGCTGGGGTCTCCCTAGCCTCTTCATAACACCCAGCTGCAGGGCACAGTCCTCCCCACTCACTGATGATGTCAGTCTCTCCAGACACCTAGATACATCGATGCTCCAGCTCCTCCATCCAGTCCTGTAAGCCCACTTTCTCCTGCATGAGCTTGGTAAAGTGACCCCGCAACCAGACAGTGGGCTCAGGGGCTCAGCAGTGCTGGCCTGCCCAGCACCCAGCCCGCCCAGCCCTCTGGAGAACCACACTGTAGGGTAAGAAAAAACTATTAGGTTTTCTGCCCTCCCGCCATTTGGATAGAAGACGGAACCCTGCAGTCTGAATGCAAGCCTGATGCGGGCACCTGGAGTAGGGTGTGGGCATATGTAGATGGGATTCACCTGGGCTAAGATGGGCTTTTAAGGGTGGCATCACGGGGACGCCAGCAGAAGCAAAGAAGCGGAAGCAAAACAGCAGAGACCACCAGAGAACACCGGAGAGACCAGAAAGAGTCAAGTGTCAGCCTCCTGGCCCCCCAGCACCCTTACTTGCCATGTACCTGGTAAATCCCAATAAAAGTCTGCAAAAGTCACTGAGGCTTCCAGGACTCTTTTCTCCTGGACCCGGTCTGCTGGATCAGAAAACCTGCCCCGTGTCCATTCCTTTCTGCCTTACAATTGGTGTAAGTCGGCAAGGTGATCCATGCAGATGGTATGGAGCCCTCCGAAGACCCCGAGGGACTGAGGAGCAGCAGACTGTGTTTTCCTGTGACAGCGCTGGACGTGTCATGGCGGCACAGGGGATGGAAAAGGTCCGGAAGCTGCGGGATGAGACCTCACCTGGAGGAGGAGACGCCCGAGAGGACCAGCCAATGATCCCCGAGGCAGCAAGACTTGTCGGGGAAGAAAGGACCACGATTCAGAGCTCCCCAGTGTGGACAAAGGGAAAAGCCGATGAACTTGGACTAATGGACTAACAATCCCGCCAGAAGGCGGAGGACCTTGGCAAGTTTGGTATGTTTTGGGGGCCCTTGGGGAAGATGGGATTGTACAACCCCAGAGATGGGAGTCTGGGGGTGGCCAGTGGGCCTTGGTGGCCAAAAGCAGCCAGTGTATTGCCCAGCAGCCAGGCAGAGGAGAAAAAGCCAACTGAGAAGTCAAAAGCTGGTGCTAAGTTCGGGAAGCCCTGAGCGGCTGTTAAGCACTGTGTAAGCTAAAGAAGGCCAGTGAGTCTCTTAAAATCACCTGTGGGTGATGCCCTGCTCATAGTTGAGTGAGGGTGAGGAGCTGAGGAGCCCGTCCTTGGGGGACGGGCAGGGAACGTGGCTTGCGGTGGAGCCCACAGCCAAAGAGGGGACCCAAGAGAGGCCGCATGTGGACTTGCATCCACGGATCCCCGACCCATGTGCTTGTGCAGTGGGCTGGCCTGAGTGCAGGGGCCTGCGTGTCGCATTGGTGGCTATGAAAGCCGAGTGTTGGAGTGACTGCAGACAGAAACCCTGAGGGTTGGGTGATTACCCCCAAAGAGTACAGAATCGCCAACCCAAGAGTGAGTGCTTCCTGGGGGTGGATGCGGTGTGTGGCTTGTGGCGGAGACCCCAGCTGGAGGGGGCCGGGAGGACTGAGGGCTCCTGGCCAGTGACGGCTGATACCTGAGTGGTTCCCTCTCTCGCATGAGCAGTGCCTTCGGCAGCTGAAGTGGTGGATCACGTACTGATGCCAATAGTCTTTTGCCCCTAGGTCGGTGCCCTGCCTGGACTTATTTGTGTTCTATTACATTGTGATATATTTCATTTGTTTTTGTGGGCCATGGCTGCAGTGTTCATGCTCTCCAAGAGAAATGTGTGTATAACTCGTATAGACTGTCTGGCAGGTAAAAGTATCAGGCTTTTCTGCCCTCCCGCCATTAGGATGGATGACGGAACCCTGTGGTCCCGAATGCATGCCTGATGCAGGCACCTGGAGTAGGGTGTGGGCATAGGTAGATGGGATTCACCTGGGCTAAGACTGGGCTTTTATTTATTTATTTATTTATTTATTTATTTATTTATTTAAAATGAACTTTGTGAAGTCAGTCTTTTTTTTTTTTAAAGATTTATTTATTTATTTATACAAACACTGGGTACAGTCAGAAGCGCGGGAGGGCGAGAGAATTCACCAGAGCCAGAGCGGGGAGCAGAGCAGGCAGAAGGACCGAAGTACACTGCTGAGGGGAGCAGCGGGTGGCAGGAGAGGTCTGCGCGCCATGTGGGACCCTCGCCCTGCGGCCAGGAATCAAACCGGCGCCACGGAGGCTGCGGGCAGCTTCAGAACCCAGCGCTCAACCACTGCACCACCGGGGAAGCCCAAGACTGGGCTTTTAAGGGTGGTGTCACGGGGACGCCAGCAGCAGCAGAGAAGCAGAAGCAGAACAGAGACAGCAGAGCAGCAGAGACCACCAGAGAACGCCGGAGAGCCCAGAAAGAGTGAAGACTTGCTGGGGGCTGGGAGGCCTGTCTGCCTCCTGACCCCCCCCAGTACCCCTGCCTGCCATGTACCCGGTAAATCCCAATAAAAGCCTGCAAAAGTCACTGAGGCTTCCAGGACTCACTTCTCCTGTACCTGGTCTGCTGGATCAGAAAACCTGCCCTGTGGCCATTCCTTCCTGCCTTACACACACTCACCTGCAGTTTCTCCATGGCTCCCTGAAGGGCCTGGTGGGTCTCCCCAGGCACACTCTCCCCACCATGGCCTCGCGGCTGTCTAGGTCGTCAGGGATGCTTAGCTTTGGCAGGGGGCCCTTGTTCTCTTCCTCCTCCTCCTCACTGCTCAGTCCATTTACTGTTGGGGGGCAGCCAGAGGGGCTCAAAGAACACCTGGGTTCTGAAGCAGCCCTGAAAGCCAGCAAGCTCTGCCCCCTCCTCTCTGTGCAACCCTGTGCCAGCAAGTCCCCAAAGGAGAAGGATCCAAGTTGTCCTAAGGGTGGCTTCCACTCTTGCAAACCCCTCCTCTGCTGAAGTCCCACTCACTTTCTCCAGTCCGAGCCAGGAGGTTCAGTGGGGCCGACAGGAAAGAATGATAAGGGATGCTGCTCGCAGGTCTTCCTGCTCCAGCGGCCACAGGGTGTCTGGCACTCCAACTGCCCCACTTGTGTTTCCAGCAGCTCTTGGTGGGCCAACACGACCTCCATCTTGCCCTGCTCTTCTTCGTGCTGCATCCAGTTGCCAAGCTGGGTGTTAAGCAGCACTGGCTTCTGCAGGACGTCCTTCTCGTTGGCCAGCTGCTGGTAGGCGGCCACGAGCTTCTGGCAGGCGGCCATGTACTGCTGAAGGTGACTAAGGTAGTGGTCCCGCTGCTGCTGCAGCTCCTGAGCCTCTTGATATTTCTCCTCCACCTGCAGGGAGGACGCGGGGGGGGTGAGGGAAGGTGGCAGTTGGCCTCCAAATTGTCACTGGAACCCAGCTGCCTCTGCCTTTTGCGGGTCGGGGAGGCCTCATGCCTGCGGGACTTTTGTGAGGGGGCATGGGGGGAAGCCACCCCTTTGTGCATTGGGGTGGCCTCATGCCCATGGGTCTTTTGGGAGGGGGGACAGGGTAAGCCACCCCTTTGAGAATTGGGTTGTCCTCATGCCCGCGGGTCTTTTGTGAGGGGCGGGATGGGAGAGGCCACTCCTCTGCGGATTGGGTTGGCCTCATGCCCATGGGCCTTTTGTGAGGGGGGAAGGAGGAGGCCACCACTTTGCACATTGGGGTGGCCTCATGCCCGCGGGCCTTTTGTGAGTGGGGACAGGGGAGGACACCCCTTTGAGGATTGTGGTGCCCTCATGCCCGCAGGACTTTTGTGAAGGGGACAGGGTAACCTCAAGCCGCAAGACTTGTGTAGTGAGCAGAGCCCCCCCCTTAACAGGTGGGTGCCTACAAAATAATCGGGCACACATTCCCATGGGGACTTTTGCTAGGTAGTAGGAGAGGCCTCCCCTCTGCAGTTAGGGATCACCTCCAAAATAATTGGGTGCAACAAAAAGTAAAAAGAAAAAAATAAAGAAAAATCAAAACAATTATTGAGTCCAACAAAAAATAAAAAAAAAAAAATTGGGTGCAAAGGCCCGTGGGGAAATTTCAAAAGGGAGGAGGGGATGCCACCCTTTTGTGGATCTGGGGGGTCTCACTGCTATCTCTTGGCTACACTCTAGACAGGTGTAGGTTCCCACCTGCCCCAGCTGGTATCTCTGTCTGGACTTAGCCCCCATGCCGGGCCTTCAAAATGCTGCCCCATTCCACATGGTTGGGGTAGCGTGGTGGGGGCACGTGGCTCCAAATTGCCTGATACAACCTAGGCCCTCTGCAGGAAGGCCTGGTAAGGATTCAATTGGTCATCAAGGAGCCCCTATGTTGTAGAAGGGAGCCCCCTAAATAACAAGTTGGATGTTTCTAGCTCCTTGTCTCTGGAAGTATGATTAGCCCAGAGATTAAGACACAGCCCTGACCTAAGAGGCTAGGGTCTGCACCTGTTTCCCCCTATTAGATAGGGGAGTTGTTGTACCCCTTTTTTAAGCCGAGGCATATAAGGACGACTGGGAAGGAAAGCCAAAGGACAGGGGGGGAAAGCTTGGGGAACAGGGATGGGTTGGTGAGGGCCAGGTGGGGGCAGAGCCCCCGGCCCCATGCCGGTTGCCTAGACCACCATTTTCTTCACCTTGTTGTCATCAGCCTGGTAGAAGAAGGGAATACAGGGGCTGTTTCCAATGGTGATGACTTCCTGGGGATTCTGCATTTCTTGAAGCAGCTGAACAACCTGCTGCACAGAGGTGTTCTCGAGGGGAGTCAGGCCCAGCTGGGCCTTGCCCTGGGTTGGCTGCACGTCGTGGACGAGGCTCACCTCACTCCGTGCTTTAGAGAGACAGAGACAGGATGCTGTGTGCCTGGCGCAGTGTGCTCCTCCTGCCTAGATGCCCGTGCGGGGCTTTCCTCACCTTGGCCGCTGGCAGCGCCAAGCTCCTTGGGGGCTAGGCATGTGCTAGTGGGCTCAGCAGCAGGGTTCTGGACAGGGGCTCAGAGCTTCACCCGCCATTCGTTGTGCACCTCCACCAGCCACAAAACCAGTTCTTGCAGCTCTAACAGCTTCACCTGGAAGCAGAGATGCTCAGAAGCCCGCCCCACGCCCAGCTGCACCACCACGGAGCCAGAGCTCTGACTACCTTCATCTCCTCTTTGCTCTGGGCCAGCTGGCTTATGGACTCCTCCTTCTCTCGGTGCTCCTTCCTCATCACTGCTTTCTGGGTATGGTAGAGAGCGATGTATTCTCCTAGGGGGAGGGTGTGTAAACAGCTCAGCTGCTGGGGTCTCCCCAGCCTCTGCATAACACCCCAGCTGCGGGGCACAGGCCTCCCCACTAACCGATGGTGTCAGTCTCTCCAGACATCTAGATACATCGATGCTTCAGCTCCTCCATCCAGTCCTGTAAGTCCACTTTCTCCTGAATGAGCTTGGTAAAGTGACCCTGCAGCCAGACAGTGGGCTCAGGGGCTCAGCAGTGCCGGCCTGCCCAGCACCCAGCCCGCCCAGCCCTCCGGAGAACCACACTGTAGGGTAAGAAAAAACTATCAGGCTTTTCTGCCCTCCCGCCATTTGCATAGAAGACAGAACCCTGCGGTCTGAATGCATGCCTGATGCGGGCACCTGGAGTAGTGTGTGGGCATATGTAGATGGGATTCACCTGGGCTAAGATGGGCTTTTAAGGGTGGCGTCATGGGGACGCCAGCAGAAGCAGAGAAGCAGAAGCAGAACCGAGACAGCAGAGCAGCAGAGACCACCAGAGAACACCAGAGAACACCAGAGAACGCCAGAGAGCCCAGAAAGAGTGAAGACTTGCTGGGGGCTGGGAGGCCTGTCAGCCTCCTGGCCCCCCAGCACCCTTACTTGCCATGTACCTGGTAAATCCCAATAAAAGCCTGCAAAAGTCACTGAGGCTTCCAGGACTCTCTTCTCCTGGACCCGGTCTGCTGGATCAGAAAACCTGCCCCGTGTCCATTCCTTTCTGCCTTACAATTGGCGTAAGTCGGCAAGGTGCTCCATGCAGACGGTATGGAGCCCTCCGAAGACCGGGAGGGACTGAGGAGCAGCAGACTGTGTTTTCCTGTGACAGCGCTGGACATGTCATGGCGGCACAGGGGATGGAAAAGGTCCGGAAGCTGCGGGATGAGACCTCGCCTGGAGGAGGAGACGCCCGAGAGGACTACCCAGTGATCCCCAAGGCAGCAAGAATCGTCAGGCAAGAAAGGACCACGATTCAGAGCTCCCCAGTGTGGACAAAGGGAAAAGCCGATGAACTTGAACTAATGGACTAACAATCCCGCCAGAAGGCGGAGGACCTTGGCAAGTTTGATATGTTTTGGGGGCCCTGGGGGAGGATGGGATTGTACACCCCCAGAGATGGGAATCTGTGGGTGGCCAGTGGGCCTTGGTGGCCAAAAGCAGCCAGTGTATTGCCCAGCAGCCAGGCAGAGGAGAAAAAGCCAACTGAGAAGGCAAAAGCTGGTGCTAAGTTCGGGAAGCCCTGAGTGGCTGTTAAGCACTACGTAAGCTAAAGAAGGCCAGTGAGTCTCTTAAAATCACCTGTGGGTGTTGTCCTGTTCATTGCTGAGTGAGGGTGAGGAGCTGAGGAACCCGTCCCTGGGGGACGGGCAGGGAACATGGCTTGTGGTGGAGCCCACAGCCAAAGAGGGTCCCAAGAGAGGCCGCATGTGGCACTTGCATCCACGGATCCCCGACCCATGTGCTTGTGCAGTGGGCTGGCCTGAGTGCAGGGGCCTGCGTGTCGCATTGGTGGCTATGAAGGCCGAGTGTTGGAGTGACTGCAGACAGAAACCCCGAGGGTTGGCGATTACCCCCAAAGAGTACAGAATCGCCAACCCAAGAGTGAGTGCATCCTGGGGGTGGATGCGGTGTGTGGCTTGTGGCGGAGACCCCAGCTGGAGGGGGCCGGGAGGACTGAGGGCTCCTGGCCAGTGACGGCAGATGCCTGAGTGGTTCCCTCCCTCGCATGAGCAGTGCCTTCGGCAGCTGAAGTGGTGGATCACGTACTGGTGCCAATAGTCTTTTGCTCCTAGGTCGGTGCCCTGCCTGGACTTATTTGTGTTCTGTTATATTACATTGTGATATATTTCATTTGCTTTTGTGGGCCATGGCTGCAGTGTTCATATTCGCCAAGAGAAACGTGTGTATAACTCGTATAGACTGTCTGGCAGGTAAAAATATCAGGCTTTTCTGCCCTCCCGCCATTAGGATGGATGACGGAACCCTGTGGTCCAGAAGGCATGCCTGATGCGGGCACCTGGAGTAGGGTGTGGGTATAGGTAGATGGGATTCACCTGGGCTAAGACTGGGCTTTTATTTATTTATTTATTTTTTAAATGAACTTTGTGAAGTCAGTCTCTCTCTCTCTTTTAAAGATTTATTTATTTATTCATACAAACACTGGGTACAGTCAGAAGTGTGGGAGGGTGAGAGAATTCACCAGAGCCAGAGCGGGGAGCAGAGCAGGCAGAAGGACCGAAGTACACTGCTGAGGGGAGCAGCGGGCAGCAGGAGAGGTCTGTGCGCCATGCGGGACCCTCCTCCGGTGGCCTGGGAGTAGCTGTGGATCGAACCGGCGGTGGAGGCTGCGGGCAGCTTCACAACCCAGTGCTCAACCACTGTGCCACTGGGGAGGCCCAAGACTGGGCTTTTAATGGCAGCGTCACGGGGACGCCAGCAGCAGCAGAGAAGCAGAAGCAGAACCGAGAGAGCAGAGCAGCAGAGACCACCAGAGAACACCGGAGAGCCCAGAAAGAGTGAAGACTTGCTGGGGGCTGGGAGGCCTGTCTGCCTCCTGACCCACCCAGCACCCCTGCCTGCCATGTACCCGGTAAATCCCAATAAAAGCCTGCAAAAGTCACTGAGGCTTCCAGGACTCACTTCTCCTTTACCCGGTCTGCTGGATCAGAAAACCTGCCCTGTGGCCATTCCTTCCTGCCTTACACACACTCACCTGCAGTTTCTCCATGGCTCCCTGAAGGGCCTGGTGGGTCTCCCCAGGCACACTCTCCCCCCAGGTGGTGAGGGCTGGGGCCTCCATCTTCTCAGGCTCCTGGTCCCATGGGGTTGTCTGCTGAGCCAGGAACTGTCAGAGCAGCTTTTGCTCCTTGAGCTGCCCGCGTAGCTGCTCCGCTCTTCCTCAGCACTGGCCAAGGCCGAGTTACAAAATGTCATCTGTGGGCCAGAGGAGCAGGGTGTCCCTGAGGGTCGGGCAGGGGGCTGGGAGGCACACCTCTCAGGGCCTCCGTGGGCACACCTGAGATTCGAGGATGGTGTTGGTGTCTGCCCACTGGTCCCCAGCAGAGGTGGGGGGAAGCTTAATCAAAGGGAGGGAAACCAAAGAGAAGGGTGGGAGGGGGAATTTGGGGCAGGGAAGGGGCTCTGGGGCCGAGCTCACCATGGCCTCGCGGCTGTCTAGGTCGTCAGGGATGCTTAGCTTTGGCAGGGGACCCTTGTTCTCCTCTTCCTCCTTCTCCTCACTGCTCAGTCCATTTACTGTTGGGGGGCAGCCAGAGGGGCTCAAAGAACACCTGGGTTCTGAAGCAGCCCTGAAAGCCAGCAACCTCTGCCCCCTCCTCTCTGTGCAACCCTGCGCCAGCAAGTCCCCAAAGGAGAAGGATCCAAGTTGTCCTAAGGGTGGCTTCCACTCTTGCAAACCCCTCCTCTGCTGGAGTCCCACTCACTTTCTCCAGTCCGAGCCAGGAGGTTCAGTGGGGCCGGAAGGAAAGAGTGAGAAGGATGCTGCTCACAGTTCTTCCTGCTCCAGCGGCCACAGGGTGTCTGGCACTCCAACTGCCCCACCTGTGTTTCCAGCAGCTCTTGGTTGGCCAACACGACCTCCATCTTGCCCTGCTCTTCATGCTGCATCCATTTGCCAAGCTGGGTGTTAAGCAGCACCGGCTTCTGCAGGACGTCCTTCTCGTTGGCCAGCTGCTGGTAGGCGGCCACGAGCTTCTGGCAGGCGGCCATGTACTGCTGAAGGTGACTAAGGTAGTGGTCCCGCTGCTGCTGCAGCTCCTGAGCCTCTTGATATTTCTCCTCCACCTGCAGGACGCGGGGGGGGGGGGGTGAGGGCAGGTGGCAGTTGGCCTCCAAATTGTCATTGGAACCCAGCTGCCTCTGCTAGACGCTACCTCAGGGAGACCAGTAGTGACCATCACTACTGACCAGTGCTGCTCAGCACTCCTGGTGACAGGGGATTGGAACCCTACTTGTGGACAGTACCTGGCTGAGGTAGACACCACTTGTGGCTACAGTAAGCTCCGTTTCCCGTTTGTAAAATAAACTGGAAGGTGGTTGTTTACAGAGGCTGAAGTCTCTTGCAATTGTGCACATGGTTGAGAACCACAGTGATGAGTCCCCTACCGGGCACTATCCTTCCATTGGCTCTAACCTGTAGGCCCCTATCGTATGGGGTCTGTATTGCTCCAGCCTTTGGTTTTGACTTTGGGTCTTTTTGGCAGCTCTCTTGTCTTAGAGCCTGGGCAGGTGGGTGCCACCGTGGCCTATCCTGGCATCCCATTCATGCCCTGTGACTACCCTTTTCAGTTGGGATCCCAGCTGATGTCAGAGACACAAAGTGTTAAAACGTTCTTTGTGAGTTGCTGGACAACAACAACAAACAGCTCTTTCAGACACGAGGCTCGGAGCCTTTGGTGCTCCTTTCCGGTGATGTCAGACACAGGACTGGAGGCCCAGTCTCTGACAGAGGTCTTCATCCTCTCTTCCTCCTGCAGAGGTTGGCTACTGGATGCTGCTTTTCTTCTTTCAGCTTCTGGCCCTCCTTTCTTCAGAGGCCAGGAACAGAGTCTTCCCCTTCTTTCTTTGGAGGTTGGAACGGAGCCCCTCAGCTCCCTCTAACCCTGGCTTATATCACTCTTCAGGGTGTCCCAACATCAAGTCTGAATGGACCATTTTTCTTTTTTTGTGCAGAAGAACTGGGGTATTGGCCAGAGGTGTAGAGTGAGCAGAACAGACAGACTGACTGAAACACACCGGGGAGGGGAGCAGCTGGCAAGGCAGGAGAGGTCTGCTGTGCCCTGTGTGTCAGCTCCCGGCCAGGGATCAAACTCAGGCAGTAGTGATGATGGGTGCCGAGACTTAACCCCTAGGCCACCAGGGAGGCCCTGGACCATTTTCATCCTTGGCTGACTGGACCATTTAGCACCAATCAGCTCATAGCTTCCACCTGATTGGTCCTGCCCATAACCCAGGAAGCGTGCAGAAAAGGGCAGTTCTGAGGAGCAACTGCCTCAACAGACTTGTGGTGGAGCAACAGAGTGGAGACCACTGAGGCAACTCCCAGATCTGCACCCACAAAGGGGAGGGGACAGGCACTGTGGGCTTTGCCACCTGCCCAGGCCCCTTCCTTCCTGCAGCAGAACTGCTTTCCAGTGCTCTCTGAAGTGAAGGATGCTGAGGCTCAACCCTGTTCAGTGAAGCACAACCCCGGAGCCAAGTCTGGAACCAGGATGTCTCCACGTCTCCTCATCTCTCCCCTAGTGGCTCAACCTCCAGCAGGGCAGGTGACCTGCAGTCCCGGGGAACCCACCACTCCATGTCAGACCCTGGGCACAGGTGGTCACGGACCTGGCAGGACTGCAGGGTCACCAGTGCCCCCCAGCCCTGAGTTGGAGCTACCTATGTCCTGGCCTAAGGACCTTCCTCCCGGAGGCCTCCGAGCCCTTCCCAGCTGGCACAGGACTTACCATCTCCTTCAGCTCTGCCAGCTTCTCCTGCAGCTGGCTGAGTTTCGAGGCCAGCTCCAGCCTCCAGACCTTTCAGAGCCAACTGCTCCCTCAGTTGCCACATCCCACCTTGCCACCTAGCAAAGTGTCTACTGCCAAGGGTCCATGGGAGATGGGTAAGTGTCCAGTTGATCTGCTTCCCCCATCCCTTCAGTTTGAGTCTCCACAGAATTTCCTTCCCCAAGGCACCTGTGCACCATCACCACAGTCCCCTGTGCACCTCCCTCCTTCCCTCTGATGCCTCTTCCTTCCTCTCCTGCAGTATGTCTCTGATTTATAATTGTCTGTTTTTGTTTTGTTGTCCTTTGTATTGCTATTATTTTTTTTACACTGATGTCTTATTAGGCTCCCCTATATTCCTGTTATAAGTAAAATCATCCTATATTTTTCTTTTCCTTCTGTCTTATTTCACTGAGCATAATTCCTTCTAGCTCCATCCACATTGCTGCAAATGGCATGAGTTTATCTTTTTTTGATTGCTGAATAATATTCCATTTTATATATATACCACATCTTCTTGATCCAGTCATCTGTTTTTGGGCATTTGGGTTGTTTCTGGTTTTACCCATTGTAAATAGTGCTGCAATAAACATAGGTGTACAGGTGTTCTTTTGAATCAATGTTTTTGTTTCCTTTGGGTAGATTCCCTGGTAGTGGAATTTCCGGGTTGTATGGTAGCTCCATTTTTAGTAGACTGAGGAAACTCCAGACAGCTTTCCATAGTGGTTGGATCAGTTTGCACTCCCACCAGCAGTGTAGGAGGGTTCCTTTTTCACCACATCCTCGCCAACAGATGTTGTTGCTTGTTTTTTTGATATGTGCCATTCTTACTGGTGTAAGGTGGTATCTCAGTGTGGTTTTGATTTGCATTTCCCTGATTATAAGGGATGTTGAACATTTTTTCATGTGCCTGTTGGCCATTTGCATTTCCTCTTTGCAGAAATGTCTTTTAAGTTCTTCTGCCTGTTTCTTGACCGGGTTGTTTATTTTGTTTTTGTTGAGCCGTGTGAGTTCTTTGTATAAATTTGTGATCAGTCCCTTATCAGTTGAATGGAGTGCAAAGATGTTTTCCCAATCACTGGGGTGTCTCCCTATTTTGGTTAATGTCTCTTTGGCTGTACAGAAGCTTTTCAGTTTGATGTAATCCCAGGTGTTTATCTTTGTCTTCACTATCACTGCTTTGAGTGATGTCTTTAAAGATATTTCTGAGATGTATGTCTTGCAGTGTTTTACCTATATTTTCTTCTATATATTTTATGATTTCAGATCTTATGTCCAGTTCTTTTATCCATTTTGAGTTGATTTTTGTGCAGAGTGAGAGGTAGTGTTTTAGTTTCATTTTTTTACATGTGGAGGTCCAGTTTTCCCAGCACCGTTTATTGAACAAACTGTCCGTGTTCCATTGCATATTCTTTACTCCTTTGTCAAAGATTAGTTTTCATAAAGTATGGCTTTATTTCTGGGCTCTCTATTCGGTTCCATTGGTCTGTGTGTCTGTTTTTGTTCCAATACCAAACTGTTTTAATTATTATGGCTTTGTAGTATAGCTTGAAGTTTGGAAGGGCGATACCTCCTTTCTCCTTTGTTTTCATCAGTAGGGCTTTGGCTATTTGAGGTTTTTTGTGGTTCCATATAAATTTCATCAGTATTCTATTTCTTTGAAGAATGTCATTGAGATTTTTGTTGGAATAGCATGGAATCTTTATATTGCTTTTGGGAGGATGGCCATTTTAATAATGTTATTTCTTCTAATCCATGAGCAGAGACTGTCTTTCCATTTCTTTGTGTCCTCTTCAATTTCTTTTAACAGTGTTTTATAATTTTCTTTGTATAGGTCTTTCACCTCTTTTGTTAGGTTTATTCCCAAGTATTTGATTTTTTTTTTTGTTTCAATTATAAAAGGGATGGTGTTCTTGATTTCTCCTCCAGATTGATTGTTTATAGGAAGGCTACTGATGCTTCTGTGTTGATTTTGTATCCTGCTACTTTACTGAACTGGTTGATTATTTTGAGTAGTTTTTCTGTGGAGTTTTTAGGATTCTCTATGTATGTTATCATATTGTCTGCAAATAGTGATAGTTTTACTTCTTCTTTCCCTATTTGAATTCCTTGTATGTCTTTCTCTTGTCTTATTGCCCTGGCTAGGACCTCCAGTATTATATTGAAGAGCAGTGGTGAGAGAGGACGTCCTTGTCTTGTTTCTGATCTTAAAGGAAAGGCCTCCAGCTTTTGCCATTGTGAATAATATTGACAGTTTGTTTGTTGTATATGGCTTTTATCATGTTAAGGTATGTTCCTTCTATCCCGAGAATTTCAAGGGCCTTCATCATAAATGGATGTTGGACTTTGTCAAATGCTTTCTCAGCATCTATTGATATGATCATATGGGTTTTCTTTTTCTTTTTCTTGATGTGTTGGATTACACTTACCAATTTTCATATGTTGAACCATCCTTGTGTCCCTGGGATGAATCCCACTTGATTGTGGGGTATTATTTCTTTGATGTATTGTTGGATTCTGTTGGCAAGGATTTTCTTTTTGTGCTGTCTTTGTTTGGTTTTGGTATTATTGTAATGTTGGCTTTGCAGAACGTATTTGGTAGTATTCCTTCTTTTTCAATTTCTTGAAAGAGTTTGTGTAAGATAGGTACTAATTCACTGCTTATTTTTTGGTGGAATTCATTTGTGAAACCATCTGGGCCTGGGTTTTGTTTTGGGGGAGTGCTTTGATCACTGCCTCAATTTCACTGCTTGTAATTGTCTGTTTAGTTGTTCTATTTCTTCTTTGTCCAGCTTGGATGATTATATCATTCAAGGAATTTGTCCATCTCTTCTAGGTTGTTGAATTTGTTTGCATGTAAGTGTTCACTGTAATCTCTGATTACTCTTTTGATTTCTACTGAGTCTGTTGAGATTTCTCTCTATTTCATTTATAATCATATTTATATGTGTTTCTCCCATTTTTTCTTTGTGAGCCTGGCTAGAGGTTTGTCTATTTTGTTTATTTTTGCAAAGAACCAACTTTAGGTTTCATTGATCTTTTGGATAATTTTTTAAATTTCCAATTTGCTTATTTCTGCTTTGATTTTTATTATTTCCTTTCTTCTACTGGCTTTAGGGTTTTTTTGTTGTTCTTTTCTAGCTCTTTAAGATGTGAGATTAGGTTGTTTCTTTGAATTCTTTCTTGTTTCTTGATGTGAGCCTGGATTGCTATATATTTTCCTCTTATTACTGCTTTTGCTGCATCCCATACATTCTGAAAAGTGATGTCCTCCTTGTCGTTCAACTCAAAGTATTTTTTTTAATTTCTTCTTTGATCCCCTCATTAGTCCAGTGGTCTTCCAATAGTATGGATTTCAATCTCCATGAAGTGGGAATGTTCCTTGTTTTCTTTTCATGATTTATTTCTAGCTTGATGTCTTTATGATCAGAGAAGATAGTTGGAATGATTTTGATCTTTGTGTATCTGTAGATGTTTGTCTTGTGGCCCAGTATGTGATCAATTCTGGAGAATGTTCCATGCACACTTGAGAAAAATGTGTACTCAGATTTCTTTGGGTGCAGTGTCCTATAAGTGTCTGTCAAGTCCATGAGTTCTATGTCTTTATTTAGGGTTATAGTCTTTGTTTTTGTCTCATTGATCTGTCCATTGGTGAGAGTGGGGTGTTGAAGTTTCCCATTGTATATGTATTTTCTTTCATGTCTGTTTTCAGAACTGATAATCATTGTCTAATATATTTTGGTGCCCCTTCATTTGGTGAGTACATTTCAATGAGTGTTATATCTCCTGATGTATTATCCCCTTGATCATAATTTAGTGTCCGTCTATGCATCTTTTTACCTTTTTAATTTGAAGTCAATTTCAACTGATATACGTATGGCTGTTCCTGCCTTCTTTTTTGGTCCATTTGCTTGTAGGATTGTTTTCCAACCTTTTACTTTCAGTCTATGTTTATCTTTTGTGGTTAAAATGTGTTTCCTGGAGACAGCAAAAGGTTGGATTTATTTTTTTAATCCAGCCTGCTACTCTGTCTTTTTATTGATGAGTTTAATCCATTTACATTTAGAGTTAATATTGATATGTTGGCATCTGTATTTGCCATTTTGTTTGTCTTTTTTGTGATTTTATTCCTGGGTTTGTTCTGTTCTTCTTGTTCATTCCTCTGTTGGTTGTGGCTTTAGGACTTGTAGAATTTTTTTGGAGTGGTGGTTTAATTGTAATGAATTTCTGGAGTTTCTGTTTGTCTGAGAAGGCCCATATCTTTTCTTTGTAGAGGAAGGAGAGCTTTGCAGGGTAAAGTATTCTTGGTTGGCATTTGCTGTGTTGAAGTTTGCTGAATATGTTACTCTATTCTCTTCTTGTCCGTAATGTTTCTTTGGGGAATTCTGAAGTTAACCTGATTGGTTTCCCTTTAAAGTTATCTTTTTCTCCCCTTGCCTGTTTTATTATTTTTTCCTTGTCTTGGACTCTTGCAAGCTTTACTATTTGGTGTCTTGCTGTAGTTTTCTTTTCATTGTGGTAATTGGTAGTTCTTCTCGCTTCTTGTATGTCTATGTTCGTCTCCTTTTTCATACTAGGGAAATTTTCTTCAATTGTCTCCTTGAATAATTTCTCTGTTCCTTTGTCTCCTCACCTTCTGAATGCCTATAACTCTTATGTTTCCTCTCTTCATGGAGTCTGATAATTGTCTAAGAGTATCTTCATACTTCTTTATTTGCTCTTCTATCTCTTTTCTTTTGACTCTTTATATTTCTGTACCTGAGATAGTACTGATCCATTTTTCCATTTCACCAATTCTGTTTTTCATTGCTTTTCCCAGAGTTGTTTATCTCCTCTAGTAATCTTTTAATCTCCTGTGTTTCTTTTTCTTCCTTTCTTAAGGTCTCAATTTATTCTTCAGTGATTATTTGTCTCAAATCATTTTTTCATTTTTGTTTTCTTTGTTTTTGATCATGATGAGCATTAATTCTCTATCTGATAGGCCAGAAGTTCTTCCATGTCATTGCTGGGCTCTGGGGACTGTATTTCTTTTGTGTGTGTCTTCCCCTGCAGGCTTGCTTGTTATTTATGTTTTCTTCTCCCTGTTGTTTGCTTTCATTTAGTTCTTCTATTGAGGCATGTGCCACTGGTGTTGGCGAGCATCTCTTTGGAGTGCTCCTTTAGGGTGTCGAAACTGTTCACCAACTGGGATTAGCACTGGTAGACCAAAACTCCACCAGAGTGTTGATGCTGTGTTGCTGGCACTGTCCCTTACAGTTCCCTCCCTCTGTATTTATTTAGTTCCAACAGGGAATCA
>NW_023602073.1:40744120-40821723 GCF_014898055.3 Talpa occidentalis | reverse complement strand
ACACAGCCCTGACCTAAGAGGCTAGGGTCTGCACCTGTTTCCCCCTATTAGATAGGGGAGTTGTTGTCCCCTTTTTTAAGCTGAGGCATATAAGGACGACTGGGAAGGAGAGCCAAAGGACAGGGGGGGAAGCTGGGGAACAGGGATGGGTTGGTGAGGGCCAGGTGGGGGCAGAGCCCCCGGGCCCTTGCCGGTTGCCTAGACCACCATTTTCTTCACCTTGTTGTCATCAGCCTGGGAAGAAGGGAATACGGGCTGTTTCCAATGGTGATGACTTCCTGGGGGTTCTGCATTTCTTGAAGCAGCTGAATGATCTGCTGCACAGAGGTGTTCTCGAGGGGAGTCAGGCCCAGCTGGGCCTTGCCCTGGGTTGGCTGCACGTCGTGGACGAGGCTCACCTCACTCCGTGCTTTAGAGAAACAGAGACAGGATGCTGTGTGCCTGGCGCAGTGTGCTCCTCCTGCCTAGATGCCCGTGCGGGGCTTTCCTCACCTTGGCTGCTGGCAGCGCCAAGCTCCTTGGGGGCTAGGCATGTGCTAGTGGGCTCACCAGCAGGTTTCTGGGCAGGGGCTCAGAGCTTCACCCGCCATTCGTTGTGCACCTCCACCAGCCACAAAACCAGTTCTTGCAGCTCTAACAGCTTCACCTGGAAGCAGAGATATTCAGAAGCCCGCCCCACGCCCAGCTGCACCACCATGGAGCCAGAGCTCTGACTACCTTCATCTCCTCTTTGTCCTGGGCCAGCTGGCTTATGGACTCCTCCTTCTCTCGGTGCTCCTTCCTCATCACTGCTTTCTGGGTCTGGTAGAGAGCGATGTATTGTCCTAGGGGGAGGGTGTGTAAACAGCTCAGCTGCTGGGGTCTCCCCAGCCTCTGCATAACACCCCAGCTGCGGGGCACAGGCCTCCCCCCTCACCGATGGTGTCAGTCTCTCCAGACATCTGGATACATCGATGCTTCAGCTCCTCCATCCAGTCCTGTAAGTCCACTTCTCCTGAATGAGCTTGGTAAAGTGACCCTGCAGCCAGACAGTGGGCTCAGGGGCTCAGCAGTGCCGGCTGCCCAGCACCAGCCCGCCCAGCCCTCCGAGAACCACTGTAGGGTAAGAAAAACTATCAGGCTTTTCTGCCCTCCCGCCATTTGCATAGAAGACGGAACCCTGCGGTCTGAATGCATGCCTGATGCGGGCACCTGGAGTAGGGTGTGGGCATAGGTAGATGGGATTCACCTGGGCTAAGATGGGCTTTTAAGGGTGGCGTCACGGGGACGCCATCAGAAGCAGAGAAGCAGAAGCAGAACCGAGACAGCAGAGCAGCAGAGACCACCAGAGAACACCAGAGAACACCGGAGAGCCCAGAAAGAGTGAAGACTTGCTGGGGCTGGGAGGCCTGTCAGCCTCCTGGCCCCCCAGCACCCTTACTTGCCATGTACCTGGTAAATCCCAATAAAAGCCTGCAAAAGTCACTGAGGCTTCCAGGACTCTATTCTCCTGGACCCGGTCTGCTGGATCAGAAAACCTGCCCCGTGTCCATTCCTTTCTGCCTTACAATTGGCGTAAGTCGGCAAGGTGCTCCATGCAGACGGTATGGAGCCCTCCGAAGACCGGGAGGGACTGAGGAGCAGCAGACAGTGTTTGCCTGTGACAGCGCTGGACGTGTCATGGCGGCACAGGGGAATGGAAAAGTCCGGAAGCTGCGGGATGAGACCTCGCCTGGAGGAGGAGACGCCCGAGAGGACTACCCAGTGATCCCCAAGGCAGCAAGAATCGTCAGGGAAGTAAGGACCACGATTCAGAGCTCCCCAGTGTGGACAAAGGGAAAAGCCGATGAACTTGAACTAATGGACTAACAATCCCGCCAGAAGGCGGAGGACCTTGGCAAGTTTGATATGTTTTGGGGGCCCTGGGGGAGGATGGGATTGTACACCCCGGAGATGGGAATCTGGGGGTGGCCAGTGGGCCTTGGTGGCCAAAAGCAGCCAGTGTATTGCCCAGCAGCCAGGCAGAGGAGAAAAAGCCAACTGAGAAGGCAAAAAGCTGGTGCTAAGTTCGGGAAGCCCTGAGTGGCTATTAAGCACTGTGTAAGCTAAAGAAGGCCAGTGAGTCTCTTAAAATCACCTGTGGGTGTTGCCCTGTTCATTGCTGAGTGAGGGTGAGGAGCTGAGGAGCCCATCTTTGGGGGACGGGCGGGGAACGTGGCTTGTGGTGGAGCCCACAGCCAAAGAGGGTCCCAAGAGAGGCCGCATGTGGCACTTGCATCCACGGATCCCCGACCCATGTGCTTGTGCAGTGGGCTGGCCTGAGTGCAGGGGCCTGCGTGTCGCATTGGTGGCTATGAAAGCCGAGTGCTGGAGTGACTGCAGACAGAAACCCCGAGGGTTGGCGATTACCCCCATAGAGTACAGAATCGCCAACCCAAGAGTGAGTGCATCCTGGGGGTGGATGCGGTGTGTGGCTTGTGGCCGAGACCCCAGCTGGAGTGACGGCAGATGCCTGAGTGGTTCCCTCTCTCGCATGAGCAGTGCCTTCGGCAGCTGAAGTGGTGGATCACGTACTGGTGCCAATAGTCTTTTGCTCCTAGGTCGGTGCCCTGCCTGGACTTATTTGTGTTCTGTTATATTACATTGTGATATATTTCATTTGCTTTTGTGGGCCATGGCTACAGTGTTCCTATTCGTCAAGAGAAACGTGTATATAACTCGTATAGACTGTCTGGCAGGTAAAAATATCAGGCTTTTCTGCCCTCCCGCCATTAGGATGGATGACGGAACCCTGTGGTCCCGAAGGCATGCCTGATACGGGCACCTGGAGTAGGGTGTGGGTATAGGTAGATGGGATTCACCTGGGCTAAGACTGGGCTTTTATTTATTTATTTATTTTTTAAATGAACTTTGTGAAGTCAGTCTCTCTCTCTCTTTTAAAGATTTATTTATTTATTCATACAAACACTGGGTACAGTCAGAAGCGTGGGAGGGTGAGAGAATTCACCAGAGCCAGAGCAGGGAGCAGAGCAGGCAGAAGGACCGAAGTACACTGCTGAGGGGAGCAGCGGGCGGCAGGAGAGGTCTGTGCGCCATGCGGGACCCTCCTCCGGTGGCCCGAGAGTAGCTGTGGATCGAACCGGCGGTGGAGGCTGCGGGCAGCTTCACAACCCAGTGCTCAACCGCTGCGCCACTGGGGAGGCCCAAGACTGGGCTTTTAATGGCAGCGTCACGGGGACGCCAGCAGCAGCAGAGAAGCAGAAGCAGAACCGAGAGAGCAGAGCAGCAGAGACCACCAGAGACCACCGGAGAGCCCAGAAAGAGTGAAGACTTGCTGGGGGCTGGGAGGCCTGTCTGCCTCCTGACCCCCAGCACCCCTGCCTGCCATGTACCCGGTAAATCCCAATAAAAGCCTGCAAAAGTCACTGAGGCTTCCAGGACTCACTTCTCCTTTACCCGGTCTGCTGGATCAGAAAACCTGCCCTGTGGCCATTCCTTCCTGCCTCACACACACTCACCTGCAGTTTCTCCATGGCTCCCTGAAGGGCCTGGTGGGTCTCCCCAGGCACACTCTCCCCCCAGGTGGCGGGGGCTGGGGCCTCCATCTTCTCAGGCTCCTGGTCCCATGGGGCTGTCTGCTGAGCCAGGAACTGGCAGAGCAGCTTTTGCTCCTTGAGCTGCCTGCGTAGCTGCTCCGCTCTTCCTCAGCACTGGCCAAGGCCGAGTTACAAAATGCCATTTGTGGGCCAGAGGAGCAGGGTATCCCTGAGGGTCGGGCAGGGGGCTGGGAGGCACACCTCTCAGGGCCTCCATGGGCACAGCTGAGATTCGAGGATGGTGTTGGTGTCTGCCCACTGGTCCCCAGCAGAGGTGGGGGGAAGCTTAATCAAAGGGAGGGAAACCAAAGAGAAGGGTGGGAGGGGGAATTTGGGGCAGGGAAGGGGCTCTGGGGCCGAGCTCACCATGGCCTCGCGGCTGTCTAGGTCGTCAGGGATGCTTAGCTTTGGCAGTGGACCCTTGTTCTCCTCTTCCTCCTTCTCCTCACTGCTCAGTCCATTTACTGTTGGGGGGCAGCCAGAGCAGCAGAGAAGCAGAAGCAGAAGCCAGAGGGGCTCAAAGAACACCTGGGTTCTGAAGCAGCCCTGAAAGCCAGCAACCTCTGCCCCCTCCTCTCTGTGCAACCCTGTGCCAGCAAGTCCCCAAAGGAGAAGGATCCAAGTTGTCCTAAGGGTGGCTTCCACTCTTGCAAACCCCTCCTCTGCTGGAGTCCCACTCACTTTCTCCAGTCCGAGCCAGGAGGTTCAGTGGGGCCGGCAGGAAAGAGTGAGAAGGGATGCTGCTCGCAGTTCTTCCTGCTCCCGCGGCCACAGGGTGTCTGGCACTCCAACTGCCCCACCTGTGTTTCCAGCAGCTCTTGGTTGGCCAACACGACCTCCATCTTGCCCTGCTCTTCTTCGTGCTGCATCCAGTTGCCAAGCTGGGTGTTAAGCAGCACCGGCTTCTGCAGGACGTCCTTCTCGTTGGCCAGCTGCTGGTAGGCGGCCATGTACTGCTGAAGGTGACTAAGGTAGTGGTCCCGCTGCTGCTGCAGCTCCTGAGCGTCTTGATATTTCTCCTCCACCTGCAGGACGCGGGGGGGTGAGGGCAGGTGGCAGTTGGCCTCCAAATTGTCACTGGAACCCAGCTGCCTCTGCTAGACGCTACCTCAGGGAGACCAGTAGTGACCATCACTACTGACCAGTGCTGCTCAGCACTCCTGGTGACAGGGGATTGGAACCCTACTTGTACTTCTGGTGAACAGTACCTGGCTGAGGTAGACACCACTTGTGGCTACAGTAAGCTCCGTTTCCCGTTTGTAAAATAAACCCCAAGGTGGTTGTTTACAGAGGCTGAAGTCTCTTGCAATTGTGCACACGGTTGAGAACCACAGTGATGAGTCCCCTACCGGGCACTATCCTTCCATTGGCTCTAACCTGTAGGCCCCTATCGTATGGGGTCTGTATTGCTCCAGCCTTTGGTTTTGACTTTGGGGCTTTTTGGCAGCTCTCTTGTCTTAGAGCCTGGGCAGGTGGGTGCCACCGTGGCCTATCCTGGCATCCCATTCATGCCCTGTGACTACCCTTTTCTGTTGGGATCCCAGCTGATGTCAGAGACACAAAGTGTTAAAACTTTCTTTGTGAGTTGCTGGACAACACCAACAACAAACAGCTCTTTCAGACACGCGGCTCGGAGCCTTTGGTGCTCCTTTCTGGTGATGTCAGATACAGGACTGTAGGCCCAGTCTCTGACAGAGGTCTTCATCCTCTCTTCCTCCCACAGAGGTTGGCTACTGGATGCTGCTTTTCTTCTTTCAGCTTCTGGCCCTCCTTTCTTCAGAGGCCAGGAACAGAGTCTTCCCCTTCTTTCTTTGGAGGTTGGAACGGAGCCCCTCAGCTCCCTCTAACCCTGGCTTATATCACTCTTCAGGGTGTCCCAACATCAAGTCTGAATGGACCATTTTTCTTTTTTTGTGCAGAAGAACTGGGGTATTGGCCAGAGGTGTAGAGTGAGCAGAACAGACAGACTGACTGAAACACACCAGGGAGGGGAGCAGCTGGCAAGGCAGGAGAGGTCTGCTGTGCCCTGTGGGTCAGATCCCAGCCAGGGATCAAACTCAAGCAGTAGTGATGATGGGTGGCGAGACTTAACCCCTAGGCCACCAGGGAGGCCCTGGACCATTTTCAGCCTTGGCTGACTGGACCACTTAGCACCAATCAGCTCATAGCTTCCACCTGATTGGTCCTGCCATAACCCAGGAAGTGTGCAGAAAAGGGCAGTTCTGAGGAGCAACTGCCTCAACAGACTTGTGGTGGAGTAACAGAGTGGAGACCACCGAGGCAACTCCCAGATCTGCACCCACAAATGGGGGGGGGCAGGCACTGTGGGACTTTGCCACCTGCCCAGGCCCCTTCCTTCAACTGCAGCAGAACTGCTTTCCAGTGCTCTCTGAAGTGAAGGATGCTGAGGCTCAACCCTGTTCAGTGAAGCACAACCCCGGAGCCATGTCTGGAACCAGGATGTCTCCACGTCTCCTCGTCTCTCCCCTAGTGGCTCAACCTCCAGCAGGGCAGGTGACCTGCAGTCCCGGGGAACCCACAACTCCATTTCAGACCCTGGGCACAGGTGGTCACGGACCTGGCAGGACTGCAGGGTCACCAGTGCCCCCCAGCCCTGAGTTGGAGCTACCTATGTCCTGGCCTAAGGACCTTCCTCCCGGAGGCCTCCGAGCCCTTCCCAGCTGGCACAGGACTTACCATCTCCTTCAGCTCTGCCAGCTTCTCCTGCAGCTGGCTGAGTTTTGAGGCCAGCTCCAGCCTCCAGACCTTTCAGAGCCAACTGCTCCCTCAGTTGCCACATCCCACCTTGCCACCTAGCAAAGTGTCTGCTGCCAAGGGTCCATGGGAGATGGGTAAGTGTCCAGTTGATCTGCTTCCCCCCATCCCTTCAGTTTGAGTCTCCACAGAATTTCCTTCCCCAAGGCACCTGTGCACCATCACCACAGTCCCCTGTGCACCTCCCTCCTTCCCTCTGATGCCTCTTCCTTCTTCTCTCCTGCAGTATGTCTCTGATTTATAATTGTCTGTTTTTGTTTTGTTGTCCTTTGTATTGCTATTATTTTTTTTACACTGATGTCTTATTAGGCTCCCCTATATTCCTGTTATAAGTAAAATCATCCTATATTTTTCTTTTTCCTTCTGTCTTATTTCACTGAGCATAATTCCTTCTAGCTCCATCCACATTGCTGCAAATGGCATGAGTTTATCTTTTTTTGATTGCTGAATAATATTCCATTTTATATATATACCACATCTTCTTGATCCAGTCATCTGTTTTTGGGCATTTGGGTTGTTTCTGGTTTTACCCATTGTAAATAGTGCTGCAATAAACATAGGCGTACAGGTGTTCTTTTGAATCAATGTTTTTGTTTCCTTTGGGTAGATTCCCTGGTAGTGGAATTTCCGGGTTGTATGGTAGCTCCATTTTTAGTAGACTGAGGAAGCTCCAGACAGCTTTCCATAGTGGCTGGACCAGTTTGCACTCCCACCAGCAGTGTAGGAGAGTTCCTTTTTCACCACATCCTCGCCAACAGATGTTGTTGCTTGTTTTTTGATATGTGCCATTCTTACTGGTGTAAGGTGGTATCTCAGTGTGGTTTTGATTTGCATTTCCCTGATTATAAGGGATGTTGAACATTTTTTCATGTGCCTGTTGGCCATTTGCATTTCCTCTTTGCAGAAATGTCTTTTAAGTTCTTCAGCCTGTTTCTTGACCGGATTGTTTATTTTGTTTTTGTTGAGCCGGGTCAGTTCTTTGTATAAATTTGTGATCAGTCCCTTATCAGTTGAATGGAGTGCAAAGATGTTTTCCCAATCACTGGGGTGTCTCCCTATTTTGGTTAATGTCTCTTTGGCTGTACAGAAGCTTTTCAGTTTGATGTAATCCCAGGTGTTTATCTTTGTCTTCACTATCACTGCTTTGAGTGATGTCTTTAAAGATATTTCTGAGATATATGTCTTGCAGTGTTTTACCTATATTTTCTTCTATATATTTTATGATTTCAGATCTTATGTCCAGTTCTTTTATCCATTTTGAGTTGATTTTTGTGCAGAGTGAGAGGTAGTGTTTTAGTTTCATTTTTTTACATGTGGAGGTCCAGTTTTCCCAGCACCGTTTATTGAACAAACTGTCCGTGTTCCATTGCATATTCTTTACTCCTTTGTCAAAGATTAGTTGTTCATTAAAGTATGGCTTTATTTCTGGGCTCTCTATTCGGTTCCATTGGTCTGTGTGTCTGTTTTTGTTCCAATACCAAACTGTTTTAATTATTATGGCTTTGTAGTATAGCTTGAAGTTTGGAAGGGCGATACCTCCTTTCTCCTTTGTTTTCATCAGTAGGGCTTTGGCTATTTGAGGTTTTTTGTGGTTCCATATAAATTTCATCAGTATTTGTTCTATTTCTTTGAAGAATGTCATTGAGATTTTTGTTGGAATAGCATGGAATCTTTATATTGCTTTTGGGAGGATGGCCATTTTAATAATGTTATTTCTTCTAATCCATGAGCAGAGACTGTCTTTCCATTTCTTTGTGTCCTCTTCAATTTCTTTTAACAGTGTTTTATAATTTTCTTTGTATAGGTCTTTCACCTCTTTTGTTAGGTTTATTCCCAAGTATTTGATTTTTTTTTGTTTCAATTATAAAAGGGATGGTGTTCTTGATTTCTCCTCCAGATTGATTGTTTATAGGAAGGCTACTGATGCTTCTGTGTTGATTTTGTATCCTGCTACTTTACTGAACTGGTTGATTATTTTGAGTAGTTTTTCTGTGGAGTTTTTAGGATTCTCTATGTATGTTATCATATTGTCTGCAAATAGTGATAGTTTTACTTCTTCTTTCCCTATTTGAATTCCTTGTATGTCTTTCTCTTGTCTTATTGCCCTGGCTAGGACCTCCAGTATTATATTGAAGAGCAGTGGTGAGAGAGGACATCCTTGTCTTGTTTCTGATCTTAAAGGAAAGGCCTCCAGCTTTTCGCCATTGTGAATAATATTGACAGTTTGTTTGTTGTATATGGCTTTTATCATGTTAAGGTATGTTCCTTCTATCCCGAGAATTTCAAGGGCCTTCATCATAAATGGATGTTGGACTTTGTCAAATGCTTTCTCAGCATCTATTGATATGATCATATGGGTTTTCTTTTTCTTTTTCTTGATGTGTTGGATTACACTTACCAATTTTCATATGTTGAACCATCCTTGTGTCCCTGGGATGAATCCCACTTGATTGTGGGGTATTATTTCTTTGATGTATTGTTGGATTCTGTTGGCAAGGATTTTCTTTTTTGTGCTATCTTTGTTTGGTTTTGGTATTATTGTAATGTTGGCTTTGCAGAACGTATTTGGTAGTATTCCTTCTTTTTCAATTTCTTGAAAGAGTTTGTGTAAGATAGGTACTAATTCACTGCTTATTTTTTGGTGGAATTCATTTGTGAAACCATCTGGGCCTGGGTTTTTGTTTTGGGGGAGTGCTTTGATCACTGCCTCAATTTCACTGCTTGTAATTGGTCTGTTTAGTTGTTCTATTTCTTCTTTGTCCAGCTTTGGATGATTATATCATTCAAGGAATTTGTCCATCTCTTCTAGGTTGTTGAATTTGTTTGCATGTAAGTGTTCACTGTAATCTCTGATTACTCTTTTGATTTCTACTGAGTCTGTTGAGATTTCTCCTATTTCATTTATAATCATATTTATATGTGTTTCTCCCATTTTTTCTTTGTGAGCCTGGCTAGAGGTTTGTCTATTTTGTTTATTTTTGCAAATAACCAACTTTAGGTTTCATTGATCTTTTGGATATTTTTTTTTAAATTTCCAATTTGCTTATTTCTGCTTTGATTTTTATTATTTCCTTTCTTCTACTGGCTTTAGGGTTTTTTTTTTGTTGTTCTTTTTCTAGCTCTTTAAGATGTGAGATTAGGTTGTTTCTTTGAATTCTTTCTTGTTTCTTGATGTGAGCTGGATTGCTTTATATTTTCCTCTTATTACTGCTTTTGCTGCATTCCATACATTCTGAAAAGTGATGTCCTCCTTGTCGTTCAACTCAAAGTATTTTTTTAATTTCTTCTTTGATCCCCTCATTAGTCCAGTGGTCTTCCAATAGTATGGATTTCAATCTCCATGAAGTGGGAATGTTCCTTGTTTTCTTTTCATGATTTATTTCTAGCTTGATGTCTTTATGATCAGAGAAGATAGTTGGAATGATTTTGATCTTTGTGTATCTGTAGATGTTTGTCTTGTGGCCCAGTATGTGATCAATTCTGGAGAATGTTCCATGCACACTTGAGAAAATTGTGTACTCAGATTTCTTTGGGTGCAGTGTCCTATAAGTGTCTGTCAAGTCCATGAGTTCTATGTCTTTATTTAGGGTTATAGTCTTTGTTTTTGTCTCATCGATCTGTCCATTGGTGAGAGTGGGGTGTTGAAGTATCCCATTGTATATGTATTTTCTTTCATGTCTGTTTTCAGAACTGATAATTATTGTCTAATATATTTTGGTGCCCCTTCATTTGGTGAGTACATTTCAATGAGTGTTATATCTTTCTGGTGTATTATCCCCTTGATCATAATTTAGTGTCCGTCTATGCATCTTTTTACCTTTTTTAATTTGAAGTCAATTTCAACTGATATAAGTATGGCTGTTCCTGCCTTCTTTTTTGGTCCATTTGCTTGTAGGATTGTTTTCCAACCTTTTACTTTCAGTCTATGTTTATCTTTTGTGGTTAAAATGTGTTTCCTGGAGACAGCAAAAGGTTGGATTAATTTTTTTAATCCAGCCTGCTACTCTGTCTTTTTATTGATGAGTTTAATCCATTTACATTTAGAGTTAATATTGATATGTTGGCATCTGTATTTGCCATTTTGTTTGTCTTTTTTTGTGATTTTATTTCTTGGTTTGTTCTGTTCTTGTTCATTCCTCTGTTGGTTGTGGCTTTAGGACTTGTAAATTTTTTTGGAGTGGTGGTTTAATTGTAATGAATTTCTGGAGTTTCTGTTTGTCTGAGAAGGCCCATATCTTTTCTTTGTAGAGGAAGGAGAGCTTTGCAGGGTAAAGTATTCTTGGTTGGCATTTGCTGTGTTGAAGTTTGCTGAATATGTTACTCTATTCTCTTCTTGTCCGTAATGTTTCTTTGGGGAATTCTGAAGGTAACCTGATTGGTTTTCCCTTTAAAGTTATCTTTTTCTTCCCCTTGCCTGTTTTATTTTTTCCTTGTCTTGGACTCTTGCAAGCTTTACTATTTGGTGTCTTGCTGTAGTTTTCTTTTCATTGTGGTAATTGGTAGTTCTTCTCGCTTCTTGTATGTCTATGTTCGTCTCCTTTTTCATACTAGGGAAATTTTCTTCAATTGTCTCCTTGAATAATTTCTCTGTTCCTTTGTCTCCTCACCTTCTGAAATGCCTATAACTCTTATGTTTCCTCTCTTCATGGAGTCTGATAATTGTCTAAGAGTATCTTCATACTTCTTTATTTGCTCTTCTATCTCTTTTCTTTTGACTCTTTTTATTTCTGTACCTGAGATAGTACTGATCCATTTTTCCATTTCACCAATTCTGTTTTCATTGCTTTTCCCAGAGTTGTTTATCTCCTCTAGTAATCTTTTAATCTCCTGTGTTTCTTTTCTTTCCTTTCTTAAGGTCTCAATTTCATTCTTCAGTGATTATTTGTCTCAAATCATTTTTTCATTTTTGTTTTCTTTCTTTTTGATCATGATGAGCATTAATTCTCTATCTGATAGGCCGAGAAGTTCTTCCATGTCATTGCTGAGCTCTGGTGACTGTATTTCTTTTTGTGGTGTGTCCTTCCCCTGCAGGCTTGCTTGGTTATTTATGTTTTCTTCTCCCTGTTGTTTGCTTTCAATTTAGTTCTATTCATTGGGACATGTGCCACTGGTGTTGGCGAGCATCTCTTTGGAGTGCTCCTTTAGGGGTGTCGGAAACTGTTCACCAGACTGGGATTAGCACTGGTAGACCAAAACTCCACCAGAGTGTTGATGCTGTGTTGCTGGGCACTGTCCCTTACAGTTCCCTCCCTCTGTATTTATTTCGTTCCAACAGGGAATCAGTTAGTTGGTGATTTTGTTCTGGTCATGAGGTGGCACCAGAGACCTGTCCTTGCTGACCTTTGCTTTTTCCCAGTGGTTCTCGGCTGGCCTTAGACTATTTGTAGGTCACCGTGGAATCCTTGTCTTCCTCTGATGGCTCCCGGAGCCGCTAGATCACCTCTGTGGTGATTTCTTCACCGTTCTCCACAGTTCCCATTTGTGGGGTGTGGTGCCTGAAATAGTTCCTCTCTACTCAGTTTCCCACTTGATATGTAGTTTGTTCTTGCTGGGTTTTTTTTTTTTTTTTCCCTCCTTTCCGTTGGTCGGAGAGAGCCTACTCAGTGGGTGGAGGAGGGTAGCAGAGTTCTGACTCTTTCCCTTTTTTTAAAAAAAAAAGAAATAATAAAACTTCTCTTTGGCAGAGACTAAAAGTCTCTGTCTTGTGGGGAAACTCACTGTGTATGTGAATGGGGGAATCTGGTCAAAGTTTTCTCGGACATGACCCAAGAACCCCAACTGTGAACCCAACACCTCTCCAAAATATCACTCCTCACCAATGTCAATGTTATAAAAACAAGCAAAGTCAGAGAAAGAGTCAGCAAGAGGCACATCGAAGAGAACTGGCTCTAACTGAATGAGGCAATTTGGATTATCGAACATAAATGTACATTAGGAAGAAGTAATGAAATTAAGCACAGAGTTTGGTAATTGTGTCAATATTGCTTCATTAGCTGTAAAAAAATACAAAAAAAATTCATGTAAGATGTTAACAAAGTGGAAATGGTGTGGAATAAATAAGAACTGTACTATCTTTGCAACTTTTCAATAAATTTAACAGGTCTGCCATACATCCTTTCAAGGGGGCTCTGGAACAAGGAGCCACAGAGAGTGGCTCAGAGGTGCATTAAAGCCAGTGGGAGCAGCTCCACCTAGGATTTGCGGGCTCAGTGGAGAGTTTGGCTAGGTGGTCTCTGGTCAGACCATTTACCCGTTCTACCTTACCAGAGGGTTGTGGTCGGGAGGGAATGTGTAGTTTCCAGGTGATGCCCAGGGAGGAGACCTGTGGAGTAATCTTTGAGATAAAGGCAGGTCCATTGTCCGACTGGTAATGGTGTCCACCATAGTAAGAAGAGGGTGTTATCTGCGTTAGGGAGTGGAACACCCGTGAGGCCTAGCAGGATGGAGAGTCGAGGATTGGGAGAGGGAGATGAGAGGATCTTTGACAAAGAGAGTAGAAATCTAACAGACAAGAGGGTGATGGAGGGGAGAGAGCCTGGTGAATGAGCAGGTCCTGGAGCCGATGTGGAGAACTAACATGTACAGGTTGGCCCAGTGTGGGTTTCAAGGCCTGTCTAGCGAGATGAGCAGCTGCCGCAAGTGCACGCAGGCAGGGCTGCCATCCTCTTACAGTGGGATCCATTTGTTTAGAGAAATAAACAACTGCTCGCTGGACTGGCCCAGGTTGGCCCAGAACCCCTAGAGCAACCCCCTGTTGCTCATCTGTCAATAACAGGAATGGCTTTCCCGGGTCTGGGAGAGTGAAGGCTTATCTCAGAGAGCTTTTTCTGGATAAAGCAGAGCAAACAGGGTGTAGAAACAAAGAAAAGCATAATCATGATCACTGGGCCTACTATGGGAAGGATCCATGGCAGTAAGGGAGAGCTGGTCCACGTTTGGATGTCCTGGTCCCAGCTTCGGCTGACGAAGTGTCAGTCAGAGGGGCCTTTGCTGGTCAGATGAGCAAGCCCATGAATGTGTTGGAGGGCGGGGGAGACACCTGAGTACACACGATTTCTCACCAAAATCTCTCTCAGACCTTCAACACTTTCTTTTGCTTGCTTTCATTCTAATGCCATTTCATTTTACCCATCCTGCTTTACATTATCTTAAGGCCCTTCAGAATATCCCTCTTCCATACATTTCTTTTTTCAAACACACATACCTCACCTCACTTGCATTTACCAGACTTAGCAAAACCTTAGTTTTATAAGGGAATTGAACACCGTCTAAACAATGATGAAAAAAGGTAGATAGCCACTGTAGCTTTTCATTCCTGTATCCAGTGATTTAATTGGCAGTGAATGTTGTCCAAAGCCTGCATCTGTGAGGTGATATTAATGTTTCCAATTTGGCTAAGGTCACACTGCGGGGTTTGAATCCAGGGAGGAGGAGGGGTGGGTGGCCATCTGGAGAGGATTTTTAAAAGGAGAAATTCCAGCTGGACTGACACTGTGTCAGAATCCCAAGCTGCAAAATCCCTTCTGCACGTACTCCACGACGAGTTGCAGCTTCGGTCCAGGGGACACTGGACACCTAGTTGTGCTCGCTGTGGGACTGAGATTGATCATAGCCTAGGCTTCGTGGAGCAGGAAGATGTGCGGATTTTCCAGCTGAGCAGGTCATGGTGGATTAGGGCTGCTCTGTAAATAACCTCTGCCCACCTTGGAGAGTCCCATTTGGATTCTAATATACTGGTCCCAGAGTCTTTCTTAAGGGGAGCTAGAGAGCCTCTCTATCTGCTCCTTGCAATCTGCACGTATTACTACCTGGACTTAAGCTTTTGCAAGAGCTCCTGCATCCTCTGCACCATCCATGTGCCCAGGAGTGAGCAGCAGGTCTCTCCCACCAAGGGGGCAGAACCTAAGATGGGGGAGAGTGGTCCAGGGTTCCACGCCTCTGGCCCTGGGGCCTCTGGAGGCTCTGCCCACACAGCCCCACACCCCTCTTCTGGTCCTGTACCTGCTCAGCTCTCCCCAACCCCTCCACACCCCACCCCTCACCCGCTCTGCTCCCCTCCAGGTGCTTCACCAGTTTCGTTGCCTGCCTGGTCCTTCACCTGCTCTGCTCCAGGGACATCTGTGCTCCAAGGACATCTGTGCTGCCCAGACTTCTGTGCTGCAGTCCTGTGAGTCTCATGCTACTCCTGGCCCCACTGAGTGGGCCCAGCCCCTGAGCCTCTCCAGAGCCTCAACCTTCCCTGGTGTACTCCTGTTCCCCATGGCCACTGAGTGGTTGTGCTTTGGGGGTGGAGGTCTTCTGCCGGGTATGGCGCTATTTTCAATCTTTGTTGCTCTCCAGTTCCAATGCTGCACAGCAGCAACAAAATTCCAGGATAATTTCTAATACCCTATCTCTGGCCCTGATGATTGCTGAAGGGGCCACTGCACTGAAAGGCCAGCCACGTCTTGGGGGAGGTCTTAGGGGGGTGCTGGAGGGCTGGGGAGCTGGACAGATTGTGTTGGCCCTGCTTTCCTGGTCCCTCTCCAGCTGAGGGCCTGTCTCAGTGGTGCTGCTGTGCTCCCCAGCGTCCTCCAGCTGGAGGACTGACACCGAGGTGCTGCTGTGCTCCCTGGTGTCCTCCTGCTGTGGTCCAACCACAGAGGTGCTGGTGTCCCCCCAGGCGTCCTCCAGCTCTGGGCCTAGCGCGGAGGGTCTGCCCTTTGGGGTGTCCTCTAGCAGGGCGCTAGGACCTGCAGCAGTGGTGTGCTCCTGGGCGTCCTCCAGCTCAGGTGCCTGGCGGAGATGACCCTGTTGCCCGGGGTGGCATCCTTTCCCCTCTTTCGGACTTCCTGCTTTCGCAGGATACCCGGCCTTGGGGTATTCCCCAAAACCTCAGGCTGCAGGAGGTGGGGTGGGGGCATCCTTTCCGCTCTTTTCAACTGGGTACTTTCGCAGGATAACTGGCTTGGGGTATTCCCCAAAACCTCAGGTTGTGGGGGGTGGGAGGGCAGTCCTTGGAATCGGGGTCACCAGGCTCCCGGAAGGTGATGTGCCTCGGCCGCTCCTCCCCCTCTTCTTTGTGGTACTCCTCCCCCTCCTGCTTCCTGGAGCAGAGGATCAGGTAGGTGGCCATGACCTCGTCGTACTTGTTAGTGTCAATGGCCTCCCGAATTTCCTGCCTCTGGTAGCCCAGGCACTCCATAGCTTTGATTATGGCTGAGTCCTGGGGTCTGAGCAATGGCTCGCTGAAGGGCAGGAGTCCCTCGCTCTTTCTGCTACCCAGGCATGCTGTTGGATGCTCTCCAGGGGGCGGCGCCTCCAGGGGTCCTGTGCCAGCATTTTGGCCAGCAGGTCCCCGCCCTGGACTGTGAGGTAGGAGGTCAGGTGGACGTTCCCGCCCAGGACGCGCTCCCTGATCGCCCTGAGGCTTGGCACCCTGAAGGGCAGTATGCCGGTCACAATATGCCCAGGCTCCACACGTCCACCTTGGGGCCGTTGTACCACTGGCCAAGGTAGACCTCGGGGGCCCTGTGTTCTGGGTGACAGCAGCATGTGCTTAGTGCCTGGGGGAAGCCTTGGACGCTGAGCCAGAAGTCTGCCAGCTTGACTTTTCCTTCTCAGATCAGCACAACTTTCTCGGGGCCTCACATCCCGGTGTGCAATGCCCTTGGCATGGTAGTATCTGAGGGCCACGAGGATCTACTGAAAGAGCTGGCAGGCCACGCTCTCCTCCAGGTGCCCATGCTAGCTCAGAAAGTCCTGCAGGTCCTCCCCCTGCACGTACTCCATGACGAGGTGTAGCTTCGGCCCAGTGTCCACCACCTGGAAAAGCTCCACGATGTTCGGGTGATAAAGGGCCTTCATGCACCCCATCTCGCGGGCCAGGAGGCGGAGGTCGGGCAGCTCGGACTTGCGGACTTCCCTGATGAGCACCTTCATGCCCGTGAGCACGTGCAGCGCCAGCATAACCTTGGTGTGGGTTCCCTGCCCCAGCGCCCGCAGCGCCTGGTAGCTTTTTACTTTATGTCCCTGGGGACTGAGGCGATTGCACATAGCGCCTATGCACTTGGACTATGCCGACTACACTCACCAGCCCTGACTGTGCTCACAGCCCTTGTGCTACCTCCGCTGACAAATGACTCTCCTACGATATTAACAAATGTACTAGTATTAATAGTACTCAAAAAGTATTCACTAAACCTCACTAAATACTAACAATGCTAACTTAACTCAACCTGCAATACTAACTTCACTAACCTTACTAGCAATACTAACTACACTACAAATAAATAAAAATACACAATCAAAAAAATTACAAATGAGACAAAAATGTAAAAATATGATAACAATAAACCAATTACAAACTAACCACTAAATTGAAGAATAAAACAGAACAACAAAGACCAATAGAATAAACAACAGAACAAACCACAATTAGAAACTAAAAACTGGAAAAAACAAACAAACAAAAAACCAGAGAAACGACAAAGGGGAAGAAAGAACAAGCAATGAAACAAGAACAGAAGGGAAAATGGGGGAAATCATTCAAAAAATAAAATCAAAAAACTAAAAACTGACATAAAAAAGAAAAAAAAGCCAATAACAAAACAATAAAGGAAAATAAAAAACAAGGAAATAAAAGGAAAAAGAAAAAATAGAAAAAAGTGTAAGCAAATACAAAAAAAAAATCAAGGAAAATAATGTAAAAAACAAAGAAAGAAAAGTAAAATAACTAAAATAAATAGCCTAAACAAATAACTAAATAAGTAAAGCAATAAATAAACCCAAAGAAAACCAAATACCCCAAAACAGGCTCTCACTGTCTTTCTAGTCGTCCGGAGTGCACAGGTCACTGTCCAGAGCTTCCCGGCTCCTGAGGACACAGGCGCAGTCCGGGCGGGCCTGATGGAGGCGGTGCCGGTGCCGTCACAAGGGCTCTTTGTGGCGTCAGAGCCAGAGGCCACAGCCATTGGCAGAGGGAACCCCCAGCGGTTTCTCAGCTTTAAGGAAGAAGCTGCCACTTAACGACAACCCTTGGAATGCCCGAGAGGCCCTTTCATTTGCCCTGAGCAATCCCGTCCTGGGTTTTGGCTTTTCCAGGCGTCCCCATCCTGGCCCCGCCTTGTGCAGATGCTTTACTGTCGCGCTCACACTGTGGGGAGAACAGCAAACAGGGGGCGCAGGCGGTTGGGCGCGCGCTGGGGAGCTGTCCACAGCCTCTGCTGCGCCCGCGAGGGTCCACGTGGCGCGCAGACCCCTCCTGCCCCGCCCGCTGCTCCCCTCAGCAGTGGATTTCAGTCAGTCTGCCTGTTCTGTTCCAGGCTGTCTCTGGGGAATCCTCTCACCCTCCCGCGAATTTGGCTTTTACCACAGTTTTTGTATAAATAAAATAAATCTTGATTAAAAAAAGTGAATAGGGAGGAAAAGCGGCAGGTCCCAGTGAGAACTGGGACACGGAAGATAAACGGGTGATGCCAGCGAACTGCCTGAAGAAGAAACTGGCCATAAAAGAGGACTAGAAGGGAGGGAAGCGCAGAACCCTGCTCCCCTCCCCCGCCCACAGAGGCAGCACTCTCCGACCGGCAGAGAGGAGGAAACAACAAACCAAAACGGCCCACAAGAACAAACGACGCAGCAAGCGGGACCGTGAGTGGAAAGGAACTATTGCAGCCACCACACCCCGTGAACGGGAGCTGAGGCGAACCCTGCAGGATTCGCCGCGGCGGCGAGCGAACGGCTCCGGGCGCCATTAGAGAAGAACAAAGACCCCGGGAGATGCGCACACAGCCCGGGCTGCCGGTAAGCTGGCGCGGGAAAGCGACTCGCTCGGCGCGCTTGAAAAGCAAGTGCAGACCTGGATCGCGGCTGCCCAGGTCCCTGCGCCTGTGACCTAGGCTTGCGGGGAGACGACCTAGGCTTGCGGGGAGACGCGCGGAGGTCCTCACTGAGGTGACAGTACCTCCCTGAGTGAGCAGGAACCAGGCGCCCAGGCACGGGAGCGGTGCAAAAGGCGCCCTTCCCGCGCCACTGAACTGGGCTACAGCCCGCGTCCTGGAACTGAGGGCTTTGAACTGAGACCCGGGGCACGAAAATTTGGGGCGTGGTTTCTCCACGACGGTGGGGCACAAGGCAGACACAGCACCCCAAAGCTGTTGAGGTGTACCCTACCATTCCCGCTCTGTTCTCTGTCCCACGGGGTGGGGGGAGGCGAAAAACAGCCCCCCAAGGACAATAGGAGAGATCTCTGGCGCCACCTAGCGACCAGGAAAAAAAAAAGTCACTAACACCCTATAAAACAGGACATTTCTTAAGACTGCTTGAAAAGGGCAGAAGGTTTCTGGAGGACCCAGTGGCCAGCCGGGAAGTTATTCCACGCCAGGCCCCTTCCGACCAGCAGTCTGAGCCCACAGAGGGAGCAGGCACCCACGTCCGGGGCAGACCGGGTGCGCAGAAGAGTGTGCCTGAAACCGGAGGCGCAGGGACTGCATCCCGCTTCGCCATTTGAGAACAGGGACATTTCTTCAGTAAAAACTGCCTAAAACCAGCAGAAAGCTCCCCCAGAAGACAGAGATGGCTCCTGGAAGAGCCAGAGGGGAGCGGAGAAGTTCACCCAAGATGTCAGTCAGTCCGAGCAACACAGTGTCCCAACGCATACGACAAATTAGAAAACAGACAGTAGGGAGTAGAAGAACCACACGCAACCTAAAAACTCCTCAGGAAAGAAGCACACCACAAAAAGAAAACCACTCCCCAGATTGCAACGACAGCAACTTGGAAGAACTTCTGAGCCTTCCAGAAAGAGAATTTAAAATTGCCATGATTAAAAAAGTGATAGATCAGAAGAAGGAAATTGAGTCCCTAAAGAGGGAAGTAAGAGAAATGCAGGAGATCAAAGAATTAATGGAGGAACTAAAGAACTCTGGGAAAAGCAATGAAAGCAGAATAGATGAAATGGAAGAACGAATAAGTAATCTTGAAGACACAGAAATAAAAAGAACCAAAACAGAAAAGGAAAGAGAAGTACGAAGGAAAAAGAATGAAGAAAGACTTCAGGAACTATCTGACTCCATGAGGAAAGGAAATATAAGAGTTATAGGAATTCCAGAAGGAGAGGAGAGAGATGTAGGAACAGAGAAAATATTCATGGATATAATTGAAGAGAACTTCCCAAATGAGAAGAAGGAGCTGAAAATTGATATACAAGAAGCAAGAAGAACACCAAACTTCCACGACGAAAGGAAAAACACAGCAAGACACATAATAGTAAAGCTCCCAAGAATCCAGGACAAGGAAAAATAATGAAGCTGACAAGAGGGAAGAAACAGATAACATTCAAAGGAAAACCAATCAGGCTGACATCAGACTTCTCTGAAGAAACACTACGGGCAAGGAGAGAGTGGAGGGACATAGTCAACAGACTCCAAGAAAACAGATGCCAACCAAGAATACTCTATCCCGCAAAGCTCTCCTTCCTCTTTGAAGAAAGAATATGGACCTTCCCAGACAAAGAGAAACTCCGGAATTTCATTGCGACTAAACCCCCACTCCAAAAAATACTACAAGGAATCCTAAAGCCAGAACCTCAGAGGGACGAATAACAACGAAAGAAGACCAAAAAAAAAAAAGTTATTAAAAGAATAAATAAATAAAATCAAAGGAAAGACAAACATAATGGCAAATACAGATGCTAACATATCAATATTAACTCTAAATGTAAATGGACTAAACTCTTCAATAAAAAGACACAGAGTTGCAGCCTGGATTAAGAAACAAAGCCCAACCTTTTGCTGTCTCCAGGAAACACATTTAACTACAAAAGATAAAAATAGGCTCAAAGTCAAAGGATGGAAAACAATCCTACAAGCAAATGGGCCAAAAAAGAAAGCAGGAACAGCTATACTTATATCAGATAAAACAGACTTCAAACTCAAAAAAATAAAAAGAGACCCCAATGGTCACTACATTATGATTAAGGGGACAATACTTCAAGAAGAAATAACACTCATTAACATATACTCACCAAACGAAAGAGCACCAAAATATATCAGACAACTGTTGTCCTCTCTGAAAACAGACATCAGAGAAAACACATATGTAGTGGGAGACTTCAACACACCACTATCAACAATGGATAGATCAACAAGACAAAAAATAAGTAAAGAAACTAAAGCTCTAAATAAGGACCTAGAGCATTTGGGCTTAACAGACATCTATAGAACACTAAACCCAAAAAAAACGGAGTACACATTTTTCTCAAGCGCACACGGATCATTCTCCAGGATCGATCACATACTGGGGCACAAGACAAACATCAACAGATACACCAAGATTGAAATCATATCAACCATCTTTTCTGACCACGAAGGCATCAAACTAGAAATAAATCATAAAAAGAAGGCAAGGAACTATCCTACCTCATGGAGATTAAAAGCCACATTACTGGAAGACCACTGGACTAACGAGGAGATCAAAGAAGAAATTAAAAAATTCTTTGAATTGAATGACAAGGAGGACACCAATATCCTAAATGTATGGGATGCAGCAAAAGCAGTAATAAGAGGAAAATATATAGCAATAGAAGCTCACATCAAGAAACAAAGAACTCAAAGAAACAACCTAATCTCGAAGCTCAAAGATCTAGAAAAAGAACAACAAAAAAACCCCAGAACCAGTAGAAGAAAAGAAATAATAAAAACCAAAGCAGAAATAAATGAAATTGAAACTAAAAAAACAATCCAAAAGATCAATGAAACCAAGAGCTGGTTCTTTGAAAAAATAAATAAAATAGACAAACCCCTAGCCAGGCTCACAAAGGAAAAAAGGGAGAAAGCACAAATACACAGAATCATAAATGAAAGAGGAGAAATCACAACGGACACAGCAGAAATCAAAAGAATAATCAGTAACTACTATGAACAGTTATATGGAAACAAGTTCAACAATCTAGAGGAGATGGACAAATTCCTACAACTCTACAATCACCCAAAGCTAGATAAAGAAGAAATAGAACACCTAAACAGACCAATTACAAGCAGCGAAATTGAAATGGTAATTAAAAACCTCCCCAAAAACAAAAGCCCAGGACCTGATGGATTTACAAATGAATTCTACCAAACATTCAGAGACGAATTAGTGCCTATCCTTCACAAACTCTTCCAAAAAATTGAGAAGGAAGGGACAATACCAAACACGTTCTATGAAGCCAATATTACACTAATACCAAAACCGAATAAGGACAACACAAAAAAGGAAAACTATAGGCCAATCTCCCTAATGAACACTGATGCAAAAATCCTCAATAAAATTTTAGCTATCAGAATCCAACAATGTATCCATAAGATAATTCACCACGACCAAGTTGGATTCATTCCAGGGGCACAAGGATGGTTTAACATCCGAAAATCAATCAACGTTATCCAACACATCAACAAAAAGAAATATAAAAACCATATGATAATATCAATAGATGCTGAGAAAGCTTTCGACAAAGTGCAACACCCATTCATGATAAAAGCCCTTGAAATTCTTGGGATACAAGGAACATACCTCAACATCATAAAGGCCATCTATGACAAGCCAACAGCCAGTATCATTCTCAATGGTGAAAAGCTGAAAGCAATTCCATTAAGATCTGGAACAAGACAAGGATGTCCACTCTCACCACTGCTTTTCAATATAATACTGGAAGTCCTAGCCAGAGCAATAAGACAAGAGAAAGACATCCAAGGAATCCAAATAGGAAAAGAAGAAGTCAAACTATCACTATTTGCAGATGATATGATAATATACATAGAGAACCCCAAAATCTCCACAGAAAAACTAATTCAACTCATCAATCAATTCAGTAAAGTGGCAGGATACAAAATCAACGCGCAAAAGTCAGTAGCCTTCCTATACACAAACAATAAATCTGAAGAAGAAGAAATCAAAAAAACCACCCCTTTTATTATCGAAACAAAAAAAATCAAATATTTGGGAATAAATCTAACAAAAGAGGTAAAGGACCTATACAAAGAAAACTATAAAACACTGTTAAAAGAAATAGAAGAAGACACAAAGAAATGGAAAGACATCCCCTGCTCATGGATTGGAAGAATAAACATTATTAAAATGGCCATCCTACCAAAAGCAATATACAGATTCAATGCTATTCCAATCAAAATCTCAATGGCATTCTTCAAAGAAATAGAACAATTATTGATGAAATTCATATGGAATCACCAAAAACCCCGAATAGCCAAAGCTCTACTGAAAAAAAAAAAAAAGGAAATGGAGGCATCACACTCCCAGACTTCAAACTATACTACAAAGCCATAATCATCAAAACTGCATGGTATTGGAAGAAGAACAGACATACAGACCAATGGAATCGAATAGAAAATCCAGAAATAAACCCACAGATTTATGGTCAACTAATCTTTGACAAAGGAGCAAAGACTATGCATTGGAGCAAAGAAAGTTTGTTCAATAAATGGTGCTGGGAAAACTGGGTCGCTACATGCAAAAGAATGAAGCTTGACCACTACCTCACACCATACACAAAAATCAACTCAAAATGGATTAAAGAACTAGACATAAGACCTGAAACCATAAAATACATAGAAGGAAATATAGGCGAAACACTACGGGATTTGCACATCAAAGACATCTTTACAGACACATCACCCAAAGCAGTGATAGTGAAGAGAAAGATAAACAGCTGGGACTACATCAAATTAAAGAGCTTCTGCACAGCAAAAGAGACAATAACAAAAACAAAGAGAAACCCCACCAACTGGGAGAACATTTTTGCACCCAACACTAATGATAAAGGACTGATCACAAAAATCTGCAAAGAGCTGATGAGACTCAGCAACAACAAAGAAAATAATCCAGTCAAAAAATGGGCAGAAGAGCTAAAAAGAAACTTCTCTGAAGAGGAAATGCAAATGGCCAACAGACATATGAAAAAATGTTCAACATCACTTGTCATCAGGGAAATGCAAATCAAAACTACCATGAGATACCATCTCACACCAGTGAGAATGGCACATATTAAAAAAACTAGCAACAACAAATGTTGGCGAGGATGTGGAGAAAAAGGAACTCTTGTGCACTGTTGGTGGGAGTGCAAACTGGTCCAACCACTATGGAGAGCTGTGTGGAGATTTCTGGACCTACTAAACATAGAGCTTCCATATGATCCAGCAATTCCACTCCTAGGTATTTACCCAAAGGACACAGAAACATCAATTCCAAAGAGCACCTGCACTCCTATGTTTATAGCAGCACTGTTTACAATAGCTAAGCTTTGGAAACAGCCCAAATGCCCAAAATAGATGACTGGATCAAGAAGATGTGGTACATATATACCATGGAATATTACTCAGCATTCAAAAAAGATAAACACATGCAATTTGCAGCAACATGGATAGCGCTGGAAGGGATCATGCTCAGCGAAATAAGCCAAAAAGAAAAAGAAAAATACCGGATGGTCTCACTCATAGCAGGAATCTAGAAAACTTAAATAAGGGACCAGGAAAATGAATATAAGAAAGTGAAAATCAAAATCAACAAAAAACTATGAACCAGAGACACTTTCTGGGGGGTGGGGGGCGGGAGGGGAAGGATTGGGGTCAGAATGGGGCGTTTGCAATTGTATGGGGGAATATAAAAATAAAATTTAATATTAAAAAAAAAAATAAAAAAAAAATAAACTATATACAAAAATAAAAAAAAATAAATAAAATAAAAAAAAATAAAAATATATAATTTGAAAAAAAAAAAATAAATAAATCTTAAAAATTTTTTTTTTTTTTAAAAAAGGAGGCACAGTTACTACTGTTGGAGTTAACTAGTAAGGTTTAAATTCTAAAATTTTCAAGAGGTAATTTCAGATTTCTTTTTCAGCATGTCTTTCTTTTTGGGGGCTATAATTGTGTCATGGAGTCTAGTTTAGTAGAAAAATAACATTAAATAATAACACTATATACACAATATTTCCTTTGAGAAGGCACAAACTACAAACACAATAGGTCATAACAATACCAATGTGCTTAAATACTAAACAAAAATGTTAGGAAATTCAGAATACTTCGTTTTTTACGATGCTTTTAACACTTACCAAAATTGATTTAATAGTGATAAATATCAGGAAGTATAAGTATCATTGTTTTAATTCTATGTATATTACATATATCAATATGTGCACTTACAAATACATTAATAAGTATCTGAGGAAGGAGATTTTGAGAAGAGAGGTCAATCATTTTTTCCAAGGTTACCTATATATGATATTCACTCAAAAGAAACAATGACTAATTATTGAGAAACTACACTGTACTTTTGTAGAATTGATAGTGTTCTAGTGATTAAAATATAGAGAGAATGTGATAAAAATGACTTTTCAGTGACAGGGAAAAAAAAAAGCAATATAAATAAGTTTTAAAATAATCCAACAGAGAAATACCAAATGGTTATAGGATCTGTAAAAAGGATCGAAACAAACCAGCTGAATTTTCAATACCATTCAGGATAACATCAAAATATGAAACCCTTAAGGATATTTTTAATAAAATGTATGTATCTGTAAAGCTATGAAAACATTATTCTTTAATGGAAATTATAAGACTTCAATAAATGACAATATGAACTCTATTTGCAGACCAGGATGCATACAGCAAAGTTTGGGAGAAAGCACAATTGCAGAGGGGAGCACAGAGAGGCAGAAAGGACTGAATCACCCTGCAGTAAGAAAAAGGAGGTCAGTGTTTCATGTGGACAAAGAAGAAAGAATTGTGAGATAAGGTCAAAGATATTCGCAGAAACTAGTCACTCAGAACTTCCTAATTCAGGGGGATGGCCTGACCTTCATGCTAATTGTGAAAATGGAGAGAGGTGTTGGCGAGTGGAGTGAATTGAATAATTTGTGTTTGAGAAAAATCTCTTTGCATTGGGGAAACTAGATTGTAGGAGAACAAGAATGCAACAGGAAAACAACCAAGAAACTTGCAGTAGACAAAGAGAGAGGAGTGGGTCAGAGTGGTGTATTGCATAGGTTGTTAGCTAATAGGACTGATGTGGATGGGTATAGAAAGTGAGGGAAAGACAGAAATTAAAGATGCTGCCAAAGTTCCTATCCTGAGCAACTTGGTAGATGTAATTGCTATTTGCTTTTTTTTTTTTAAAGTTTCATTTCTATTTGCTGAATTCAGAGAAAAAGAGTAGATGTTTAGGTAAATAGAAGATTGGTGTAGTTGAAGAGGTTAAATTCCATCTTCTTTTATAAGAAATCACACCACTCTATCTAACAAAGATTATTGATATATAATGTTGTGGGGAAGAATCAAGGTGGAGGCCCTGTTGCAGGGGTGAAAGAGTTCACCAGAGACAGATGGGAAAGACCAGGTGAATTTATTGAAATACACTGCTAAAAGAAGCAGAGGGCGAATCAGGAAGGTTGTACTGCTCAGAGTTTGGGTCCCAAGTCTCTATACTTTAGAACCATTGACTGGTTAGGGTGACTAGTCTTGGGTGTGTCCTGACTGATGATCCGAATCAGCATAGAGGGTCATCAGTTCCGGGGCTTCACCAGCTTAAGGACCATGTTTCCATGGCAGTTCCATCCACTCCCTTTATCATTCCAGCCTCTCCTACTTGCCTGCTGGGTAAGGAGTGGGAGCTTGGTTTTCAAATTCTTAATGATACTTTGACAGGCCAGAGGTGCAGGGGTGAAAAATTTCACCAGAGGCAGACTGGAGAACAGAAAAGGCACATTTGTTCAAATACACTGCTAATGAAGCAGCCGGGGAGACAGGAAAGATCTGCAAGTGAAGAAAGATTTGGGGGCTCCCTTTTATAACTGGTTTTGTCATTTTTGCTTTGGGGAGTAAGTTTTGGGCTGGTTAGTGCAGGGGAGTCTGATCCTGGGGGGTTGATCTTTGACCCAGAATGTGTCCTGGCCTTGCCTCCACATTCCTGGTCAAAGGGATCCATCTTACGGATTGGGACCCAGAGCAGCCTTATCAGTTCTCTCTGTGTTCAAGCCTCCCAAACCTTCCTGCTGGGCAAGGGGTAGGGGCTTAATTTTAACCTTATTTAACACTTCCCCACCATTTGGTTTCTGTTTTTCTGCCACAGTGGATACTTTCCTATATGCGATTTACATTCCCTCTTCCTGGTCTTCACCTGTCTGCATCTGTTAAATTCGGAAGTCTCTACTGACAGAAACAATTCAAAGCATGCACTTTATGACTTAACACTCTTATATCAATAAGTGTCACATAAATTACCAAAAAGAGAAGCCCAAATCCCCAAAGGCTAAACACGGAATCTACATTTTCTTAAGAGAATTTCTGACAATTAAATTGTAAGTTATGGTGAAATCTAAAGCAGCAAAAGGTGTTGAATAGGGTTGCTTTATGTTTTATTGCTAATTCCCTGTCAAAGCCATATGCTTAATTACCAAATATTAAAACATGTGCCCATCAAAGTGTTAGGGGGAAAGGAAGTCCTGAGCTAATTCCATACAGGCTTTGTGGACTCCACCCCACTCCAGACCAAAGCCATCAGGACACTGGGAAAGACAAATTCCATCACCACCAAAAGAGGGTTGCTGGGACCTGAGGGTGGAGTTAAGCAGCCAGGTTTGATATAAAACCAGACACATGGGTCTTGGGGGCCCCCTTCTTGGCTTCACGGCTCTTGGCTCGCGGCCAGATCTCAGAGTACCATTGGGTTTCCAGGTCAGCGGAACGGGTAGGACGCATTTAAGACTTGATCTCCCTATTTTCTCCCTGAGTTGTACATTCCCTCATTTCCCCTTTCCTCAGAGTGCACTCATCCCTCTTGTGGACCTGACTCAGTATGCTCCTGACTACACTGAGCGGGATGAGGAGAGAGCTTGTGCATGGGGATTTACTGAGTTTGACCCCAGCTCCACTTGGAGAGTAAACTCCCATGGGATGATACTCCTCCCTGAGGCCCTGGTATATCCGATGCTAAAACATCTTCATGGAGGATCTCACTATGGGAGAGATGCCTTATTAGAAACAGTGCGCCCATATTTGAAGGACCCATATTTACATAAAATAGCACACCTGGGTCTGTCAACTATGTGCCAGGAATAACCCCAAGACTTACTCCCACCCTAAAGCCATTCGGGTTCAATATCGGGGCAAGTACCCTTTTGAGGACTGGCAGGTGGACTTTACACAAATACTTAGAAAAACAGGCAGTTTCAAATACCTACTGGATTTTGTGGACACGTTCTCCGGATGGGTGGAAGCTTCTCCCACAAAGACGAAGAAAGCTTCCAAGGTGGCAAAAGAGCTGCTGAAGGAGATAATCCCTCGCTTTGGGTTGCCCAGCTCCATCCAGAGTGATAATGGGCCAACATTCATCTCTGACTTTACTCATGCAGTAAGCAATGTGTTACAGATCAGCTGGAAATTGCATGCTGCATGGAGACCACAGTCTTCTGGAAAAAATGAACCACACCTTAAAGAAAACCTTGGCAAAACTGTGCCAAGAAACACACCTTCGTTGGGACCAAGTACTATCCCTTGCCCTCCTCCAGATAAGAGTAGCACCTAGAAGTGGGCTACAATTAAACCCCTTTGAAACTGTGTTTGGAAGACCTTTCCAGGCCTCAGTTTGGAAAGGCGGTCCAGAAATAGCACAAGATTGCCGGATCATACAATATGCGAAACATAGCCAGGAGGTTCTGGCACAACTTTGCAACCTCAAGGATCTCTATGCCTCCTGATCAACCATTGTATCCCTTCCGACCTGGAGAGCAGATCTTACTCAAGACTTGGCAGAGTGGGCATGCCAAAAACCAGCTGTCAGAAAAATGCACTGGTCCACATGACGTTTTGCTGAGCATACATACTTCTTTGAAACTTGCAGGCATAAAACCCTGGGTACATCATTCCAGAGTTAAGCAAGCACCAGAAGGAACTGACCCAGAGACAAAGTCCCACTGGTCTTGTGAACTCATTGAGGACTTGAGATGTATATTTAAGAAAAAGACAAAAACTTGAATGTTACTGACTTCTTTTCCAGTTATTGTTGCAGGATGTCCAAAGATTCACTTTTCTGGATTTTTTTTTTAAGATTTATTTATTTATTTATACAAGCACTGCGTACAGTCAGAAGTGCGGGAGGGTGAGAGAATTCACCAGAGCCAGAGCGGGGAACAGAACAGGCAGAATGACGAAATACATTGCTGAGGGGAGCAGCGGGGTGAGGCAGGAGAGGTCTGTCATGCCATGTGGGACCCTCGCCAGTGGCCGGGGATTGAACCGGCACTGCAGAGGCTGCGGGCAGCCCCACAGTCCAGCGCTCAACCACTGTGCCACCAGGGGAGGCCCGGATTCACTTTTCTGAAGAAACCCTAAGATGACTAACATGATCAAACCAATCTTCTTCCTTTCAAAATTTAAGAGATGTGAAATAACATCTAGAATCACGCATATGCTGGCAGTATTTTTTTTTTTTTTTACACAGAAAGGCTTTCAATCTTGATTTTGGTATTTCCTTTTAACTTTTTGCTTTTTTTTTTAACTTCAAGGTTGATTTTCTGCTTGTTTTTGTTACTTTGGTCTATGAGTGAAACTGCAATTGTATAAGATACCCCATGCGTGAAAAATCGTTGCTAAAGAGCTCTTTGTGTCTATATGTTGTATGTCTGTATGTCCTTTCCTTGTGTCCTTGTCTTGGCCTCTAGTGGTTGACAAATTGGTATGCATAGTTCCTATAGACATTGAAAAAAAAAATTCTTCAGTTATGAGGAAAAGCTAAAGGTTATGGTTTGATTGTCAACATTATAAAACTGAACTAAGCCGGTGCCTTCATAAGATTGAATATTGTTGTTTCTGCTGTTTTCTGATATTTATGGCAAAGCTTCCCAGAAATCTAAATCCAAGTACAAATTTGGTAGCCTGTCATTGGCCGATGCAAGGAAATTTTGTGGAACCTCAGTAGAGCTCCTGAGACACTCCACATTTCCTCCCTTTCCTCCTGGGAAAGGTATTAGATGAATTTGTCCTATTTGGCTTACCTAGTAGAGAAAACTAGAAGGGAAGCATTGTCACTTGGGAAAGCGGGTAACACCTTGACCTGATTATGTATGTAAATTGTCAATGGTGATTGTCGCCTTGTAATATTGTACACTTCAATTGTTTATCAACAGAAATTGTTTCTGGAGAAAATAGGGGTAAAAGGCCTCAACAGATTCCTAGTGATGGAATTGTTGAGAGTAAAAATTTCCTACAAAGGACTGAATTGATCTGGAGATACACCTGATTTTTACTAAGTTTTGACATAATATCGGCAAATTTTTTTTTTCCTTTTGTTCTGAATCCACAAAAATTTTGTTTTGACTGACCAGGATGTGCAGCGATGCTGAATTTTTTCTTTTTTCAGCAGAGCTAACTTGTGTTCACATTTTCTCTCCCCTTGATACCAACACAGCATAAAAATAGTGGTAGTAATTTTTTTTACTACTTATCTCAGAGACTGTGTTTGCATAACTTCTGTAGGGATTTTGTCTGCTTAAACTAAAAAAAATTGGACATGAGTTTCATTGTGTGGCTTTGAGTGGAGTTCTTCCAGGAAGTTGAAGCAGAGCTGAACCAAGAAGAGGAGAACCTGTTGCTTTGTTCGTAGGGTTCCAGAGACCTCCAAAGAAGGTGAGGAAGCTTGCCTCCATTGGCAGGACTGGACAACCTGGCAAATGAAGAAGTCCTGGTACCCTCAAGAAGAGGAAAGCCCAGGTGGAGTCTGAAGAGACCAACTTTGTTCCTGAAGCCTACATGGACCAAATGTCAAGAGTTCACTCTGATTCTAAATGGAGTATTCCAAAAGCCAGCTAAAATTGCTGTTTAGTTATTCTGCCCTATGATTTTATGCAAAAATAGGTAATATGGCTTACAAGTAGATTTAGTTTGCAAACTTTTGCTGTGCCGTCAAAAGAATTTGGGCTCAAGGTTGAGAGAACATGGTTTTTACATAATTTGAACCAATTTTAAGCTTTTTTCTTGTGATTTTGACATGTTTGCTATCTTGTTTTGACTAATGCCTCCAGATTTTTTTTTTTTTGTTTTTGTTTTTTGTTTTGGCTTGCACTGATGAACTCTTTTTCTAGGAATGGAGGACTTTTGCTTTCCACAATGGACTATACCTGGAAAGACTGGTTTTCTTTCACACTGAAACCCTGAAAAATTTTCATCTGAGACTGTATCCCAGCATCCATATAACTGATCTTCATCACCATGGAAATGGTGGCAAAAAGTGAAAGGGGGGAATTGCTGGGGGGAAAGGATGTCCTGAGCTAATTCCATACAGGCTTTGTGGACCCCACCCCCACTCCAATCAAAGCTGTGAAGACACTGGGAACTACAAATCCCATCATCACCCAAGGGAGGGTTGCTGGGAGCTGAGGGTGGAGTTAAGCAGCCAGGTTTGGTATAAAACCAGACACATGGGCCTTGCGGGGTGGGGGTGGGGGGTCCCTTGTCTTCATGGCTCTTGGCTCACCTCCAGCTCTCAGTGTGCCATTGGGATTCCATGTCAGCGAACACGGGTAAGACGCATTTAAGACTTTATCTCCCTCTTTTCTCCCGAGTTGTACATTTCCTCATATTCCCTTCCCTTGTAAATAAACCTTTTATTAACCTTTGTGTGTGCCTGCAGTGGAGTATTAATAAGTCCCTTTTAAGCGTGCGGGTGAGGACCCACAGTCAGGCAACCCATTTTATATCGGGGCTGCCCTGTAACACTTTCACTTCTCAGATTACAGGCCATTGATCTGAGAAAATGGGGGGGCATCGCACCCTAAAGGGCCTGTTTCCCCATCTCATCTCCAGCTGGCCTCGTTATAATCAGTCACACACAGTCAGTTACAGCAAACAGCCGTCAGAACAGCCCGTCACAGCTGGTGCTCCTGGTATCCATTACGTTCAGCCTCCAGTACTGGTTATCAGCCCCCGGCCTCACCCAGACACTACACTGCCACAGTCAGTTTGCATGAATTCATCAGGAACAGAAATTATTATGCAGACTTTTTAATCTTGCTTTGTCAGACCTTCATACAGGAACCCTCAGACTGAGAGCTCCTAACAGCCAGGAGTCAGGGCTCAGGACCACACCAAGTTCTCACCACCAGAATTGGCCTGCAGTACCTGTATCTTTGGGGAAATTCCTCATGAGGCTCCCATGACATTTGGGGTTTCTGGACCTGCCAAGGGGTTGCCTTCTTTACCCTCATGACAGACCCTTGTACCCCTTAAATAAGTGCCAGTTTATTGTTGTCTTGCAGCCTCTGAGATGAGTCTGGTTTCTGGAAACACAACATTCCAGACAAAGCCTTGGTAACATATCCGTATTTCCAATTGTCTATTAAAGAGAAGGGGAAAAAGAACTTTACTGGATTTATGCAAACTTTTTTTTAATGATTTATTTATGCATAGAAGATATCGGGTATAGGCCAGAAGTGGTGGGGAGGCTGGTGAGAGGATTCACCAGAGACAGAGTGGGAAACAGAACAGGCAGATCTACTGAAATACACTGCTGAGGGGAGCAGCGGGCAAGTAGGGAGAGGTCTGCTGCACCATGTGGGCAGCTCCCTGGCAGGGGATCCATCTCAGGCCATCACAGTGTCTCTTCCAGGTGTTTCCTTCCACGTCTCTAAGTTCTTGGTTCAAGTCCAAAGCCAAGAGTCAGGGGGCCTTCTCCACACGCCTCTCTCCTGTGCGTCTCCGGGTGTTCTCTGCACTGACAAACCTTTATGTTCCGAGCAAACAGCCCACCAGAACAGCCCAGCACAGATGACACTCCTGGTGTCCATCCTGTTCAGCCCCAGAACTTGCCATCAACCTCCTGGGTATCCTGCCCCTGGTACATCAGAGGGCGTCAGTGTCTGGCACTCTTTGGGTCATCAGCAGGGCAGGATCTCAGTTTAAAACAAGAGCTTTAGTTCAAAGAAAACAGATCATGAGTCGTGTAGCGTGTGCATGCAGCCTGTGTGTTTGCAGGTTCCTGTACTAGGTATGGGCCCTTCCTCCCTGGCCCCCTCTCAAAAGGACAAAGGTGAGGTAGAGGACAGGGCACTGTCTGTGGTTCTCACCCATGTGCTCAATTACAACCACTCAGGCTCAGGGAACAGCAATGAGGTTTCATTAACAAACAGGAGAGCAGGGAAATAAAGAGTTTCTAAGGGCTCAGTGGCAGCTGTTCACCCCAGATAGTGTCCGCAGTGTCTAATAGTCCCAAATTAAGGCTGCCATGCAAGGTGGTACAGTCCTGTCAGGGAGGGCCTGGAGGTGGGGCACAGCCGCAAGCACTGGGCCAGGATCCAACTCACAGTGGCATCGGGAGGTGCTCGCAGGGGGTGCTCCCATCTGAGGTGACACCCCAACAGGCACAGCCACAGTCTGAATGCCAAGCTGGACTGGAAGGAGGCAACAGTAGTAGGAGGTGGTGCCAGACAGACAGCAGCATGACAGGTCTCAAAGGGGAACTTGCTGCTGTAGCCCCAGTGGGCTGCATGCCCTGGGGTGGTGTGGGGGGGATAGAGAGCCTCTGCTGCCAGATTGGCTGCGGCCTTTGTCCATGACACTAATGGGGGCTGGTGGTGAAGTGCCCACCTATTGTCACCCTCTGCCATTCCCTCTGCTGGTTGCAGTGGGCACAGATGTCAGGGTGGCCTGGGCCCTGTCCTCAAGCAGCAGCCTCCTGGAGCCTGCCAGGGTGGGTGGGGTCCATTCAAACCCAGCTGAGGCCCCCACAGCTCTCATCCCTAGCCCACGAGGTGGCCTCAGCGAAGCTGTCCTGTGGCACCCACTGCAGGGCGGCCTTGGAGCTGCCCAGAAGCAGCTCCTCTGGGGGCAGGGGAGGGGGACCCTAAGCCCTAGGGGCTCCTGTGCTTAACCCTGGCTTGCTCTGGGGGAGGGGCCCTCTGAAGGCTGCCTGCCACTGGCAGGAAACTCCCCCTCTGCCACCACCTCTAGAGCTGTGCCCACCAGCTCCCACCCGCACACACAGGGTGCCAGGGCAGGAAACCCCCCCTGCTGCTGCCAGCCCTTTCAGACTCCTGCTCCCACTGGCCTCTGGCTGTGCCCACTGGGGCAGCCCCACCAACAAAGCCCTCATTCCACCACTCAGGGGGCAGGACAGAGCTGGGTAAGCCACAGGGGTCTGGAGTCAGTGTCACACACTATACCATTATATACAAACATACACACATTCACACATATCTATTAATGCCTTTAGTAAATTTTACTTGAAAAAAAAATTGCATCATAAATTTGTATCAAATGAGTGAGAAATCCATCTAGGGATAGTAGCAGGCCCTCCACATCTCTCCTTCACATGCTTCACTGTCTGAAATGTTGAATGGCATCCTCACCCCTTTCTTACAACCCAGATGTTACATTAGGATATGCTGTAAAGTCCACCTCTAAATATATCCAGATATAACGACTTCCTGTTATTTTCCTGATCTCACCCCATAAAGCTACCAAATTTTCCATCCTAGAATCTGTGCTAGTTTCCTACATCTATCTTCCCACCTCTCACCTTCACCTCTTGATTCTGCACAGCAGCCAGACGGAGGCTTCTAAAGAGAAGTTGCACCGTGTCACTCTCTGTCCAGAAAGGTCTGTTAATCCCACATCTTACTCAGAGAAAAGATGATGAATTCCAAACCAATCTTCATTGACAAGCCCAAATATTTGGCAATTATTTCCTTTTATAGAAAAGTGTAGATTTTTCACCTTGAAACATAGCAAAAGCCCAGTGTATCAGTTTAGTGAAAAATCCAGCAGCCAAATATACTACATGGCCATCAAGTTTCCCTTTGTAAGTACATTTAGATTCACATAATTTTAAGCTTATTACATGAAGGTTTTAAATAAAAACCATCGGGCCTCCCTGGTGGTGCAAGGGGTTAAGCCCCGCACTGTGAAGCAAACCGCAGCCTCTGCAGCACAAGTTCGATCCCCGGCCGGCCAGGGAGAAACCCATATGGTGAAGCAGACCTCTCCTGTCTCACCCGCTGCTCCCCTCAGCAGTGTATTTCTGTCGTCTGCCTGTTCTGTTCCCCACTCTGTCTCTGGTGAATCCTCTCACCCCCTGCATCTCTGGCCTGTACCCCAGCTCTGGTATGCATAAATAAATGAATCTTTAAAAAAAATAAATAAAACCATCAAAATCTTTAGCTAAATAATCCCACATCTGGACTGAATCATGGTAGTATGGATATTTTTTTTAATTCCAGTTTATTTATTGATCAGTAACATGTAACATTTGACAATGATCAGAGAAGAAGCTTCCTGTGTGTAGGGAGATGACAGCGTCATCACACCTGTTAGGAAGTGGGTCACTTGCACAGTCACTACTAGATTCTATCAGACCTGCTGTCATGCTGAGGCTTCCCCGTGAGCAAAGTATGACAAGTGGTCACTGCCAGGCCAGCAGGGAAGATGGAGCTCACTCCTGACACCAAGCACCACCTGATTCATGTGTTTGTGTTTCCTTGTTATGGCGCTGAGCCTTGGTGTTATTAAACACAATGCCATTTTCTTTTTTTTTTTTAATAAATTTTATTTTTATATTCCCCATACATTTGCAACCCCCCATTCTGACCCCAATCCCTCCCCTCCCATCCCCCACTCCCCAAAAACTGTTTCTGGTTCATAGTTTTTTGTTGATTTTGATTTTCACTTTCTTATAGTTATTCATTTTCCTGGTCCCTTATTTAAGTTCTCTAGATTCCTGCTATGAGTGAGACCATCCAGTTTTTTTTTTTTTTTTCTTTCTGGCTTATTTCACTGAGCATGATCCCTTCCAGCGCCATCCATGTTGCTGCAAATTGCATGTGTTTATCTTTTTTGAATGCTGAGTAATATTCCATGGTATATATGTACCACATCTTCTTGATCCAGTCATCTATTTTTGGGCATTTGGGCTGTTTCCAAAGCTTAGCTATTGTAAATAGAGCTGCTATAAACATAGGGGTGCAGGTGTTCTTTGGAACTGATGTTTCTGTGTCCTTTGGGTAAATACCTAGGAGTGGAATTGCTGGATCATATGGAAGCTCTATGTTTAGTAGGTCCAGAAATCTCCACACAGCTCTCCATAGTGGTTGGACCAGTTTGCACTCCCACCAACAGTGCAGAAGAGTTCCTTTTTCTCCACACCCTCGCCAACATTTGTTGTTGCTAGTTTTTTTAATATGTGCCATTCTCACTGGTGTAAGATGGTATCTCATGGTAGTTTTGATTTGCATTTCCCTGATTACAAGTGATGTTGAACATTTTTTCATATGCCTGTTGGACATTTGCATTTCCTCTTCACAGAAGTTTCTTTTTAGCTCTTCTGCCCATTTTTTGACAGGATTATTTTCTTTGTTGTTGTTGAGTCTCATCAGCTCTTTGCAGATTTTTGTGATCAGTCCTTTATCATTAGTGTTGTGTGCAAAAATGTTCTCCCAGTTGGTGGGGTTTCTCTTTGTTTTTGTTATTGTCTCTTTTGCTGTGCAGAAGCTCTTTAATTTGATGTAGTCCCAGCTGTTTATCTTTGCCTTCACTATCACTGCTTTGGGTGATGTGTCTGTAAAGATGTCTTTGATGTGCATATCACGTAGTGTTTCGCCTATATTTCCTTCTATGTATTTTATGTTTTCAGGTCTTATGTCTAGTTCTTTAATCCATTTTGAGTTGATTTTTGTGTATGGTGTGAGGTAGTGGTCAAGCTTCATTCTTTTGCATGTAGCGACCCAGTTTTCCCAGCACCATTTATTGAACAGACTTTCTTTGCTCCAATACATAGTCTTTGCTCCTTTGTCAAAGATTAGTTGATCATAAATCTGTGGGTTTATTTCTGGATTTTCTATTTGATTCCATTGGTCTGTATGTCTGTTCTTGTTCCAATACCATGCAGTTTTGATGATTATGGCTTTGTAGTATAGTTTGAAGGCTGGGAGTGTGATGCCTCCATTCCCTTCTTTTTTTTTCAGGAGAGCTTTGGCTATTCGGGGTTTTTGTGATTCCACAATGCGATTTTCTTAATGAACGTGGTGGGTTAATAGAAAAGGACATAACCTGGTCCCCTCAATCATTTACTTTCTCTCTACCTTTTTAAAAATTAGTGTTCAGACAATATGAGTTACATATTCACTGGCTGGAAAGACACAGTCACCTCTTAGGTCACCCCTGGTGTTTATGCAGGAGGTTGGTTTCTCTTGGTCTCTCAGCATGACCATCTCTCAGCAGGGCCCTCAATGCGGAGTTTCAAATGCTACCAAATCTCCTGGCTGGATGTAGATTATTTTCCTTCATTAAAAATATTTGATAGGGCCTCCCTGGTGGCGCAGTGGTTGAGCACAGGGTTGCGAAGGTGCCCGCAGCCTCTGCAGCGCCGGTTCAGTCCCCGGCAACCGGGCGAGGGTTCCACATGGCGCGCAGACCTCTCCAGCCGCCCACTGCTCCCCTCAGCAATGTACTTAGGTCCTTCTGCCTGCTCTGCCCCCCGCTCTGGCTCTGGTGAATTCTCTCACCCTCCCTCACTTCTGACTGTACCCAGTGCTTGTATAAACAAACAAACAAACAAATAAATCTTTAAAAATAATTTAATAATTGGGAAATCATCTGCCCAAACTCTGTAGTCTCTCCATGGAATAACTTCTCATTTTATCATTCCCTGCTGGCTGCTGTGCTTTCCTTCTGTCTCCTTCACATAACTGTGGGCCTTTCCCTTGAAAGGAGTAAGAATTTTTAAATGAGCCTCCAATCCAATCCCGCAATGTAAAATATTGCCCAGACTTTTAGTCAAAGAAGAGGTGAAGGTGTGTATGTTGAGCAGAGCCATTAATAAACGGCCTTAAGATTTGAAGCTACAGGCCTCCCTGGTGGCACAAGGGGTTAAGCACCGCACTATGAAGCTATCCGCAGCCTCCGCAGCACGAGTTCCATCCCCGGCCAACCAGGGAGAAGCCCACATGGTGAGGCAGACCTCTCCTGTCTTGCCCGCTGCTCCCCTCAGCAGTGGATTTCAGTCAGTCTGCCTGTTTTGTTCCCCGCTGTGTCTCTGGTGAGTCCTCTCACCCCCCGCATCTCAGGCCTGTACCCCAACTTTTGTATGCATAAATAAATATTTTTTTAAAAGATTTGACGATACAAAAGTCATCATCATGAATAGAAATTGTCCAGATATTGACCAAGATGTAGCACTAAATAAGCCAGCTTGTGGACCATACACTAATAATGAGTTGAATCTAGCCATTTGGGAATTCTCCTATGTTGTCACATAATTTGCTGTATCCTCTCAGCTTTAGCAAGAACAGTGAGATGGTGGGAATACTTAATCCATGGTAATGACATAACAGTAAACAATTTCTTGCAAGTTTGATTCTTTAAAAATTGTGGGTATTGGGCCTCTCTGGTGGTCTAGGGGTTAAGCCTCAGCACTACCACTGAGAAGGTCCACTGCAACAGCCTGAGTGGATCCTGGCCCAGGGAGCTGACCCACATGGCACAGCAGACCTCCTCATCTTGCCCACTACTCCCATTAGCAATGCATTTCAGTATATCCACCTATTCTGCTCCCCACTCTGTCTCTGGTGAATTCTCTCACCACCTCCCTCCGCGCCCACCCCCCACCACCCGTACCTCTGGCCTTCACCCCAGTACTTCTACACAAAAATTAAAAAAAAAAAACTTAAAAAAATTGTGAATGTTTCATTAGGGAATTATAGATAAATAATAACTCATTGTTGAAAAAAGAAAATACAGGTTAAAGGCACCAAGACTTGTTACTATCAGGAGAATAAAAATTTGTTGGAAGATGTTCCTTCTGGCCATGTGGGGGATATATAAGTGGCATTAAAAAGTCATAACCTGCAGCATCAAGTACAAGATCCATCTCAGACCCAGCAAACAGCAGAGGCTGGGGACCCAGTGGTGGTGCAGGTGCAACAAGACACAATGGGGGACTTAGTCAGCGGGAGTCAGGCTTTGTCATCAAATGAGTGATGCCAAACTAGAGAGGGTCTGTCCACCATCCAGCGCTGCTGGGCCAGGAAGCCTGGGCTGGTCTGCAGCCCTGGTCAGCAATAGGCGAAGCCTGGTGGGGCTCAAGGGTTAGTTTTGAAGTTTGGTTTAATCTGGCCCTTCGTTTGCTTTCCCTCCATCCATATATGAGGGATTTCTCTTTATCTTTTTGATGTACCCCTCTTCCATCCATGTTGCTGCAGTGGCATGAGTTATGTTTTCTGACCGTGGATGCTATTTCATTATACCAGGACATACATCACTTGTATATGTACATTCATGTATACCTGTAATTCCAGCTTCTTCTTGATTTGTCACCTGTCTGGGGCATTCAGGTGGTTCCCATAGCTTAGCTACTGTAAACAGTGCTGCAGTGGTGATGGGAGTGCAGGGCCCTTCACAGGAGAGTATTTATCCTCTGTGAGTAGATCCTCAGTGTAGAATTGCTGGGTCCCATTGCTGGGTCCACATTCACTCTTTTAAGAAACCTCAATACTGTTTCCATAAGGGCTGGCTCAGTCTATATCCAAAAGCAATGCAGGACTGTCCCCTTTTTTCTACATCCTTGCCAGCACTTGAGTTTCTGGTCTTTTGGATATGGGCCATTCTCGCAGGTGTGAAGCGTTTTAAACCAGGGGATCATAAAACCACAAAATGTGGGCAAAAAGAAATCCTGTAACGCTCAGGCCAACACAAGGCTGTCTCACACTGTGAAAGAAAATAATCATGAAGAAATTCAGGTGAATGACCTGAGTGTTAACATTATCAATGGTCCACTGCATTCTCAAGATGTCCTCTTGAAAGCATCCCCATCAACTAGTCCCAGCCTTGATGCCTCATCCCCACCCCACTGCAGTCCTCCAGGGTCTCACCTTTAGGGGCTGACATACACTTCAGAGCCCTGGGCACTGCCACTGCCCAGGGGAGAACACAACAAAACTTGGCCAGAGATGAGACCACAGGAGGAACTGATGAGTGTAACTCCCCATGGTCTCCATCTACACTGTCCGCAGGGGGTTCAGGGATCAAACTCCTATCCATACTCACCTGGAGCCTGAGTGTAGCTTCCTCCTTGTCCACTTGTGAGAAGAAACATCATGTGATACCAGGGAGCAGTCAGGTCAGAAACCTAAAGGAATCTTCAAATCCTACAGAATAGGAACGTTTCCAGAACTGTGACTAAAGACCCAGGTCAGTGCTGGAGACCAGCCCCAGCTAGAAGTCCTGTCAGGGATCTCAGAAAGGAGAGGACGGAGTCAGTGAAAGTTTTCTCTCAAAGGGCTGAGGGGAAGTGGAGCGAGGTAGGAGTGAGGAAGACACAAACACTTTAGTTCGTGAAAGTATCTCCTACTGAGGGTCTCAGCAGGTCTTTATTTATACCTTAAGGCAAGCAGTACGATTACATCAGCATAAGCATCAAAGCAGAACAGAAACAATCATTACATATTTTCTCATGAATATACAAAAGACCCTCTTGATCTCATACTACAAAAGGACACTTCTTTAATATGATTAAGAAAATCAACAGGGACAATTACTCTCCTAGGTATAACTCTTTTTCTAACATTATCAATTGTCTAAGACAGTACAATGTTCAGTAACAATCAATCATCCTGTCAAGCCTTCCTGATTTTGGAGTAGACATGAAAGTCCATTGTTAGGCTATATTACTAAAATCAACCCATTTTCTAGTACTCAATTCATCTAGCCTATTATCAATTACTTCAAAGTGGTCTAAAGTAGCTCATTAATTCTATGTAAGTTCTACTGAAGTCTAACTCTTAACTAGAAATTCCTAACATCCACACAACCTGCGAACTGTTGGCCCTTTGCATACACCAAGAGATGTATTGTTGCCGCAAACAGGTACCCCCCAGGTTAGGCTATAGTTTCCAAGCACAGCTGGTTCAGGGCAGCTTGTTCTCCATAGTTCTCAGGGCCGAAACATTTCTTTCCTAACTATAACTTTAACAATTTTTACTTATTTTGTGATAGTTCATGTGTAAGAACAATGAGCCAATTGTCACCTGGGTCCGAATTAGGTTTTCACATGCCAGTTAATAACTAACTTACTTTTGCATTAACCAAGAACAAAGAGGAGAGCATTAGCAGGCATTGCCATGGAGACTCCCCAGTTCAGACCTTCTTTGGGAAGTGCAAGAACTCCCCTCTTCTGGGAAGTACAACTTTCCCTCTTCGGGGGAGCACAGGAACTCCCCGCTTCTCAGGAGTCTCCCCCAATGCCCAGACCATGTCAAGAGACAGCATGGGAGGCGCAGCCTGCCTCAGGTCAGGACTTGGAAAATGAAGAAAGGAGGTGAAGGGGATTGGACCAAATACCCTCTGGGCAACACACATGCGTGGATGGTACCTCCCATTAACCAGTAAAGGCAACCAGTATTGCCTTGAAAGCCCCCTAGGCCACCAGAGAGATAAGGTCAAAGATAGTCACAGAAACTAGTCACTCAGAACTTCCTAATTCAGGGTGATGGCCTGACCTTAATGCTAATTGTGAAAATGGAGAGAGGTGTTGGCGAGTGGAGTGAATTGAATAATTTGTGTTTGAGGAAAATCTCTTTGCATTGGGGAAACTAGATTGTAGGAGAACAAGATGCAACAGGAAAACAACCAAGAAACTTGCAGTAGACAAAGAGAGAGGAGTGGGTCAGAGTGGTACTTTGCTTAGGATGTTAGCTAATAGGGCTGCTTTGGATGGATATAGAAAGTGAGGGAAAGACAGAAATGAAAGATGCTGCCAAACTTTCTATCCTGAGCAACTTGGTAGATGTAATTGCTATTTGCTTTTTTTTTTTTTTTTTTTTAGGATTTTTTTATTTATACAAGCACTGGGTACAGTCAGAAGTGCAGGAGGGTGAGAGAATTCACCAGAGCCAGAGCGGAGAACAGAATAGGCAGAGTGACAAAATACACTGCTGATTGGAGCAGCGGGCATGACAGGAGAGGTCTTTAGCGCCATGTGGGACCCTCGCCAGGTGGCCAGGGATCGAACTGGCGCTGCAGACGCTTTGGGCAGCTTCGCAGCCCAGCGCTCAAACGCTGGGCCACCAGGGGAGGCCCGATATTTCTATTCTTAATTTTGTTGGGGATTGCCACACTATTTTCCATGATTGCAACAATTGAAATTCCTAACAACAATCTACAAAGATTTTTTCTCTCCACAACTTTACCATCACTTGTTTCTTGTCTATTTTGATAGTAACCCTCTTAACAGATAGGAGATGATCGCTCATTTTGCGTCTGATTTGCTTTCTGAATAGGAGAGGAGGAACACACGTTCATGGGCCTGCTGCCATCTCTGTCTCCTGTGGACAAGGCGCTCTTCAACATCTCTGTCCACTTTTCAATGGGGACATTTGTTCTTTTGGTGACGAGTTTAATGAGTTCTTTATAAAATTTCTATATTAAGCCCTTGTCTGACATGTGTAAGTATTTTCTCCAAATCATTAGCTTGTCTTTTTTTAATGGTGGTTTCTTTCACTCTATAGAAACTTTTTAGTTTAATATTGTCCCATTTGTTTATATTTGTTTTTGTTTCCTTTGCCAACGTGATTGACAAAAGTCGTCTCTAAGGCTGATTAAGGAACTGTGTCATTTTTGTTTTTCTGTGTATTTTGTGATTTCAGAACTTATATCCATGTCTTTACTCCACTGTTGGTGGAAATGAAGACTGTTTCCTTTCCTAGAAAAGTAGGATAGGTATTTCTGAAAATACTAAAAATAGTTCTACCTGATGATCCAGCAATCCCATTCTTAGATATCTCTCTGAAGTATACAAAACCACTAATATGAAGGGATATGTGCATTCCCTTGTTCATTGTAACAGTATTTTCAATACTAAAGTGATGGAAGCAACCTAAGGGTCCAACAACAGATGAGTTGGTTAAGAAGATACGGTGCACATACTCACAAATACTACTCAGCTACTAAAAAAACCCCACCGGATTAAATCTTGCTATTTGCAGTAATATCGGTAGAACCAGAAGAGACTATGACTCACAGAATTAGTTAGAAGAAAGGTAATACCAGGGAGAGTAAATGGTTTGCCCACAGACAAAACTACAGCCTAACTTGAAAATAAAACAAAACTCACTTACTTAGAGACCAATTTTCTATCAACTACTTAAAAATTTATGGGCACAGAATGACCTACATCTCTATCAAACGTGGTGTTTTTCATTAGACTGTTATTTCATTGCAATCTGGTTCAGTATGCAAACTTGTAACATAAAAAGATAATGAAGAGCTGCTTATTAGAAGAGATGGATAAAAGGGATCTGAAAAGCACTATCCTTCAGGGCTACCATGTGAAACCCTGCCATTTGTTATTTTCCATTTTGTTATAATAAGAACGAAAGGTTAAATATTTTCATATTAGTTTTTACTTTGACAGTTACCAAAAAGACTCTTTTCAATTTCAGAGTCACTTAAACACCAGAAAAGCTGTTCATATCAACCATGTAGTATCTAGTCCTTACACAAGCATGCAAATTAATTTAAATCTAAAACTTGCCTATTACATGATTCATTGATCAGTAAAGACACATTAATTTGGTAGTAAATTCTATATGGCCAATACCGCAGTGAGAAATTATTGGGAAAGGGGCCTCGCTGGTGGCTTAGGGAGTAAGTCTCAGCTCTGCACCTGCTATGGCCTGAGTTCAATTCCCCACGAGGGAGCTAAGCCACATAGGGTGCAGCAGCCTTCTCCTGTCATGCCTGCTGCTCCCTGGAGCAGTGTATTTCAGTACATCTGCCTGTTCTGCTCCCCACTCTCTCTGGTGAATCCTCTCAACCACTGCACCTCTGGACTACGCCCCAGTTCTTCTATGCTTAAAAAAAATACATTGGAAAAAGGTGGCAGTCTTTGTTTGGAAAGTCTGCAAAGCAGATCAAGGAAAAAAGGCTTTATTTTATTTTTTTTTTAAATAGAGGCATGTTTTATTTATTTATTTATTTGTTTGTTTGTTTTGTTTATACATGCACTGGGTACAGTCAGAAGCGCGGGAGGGTGAGAGAATTCACCAGAGCCAGAGCAGGGAGCAGAGCAGGCAGAAGGACCGAAGTACACTGCTGAGGGGAGCAGCTGGCGGCAGGAGACGTCTGCGCACCATGTGGGACCCTCCTTCTGTGGCCTGGGAGCAGCCGGGGATCGAACCGGCGCCGCAGAAGCCACGGGCAGCTTCGCAACCCAGCGCTCAACTGCTGCGACCGGGGAGGCCCCGGAAAAAAGGCTTTAAATGAGAAACTATTTGAGAATAGTACAGAGCAATATGATGAAGGGATTAACATGGTAATTCAAACTAAAGCATAAACTAACTGAAGAATAAACATTTTGAGTATAAAGCAGTCAGCTAATTCTGTTACATTACATTCATTTATCAACTATTTTTTTTTTTTTTTAATTTTTTTAAATAATAAATTTTATTTTTATATTCCCCATACAATTGCAGCGCCCCCATTCTGACCCCAATCCCTTCCCTCCCGCCCCCGCCCCTCTAAAAGTGTCTCTGGTTCATAGTTTTTTGTTGATTTTGATTTTCACTTTCTTATAGTTATTCATTTTCCTGGTCCCTTATTTAAGTTTTCTAGATTCCTGCTATGAGTGAGACCATCCGGTATTTTTCTTTTTCTTTCTGGCTTATTTCGCTGAGCATGATCCCTTCCAGCGCCATCCATGACTAATAGCTAATCAAATCAGATTTATATCACGACATCAGTGTAATCAGGACAGTATTACTATTGTATCCAACAGTCCATGTTATGAACATGTGTCCATAGAAGAATGTAGCTTAGGAAGAGGGTGTCATCCAGAGTGGAGCTGTAATGGGATATCCCAACTTTACAATTTCATTGACTAGATTGTTGTCTATTATGGAATTATAATTATTAGGACACAAATGATCATTGTTGAATTATAGATGTCTTGATGCCAGGTTGTAGGTCATTAGGTAAAGCTTGTGACGTGTAGATGGCAGCACATAGTGCCGGATTTAGTCTGCAGATCCGGAAACATCCAGTGGTTAATATTTGAAGATAAACAGCCTCTTGGGCCATGTTTCTGCTGAACCCTGTTGTCAAGCCCTGCAAACAGTGGCTCCGCATGGCCAGAGTTGGATCAGCAGCCCTCAGGGCTGGTGCCTGGATAGTGGCCAGAACAGCCAGAGCACAGAGCTGTCCTGTGCCTCCCAGCAGGCCCTCTGTTCAGGTTCTGTGCTTCGTGATAGCTCAGCCCACGTGTTTAGACGGAGGTTCCATCAATAAATCCTTACCTTAGACTCCAGGGCCAAATTCAGGGCCTCCTCCCAGGGCCCAGTTTGTTTACACCCAACATGGATTGTGGCCGTCCAGGTCATTTTCATCAACATTCAGGCAACCTGGAGCCAGGAAGGGCCTCTGTCCCCATGGGGTGCAGCCATCCCCTCACTCACTCTCACTGCCCTCACTGGAGAGTGCCGCGGACCAGCACAGCGATGGATGATGAGGCCGTCTCAGGGTTGAGAGACTGCGCAGGGTGGTCAGGGATTCGATGAATAAATGACACACAGACACACTTCAAGAGAGTGAAAATCTGAGTGCGTCTTTATTAAGCTAGTGGTCAGTATATATATGTTTTTCTAAAAGCATAGGAACAGTGAACATCAAAGAGATCAGTTTGCTCATAGACTTAGCTTAATTGACAGGGCAGTGATTTATGTCCGAAGTTACATCTGGACCTAGCCTCATTCCTAATTGGACAGGCTATAAATTCTTTCTACTGTTTTATATAATTATTTTCTAGTTGCACTAACTATCATTTTTACTCATAATTAATTGTCATGGGTGAATTTATTTTATAATGCAGTTAATATCAAAGGTACTAAAGTTAAGCACATAATAGAAAGATTATTAAACTAACAATTCTATTATAACACAGTGTTTAGTAATGTTTCATTTGCATTAACCTAATTATTAAATTAGGTATGTTTTTTAATTAGCAATCAATGACCAGAAAAAAGGAAAGATTTTAGAAAGACAGTTGTAGCAGAATAAAGTTTGTGGGCCTTGAGAAAGCGAGATAAGGTTCCAGGTGGTCAGCATTTCTTTTAATCATCTTTGTGGCGGCTTCTGGTGGTCATTATTTCTTGGCAGGCATTCGGCTTCTCTGCATCTTAGGGAGTTTGCTGTTCTCCCCCTGCGCGAATGGTTCCTTGCCCACGCCAGACCTCAGGGACCATGGCAACAGCCATTAGCCCTGAGGGTCACTGCAGGGGGGGGTGCAGCAGGAGAGCACAGGGCACACCCAGCCCTCCCCTCCCAGCAACCCTGCCCCACAGCCCCTCAGCTGTATGAACTCTGCCCGACCGGCAGAAGAACCCTGGCGTCTCCAACTTGTTCTCACAGGGTGCCGCAGGGCCTGGGGACTGTCTGATCACCTAAGGGGAGCTGAGCTAGAGTCAGCACCACTCGGGGAACCCAGAGAGAAACAGAGGGGGACACAGAACACTGGGGCAGAAACGGGCATGAAGAGAAGGACCGGGACAAACAGAGAGGAGGAGCTGAGGATGGACCAAAAAGGCAGAGAGAAAATCAGAGTCAGAGGAACACAGAGACAGAAGAAAGGGAGAGTCAGCTAGCGTGGACAGGACAGCAAGGAGCTAATCACTGTAGGAGTGGACACCCCATGCCTCGGGCCTCATCATCCAGCCGTAACCCAGCCCTCAGTAAATAACACTGCCGGGCAGGGTCAGCAGACATCTGCGAGCAAGGAGGGCACTTTTTTTTTTTGTTTGTTTGCATCATGAAAACTCAATTCCACACTTTCTCCCTCTCCCAGGTTTTTTTTCTGATTGCACAGCACTGTTACAGCAACAACAAAAATAAAAGAGCATTTACAGTAAAAAATCTTACTTCTAATCACTTGCAAATACAATAATAATACTTACCTTTCTGTGCTCTCCTCCAGTGTGGCCATGAATACAAGGGGATTCATCCTGAACACTATAGTGGGGAGGGAGGTGCGGGATCCAGCCTGGGGTTATCTGAGATCCTCTCCCTGCTGCACATGGAGGGTTACCTGGGGAGTTGGGGGAGCCCAGAATGAGAAAGAAACCTAAGTTCACCCACCTAACGTTACACCTTCCTCCAGGAGCTGAGGGAGACCCTGCTCCATCTCTCCCTCCCTTCCTGGACTGTGGACAAAGGCTCAGCTCAGGAACTGGGGTGACCTGGGCTAATCCTGCCCCTGGGCCAGGCCAGCAGGGCACACACTCCTCCCTCCCCCTGTGTGGCTCCCTCCAGCTCTGGTCTAGAGAGAAAGTAGCTGCAGCCCATGGTGCTCCCTGACTCTGAGGCCAGTGGGTTTTCTATGGTGACTCCAAAGGAGAAAAAAATTGGGGTTTGGGGGAGGGAGCTGTCAGGGTGAAGGTGCCACCATATTGTAGGCGGTGCCTGGAGGAGGGTCCTGCCCAGCTCCTTACACCTCAAGCCAACCATGAGGTATTTCTAAACCTCCTCCTCTTCTTCAGGTCTAATGCTTCTTCAGTCCTGTTCAAAAACTGCTCCTCCATGGAACTATATTTACTGAGGTGTTGTTCTGACACTCTCTACTCTGTGTGTGATTTGAATTAATTTATTCTGGAGCTTGATGTTAATTGACTTCCCATAAACTTATGTTGTGTATCCTGTCTCTGCTGTTACACACACACACACACACACACACACACACACACACACACACACACACACTCCCCTCTCCTTGGGAACCAGATCCTCGCTCAGCACTGGGGTTACTTTGACCCTCTGTCTCTGGTCCCCTCAGAGCCGCCCTCTCTGCACTGTCTCTACTCAGTGGGGTCTGAGCAGCCCCAGGAGTCCCTGCACCTCCTGCCGCTGACCTTGTGGGAAACCAGCCCCTCAGCCTGCATGACAGTGAGGAGGCGAAGGCAAAGTCCTGAGGTCAGTGATTGATGGAGAGGACAAGTTACTTTTTTTCTTTTGCTTAAGAACTTTTCTTTTTCCCCTCGTTGTATTACTGAGTTGAGGTAACATTGATTTACAAACTGCGTGTGTGCAGAGGCCCAGGGTCACCCTCTTCAGATGTTCATTATCACTTCCCACCCACCTAAGGGCATCCATAGTCCTCCACCACAGTCCATGGGACCCTCTTCCTACCTTGTTTCCTGCTCTCACCCCACTCCATAGCTTCAATTTTGCACTCATATTTCTAGAGTTTGTTTTGGTTTAGTCTCATCTGTGCCTGCTTTGTCTCCTTATATTCCACATATGAATGAAATCATCCAGTATTTAACTTTCTCTTTCAAATTTTTTCACGTAGCATAATCCAATCCACATCTGTCCATGTTGTTGCAAATTCAATATTCCATCTTTTTCACAGCTGGGTAGTATTCCACTGGATATAAAGCTCGTGTTCTTTATCCTCTCATCTGCCGTTGGGCACTTAGGTTGTCTCCATTGCTTGGTTATGGTGGACAGCGCTGCAGTGACCACAGGAGGCGCATATTCCTCGGAATTAGTGTTTCGCCTTCTTTGGATAAACACCAAGGAATGGAGTCCCTGACCAGGTGACAGGTCTATTTTGAATATTTTGAGGAACCTTCGTTTGTTCTCCACAGGGGCAGGGCTGTACCATGTGCTCTCCATAGAAAAGAGAGGTTCCAGGTGTCCTGCCCCGCCCGAGGAAAGGTGGGGCTGAGCAGGGAGGAGAAGCTAAGGAAGAGGAGGAAGACGTGGAGCAAGATGGGGAGAGGAGACTGGAGGAGGCACATGGAGCAGAGAGACATTCCAAGAAGAAGCCACTCTTGCTCCTCAGGCTTGGACTTGTGCCAGGGAGTTGGGGACATGGAAAGAAACACGTGAAAGAGACAAAGATGTGCATGAGAGACTCAAGGGGAGGCTGACAATGGCCGCTGTTATCTTGTTGTGGATTTTGACTTTGCTCTTTTCCTTCCAGACTTGCCTGGCCCCTCCTGCGCCTTTCCCATGGGTCTCTACAGTAGGTGCCTTAGACTTGTGGCAGGCCTCCGGGCCTCAGCGGGCCCGCTTTGGGCCAACCCTGTTTGGCAGGGCCTTACCCATGAGGGGACAGGTAACTTTGGGTGCTTCACTTGGGAACTATTCTAACTATATTCTTTCTCTTCTCTTTTGCTATTGCACACTAATTCTCTATTGCACACTAATTTGTATTCATTTTCTTTTCTAATGAAGGTGTTATGCATTAGAGTATGTTTTGTCTTTATGCAGCTGATGACACAACTCATGTCAAGTGCGCAGGTTTGAGGGGCCAGGGAACCCCTCATTCTGCTGGCTAACAGGACCAGTCTCCATTCTGACCCACCATGTACCAGAGTTCCTTTTTCTCCACACTCTTCAGTGGGTCATTCTCACAAGCATAAGGTGGTACCTGGGTAACACTGCCTTAGTCTGGCATTGAAGGTTAACGCCATCAGTGATGAGTCAGGTGGACATGATGAGCACTGACGTGATCAGTGGACAATGGCCCTGCACCCCTGGGGTCTGCTTCCCTACATCCAGAGTCCCAATTAAAAAAAAAAAAAAAACAAGTTGAGGGACAATAGTCCTGAGCAGTGCTCCTTGATGGAGGTTAAGAGTAAGAAATTTAGGGTGGAGGGGTCACATGACCAGAAACTAGAGGTGGGGGTAGAATTGATTAGCAGTTATTAAACCAACTATAGAAATGAAAATCGCTTCGGGCCAACTGCCATAGCAAGTATCAGATGCTACAGGAAGTATAAGGAGGCGCAGACCAGAGCTGGGATGTGAGGATGGAGCCATTGCAGAGACTCGCTGCTCCTGACAAATCAGCCTAGTCACACCATAGAAGCAATTAATTTAACAACAGATGACAATCCCACAAAGGAATGAGCCCTCCCAACTAGAACACTACCTCAGTGCGCTTTCTGCCCCAGGAAGACGCAGCTCTGCTCCCAAGGCTCTGCCTGGGGCCTGCAGGCTTCTCCTCACACATCCGCCCACTCCAGGGGCAGCTCCTCCTGCCTGCTTGTGTCTGCACAAGCAGCTTCTTCTTCTTTTCGTGTGTGTGTGTGTGTGTGTGTGTGTGCGTGTGTGTGTGTGTGCCCACACGCCACTGAAAGGAGGACTCTGGTGACGCTTTTCTTAGAGGTGACCCAAGAACCCCCATCTGTGACCCCAACACCTCTCGCAAACATCACTCCTCACCAGTGTCAGTGTTATAAAAACAAGGAAAATCTGAGAAACTGTCATCCATGCAAACTGGATGGGATTATGGAGCATAAGCAAAAATTAATGAACGTATGGCGTTTAGTAATTATGTCAACATTGCTGCATTAGTTGTAAAAAAATAAAAGTATTCATGTAGGATGTTAACAAAATGGAAATGGTGTGGGATAAACAAGACCTGTACTGCCTTTGCGACTTTTCTATAAATCTGATAGTAATCTTTAAATGTTATTTTTTAAGATCAATTTATTTTTTATAACGATTTATTTATGCATACAAGAACTGGGGTGCAGGCCAGAAATGTGGAGGTGAGAGGATTCACCAGAGATAGGGTGGGGAGCAGAACAGGCAGATGTACTGAAATGCACTGCTGAGGGGAGGAGCGGGCGAGACAGGAGAGGTCTGACGTGCCGTATGGGCAGCTCCCTGGCTGGGGATCAAACTCATGCCGTAGTGGCTGCGGAGAGCTTCATACTGCTGTGTCTTAGCTCCTTGAGCCGCCAGGGAGGCCCTAAATATATTTTTTTTTAAATGCCCTCAATATTGAATAGGTTGTGGAAGAAAAAAATTTTCTCTTTTCCAGTTCTCCCAGGTATCACCATCCAGGGACTGGAGAGAGGGGTTCTGGGAGAAAAGACGGAAACTTCACACAAGGGCAGGCTCCGGAGTCTCCTCTCCTCTGAGCCCTGCTGCTCTGACTCCTCACAGAGCATCTCACCCCCACGCCGCCGCCCTCCAGGACCCCCAACTCTGCCCACCTCAGCCCCCGCCCCGTCCTGGCGGCTCCACCAGAATCCGGAGCAGCGCGGCAGCGCCCCCGTGTGGCCACAGGGCTGAGCACAGGCGCCCAGAGCCGCCCTTTCTCCTGCTCAGCCAGGCCCTCCCCAGGCTCCCTGGGCCCCCAGCGGCAGGACAGGGATCTGCACACAAGGGGGCGCCCAAGTCCAGTGTCAGGTCAGAAGTCCTTATTTTTTTTTTTATATATATATTTTATTTTTATATTCCCCATACAATTGCCACCCCCTTATTTTGACCCCAATCCCTCCCCTCCCCTCACCCCACTCCTCACAGAGTGTCTCTGGTTCATACTTGTTTGTTGATTTTGATTTTCACTTTCTTAGAGTTATTCATTTTCCTGGTCCCTTATTTAAGTTTTCTAGATTCCTGCTATGAGTGAGACCATGCGGTATTTTTCTTTTCCTTTCTGGCTTATTTCGCTGAGCATGATCCCTTCCAGCGCCATCCATGTTGCTGCAAATTGCATGTGTTTATCTTTTTTGAATGCTGAGTAATATTCCATGGTGTATATGTACCACATCTTTTTGATCCAGTCATCTATTTTTGGGCATTTGGGTTGTTTCCAAAGCTTATCTATTGTAAATAGTGCTGCTATAAACTTAGGGGTGCAGGTGCTCTTTGGAATTGATGTTTCTGTGTCCTTTGGGTAAATACCCAGGAGTGGAATTGCTGGATCACATGGAAGCTCTATGTTTAGTAGGTCAAGAAATCTCCACACAGCTCCATAGTGGTTGGACCAGTTTGCTCTCCCACCAGCAGTGCAGGAGAGATCCTTTTTCTCCACAACCTCCCCCAACATTTGTTGTTGCTAGTTTTTTTAATATGCGCCATTCTCACTGGTGTAAGATGGTATCTCATGGTAGTTTTGATTTGCATTTCCCTCATTACAAGTGATGTTGAACATTTTTTCATGTGCCTGTTGGCCATTTGCATTTCCTCTTCAGAGAAGTTTCTTTTTATCTCTTCTGCCCATTTTTTGACTGGATTATTTTCTTTGTTGTTGTTGAGTCTCATTAGCTCTTTGCAGATTTTTGTGATCAGTCCTTTATCATTAGTGTTGTGTGCAAAAATATTCTCCCATTCGGTGGGATTTCTCTTTGTTTTTGTTATTGTCTCTTTCGCTGTGCTGAAGCTCTTTAATTTGATGTAGTCCCTTACTCATGGATTGGAAGAATAAACATTATTAAAATGGCCATCCCACCAAAAGCAATATACAGATTCAATGCTATTCCAATCAAAATTTCAATGTCATTCTTCAAAGAAATAGAACAATTATTGATGAGATTTATATGGAATCACCAAAAACCCCGAATAGCCAAAGCTCTTCTGAAAAAAAAAAAAAGAAGAAGAAGGGAATGGAGGTATCACACCCCCAGATTTCAAACTATACTGCAAAGCCATAATCATCAAAACTGCATGGTATTGGAACAAGAACAGACACACAGACCAATGGAATCAAATAAAAAATCCAGAAATAAACCCACAGATTTATGGTCAACTAATCTTTGACAAAGGAGCAAAGAATATGCATTGGAGCAAAGAAAGTTTGTTCAATAAATGGTGCTGGGAAAACTGGGTCACTACATGTAAAAGAATGAAGCTTGACCACTATCTCACACCATACACAAAAATCAACTCAAAATGGATTAAAGAACTAGACATAAGACCTGAAACCATAAAATACATAGAAGGAAATATAGGCGAAACACTACGTGATATGCACATCAAAGACATCTTTACAGACACATCACCCAAAGCAGTGATAGTGAAGGCAAAGATCAGTGTCCTTATTTTTAGTTTCCAGTGGTCTCCAGGATATAACTGGTTCCTAGGTTCTGGGCAAATCCCCAAATATAAAGATTGCCTCAGTCTGTTGGGATGAAAACTTAGATTCCAGTGTCCCTGTAATTTGTTTCTGCTTCTGCTTCCAAGGACGAAAGCCCCTCCTCCTGGGAATTGCCTGACATTTCCTATCCTTTGGATCAGGGGAGGGCCTAGGAGAGCCCCCAGGGCACCGGCTAGGAGGATGGGGAGGCTCCTGGAAAAGAGAGCAGAGGATGGAAATGGGGACTTTAGGGGACAGAGGTGGAAAGGGGTGCAGGGGGAGCCAGAGAGGACCGGGCAGGGAAGGGGCAGCACGGGGGCCACTGAGGGGGAAGGTCGGTGTGGGTGACATGGGCTCTCACTGGGGGGCTGGAGCATCTGTCTCACCTGGGGGGATGCAGCAGTGCTGGCCTGTAACTGCCCAGAGGACTGCGCACATCTGGGGCCTTGCCCATCCTTGCAGGGCTGGTGTCACCCACACACAGGCATATGCTGGTGATGGAGAGGACTGTAACAGGGGGTCCCCAGGGGAGGATCCAGGCTCCTGCCCCACCCAAGGAGGGTGGAGCTGAGCAGGGAGAAACAGCTGGAGAGGAGGCTGAGGAGGAAGGAAGCAGGATGGAGGCAGGAGACCTGGGGGAGGCACATGGGGCAGAGAAGCTGCACTTGCTTCTTGGCCTTGGACTGGGTGACACAGATGTGGGAGAGAAATCCATGTGGAGGTGACAATGGCAGCTTCTATCTTGATTTTGCTCTTTTCCTTCCAGACTTGTCAGCCCCGTCCACCCTTTTCTATGATCCACACCAGGAGGTGCTTTAGACTGTGACAGGCTTTCAGGCCCTGCTTTGGGCCAACCCCGTTTGGCTGAACATTTACCCATGAGGGGATGGTGACTTTGGTGCTTGATTTGGAAAATTTATTCTTTCCTTTTTCTTTGTTGCACACTAATTGTAATGAAGTTCCTTTCCATTAAAGGAACTTAGATGTTTTGTTTTAATGCTGCAGATGGCAGAGAGATGGGGGATATAGATGTATACATGAAGCCCCCAATGCAGAATATCCCCCCTCAGTGCATGAATGCTGGGGTGCCAGGGAGATTGAGGGTTCCAAGAGGAGAGCAGAGCAAGGCCTGGGCCGCCCTGGAAGACCAACCCTGGAGGCTGATTCTGGGGCTCCAGGGCTCCAATCGCTGCAGGTGGGTCAGAGCCAGCCCCGCTCACATCTGCAGGAAGCCAGAGAGCCCCTCTATGCCATGACTCTGCAGACACTGCTCTGGGGATAGTGTGAAAAATAAATGAACAGCAAAATTAAATGGAATCTAAAAGCAGTAGAAATAGTTTTTACAATCACATTTATTTTGAAGGACACTTCAAGGGACATGGAATCCTGGCCTGACAGCTCATAGTTATCAGGACCTTGACTGTCACGTGAGCTAGTCTGGAGCACCTGTTTCTTTTGAGAAAATAGCCACTAATCACTTTATCGCCTTAATTTTTTTAATGGTCTGTACCAAATCACTTCATACTTTGCACCTAAAACAAAGATCTGGCATCTCCACAGTCTCTGAGGGGGAGGCAGTAGGAGGGGCCTCACTCAGAGGCTCCAGCTCCGGGTCCCACGAGGCTGCTATGGGGACGAGATATTGACGGATCTGAAGGGCTGTGATCAGTGTGGAAGAGGGAATGCTGCCATCACATCTCATGAGCCCAACATTCCCTTGATGCCAAAAGCAGAGAAGGACATCACACAAAAAAGAAAGCTACAGACCAATCCCTGATGAACATAGATGCAAACATCCTCAACAAGACCTTAGCAAGCCAAATTCAATTACACATGAAAAAGGATCACACGTCATGACTGAGTGGGGTTTATCTCAGCAACACAAGGATGGGTCAACATTTGAAAAAAATCAATTAGATTTCCACTCACACCAGTAAAAATGTCTATTATCAAAAGTCAAGAAATAAATTCTGTGAGGAACAACGATTAAAGGTCCCTTGTGCACTATTGGTTGGATGTAACTGGTGCAGCCATTTGGGAAAACAATACGGTGGTTCTCAAAAAAATAAAGAATTGCAATATGATCCAGTATTTCCACCTCTGGATATTGACCTGATCAATAAGAAAACACTTATTCAAAACGAGACAGGGCCCCTATTTTCATTGCAGTGCTATTTACAATAGCCAAAATAGGGAACAACCCAAGTTCTAAAGAACAGATGAAAGGATTAACAAAATGTGATTTACATACATCATACACACACATAATGGAATAGTACCCAGATACTGCAAAAAGAAGAAATCTCGCCATTTTCAACAATGTGGATAGAATTTCAGGGAATTATGCTATGTCAAATTGAGAAAGACAGATACCATAGGATTGTACTCATTTGTGGAATATGAAGAGAAAAAAGCAATCAACAACCACAACAAAATGGCAATCACCAGAAGGGACGGAGGGTAGAGGGAATATCTTGGTGAAGGACTGTGATTGGACTTTTGCTGGTGGGTGTGTGTGAAATATACAGTTGCCTGCTGAGAAGCTCTACACCTCACATCTGTGCAGTGTGTAAATTAATGTTACCTCAATTGAAGAAAGAAGAGAAAGCTTCACCCAGCCTGCTCCCCAGTCAGAGCCCTCCACCTGATGAGGCCTGGGAAGACAGGACAGGACTGTACTGTCCTCAGGAGCCCCCTGAACCTCCAAAGAGCCACTTCTCACCTGTGCTGCCCCAGCTTGGCCTGAGCCCCTCCTGTCTCACCTGGAGACACACAGGCTAGTCTCTTCTGCCACCTGGGAGCTGAACCAGGCCCTGGTCTGCTCACAGCCTGGCGGGGGCTCCCCATCCCCACAGATACCCCCAGCCTCACAGGGTGGCCCCTTCCCAGGCCTCTGACACCCACTCCTGAGTCCCTCCCTCTCCCTCTGCTCTAGCTGATCCTCACCCCCTCTGCCCTTGCACCCCTGGCACCAGCCAGCCCACCACAGGCTGTTCCCTCCATGGGAACCTCAGTCCTGAACATCCCCTTCCCAGGGCTTTGCTTCCATCCCACCATCTGCACTGACCCCCTTGATGGACACAGCTGCCCCCACAACCCCCTTTCTTGCTGCCCCACCTGCTCCCTGCCTGTCCCTCCTCTCAGCCTCTCTACAGGATGGGGTGGGTTTCTTGTCTTTATTATTCACTGTCTCCTGCATGAAAGCAGCTCTCTGAAGTAAGGAATGTCTCTATTTTGTACACAGCACCAAGCACATAACATATAAATATTGGTGGAGTTAAATGAATTAGTAACTGACAAGTGTTTCTTTTTTTTAATTTTTAAAAATTTTTATTTTTTACATCATTGTTCATTTTTAAACAATATTTGCTCCTCCACCCTCAGGTGTAGTCCCCATAGAATTTCCTTCACCAATGTATCCGTGCACCATCACTACAGACCCCTGTGCTCCTCCCTCCCTCCCTCTGATCCCTCTCCCTCCTCCTCCCCTGCAGGATGTCTCTCATTTATAATTGTCTGTTTTTGCTTTATAGTGTTTTGTACTGTTGTTATTGTTTCCTCAGAGAAGTCTGAAGTTAACCTGATTGGTTTTCCCTTATAAGGTATCTGTTTCTTCCCCCTAAGTTAACTGGCAAGTGTTTGATACAAATAAATCAAAAGTAAAAAATGAGGGGATAGGTATTTTCACATTTTTGATAGTTCACATTTTGAAACATCATAACCCCTGACTGAGCAATTGTCATCCCTCCCCCTCTTCTTGCAGCTCAGAGACTGCTCTTAACTGTGTCATCACAATAGTTTTTGGGGAGCAGCCCCACCATTTATATTTATCTGTCTATCTATCTATCTATCTATCTATCTATATATCTATCTATCTATCTATCACATCATTCTTCATTTTTGTGGAATGTATGCTTTCTCCTCTTGTAACAGGGTAGTGCCCACGAAAAGGGGAAGTTCCAGGTTCCCTGCCCCACCCAAAGTAGGGTATTGCTGATCAGGGAGGAGCAGAAGCTGGAGGAGGAAACTGGAGAAGGAAGGAAGCAGGACAGAGAGCCAGAAGGAGACCTGGAAGAGGCACATGGAGCAGAGAGAACTGTGAAAAAACTGTGCTTGCCTTTTTGTCGTGGACTGGTTGAAACAGATGTGGGTAGACTCATGGGGAGGTGACAATGGTGTTTTTTGTCTTGATTTGATTTTGCTCTTTTCCTCCCAGACTTATCTGGTTGTTTCTGATCCTTTTCTGTGGGTCCCCACCAGAAGGTGCTTTAGACTTGGGGCAGGCTTTCAGGCCTTGCTCAAGGCCAATCCTGTTTGGGTGAACTTTTACCCACGAGGGGACGGGTAGCTTTAGGTGCTTGATTTAGAAACTATAGTCTTTGTCTTTTCTGTATTATTTACTAATTGTATTAAAGTTCCTTTCCATTAAAGTCTTATATGTTTTGTGTTGATAGGCAGATGGCAGAACCTGTTTAGAGCAGGCAGGTTTGGGGGTTCTGGGGTGCCCCTCTCCCTGCCCTGTAACACTCTCAGGTGTAGTCCCCTTAAAATTCCCACCACCAGTTCACCCACGCACCATCAGCATTGTCCTTTGTGTTCTTCCCTCTTCTGTTTCGATCCCTCTCTCTCCCCTGGGAAGTACCCCAATTTTTCTAGAGCCAGGGTCCTCCCACACAGCCATCCTTCCTGAAGGAAGATCTCCAGACCCCAGGGCCCTACCTACTCGAAAACTATTTTGCCAGGCTAGAAAGGACCAAAGGGCACTCCAAGGACAAGTGGGTACAGGTTTCATTATTATCACACTAGTGGGCACCAGACAGGAGAGTCTCCCTTCTAGTATCTGGGCCACCAACATACACAAAGATTTCCATTTATGCTCAGAAATTTCAGCATTTGTTACACTGATAAATTTGACAGATCTCCTTTTTTTTGTAGTGCGCAGGCCATTTGGTAGAGCACAGGGCTGTTTAGACAAAGGCGGCGGGGGGGGGGGGTTAGACAAGGATTTGTGCTATGGGAGGGGAAAGGAGCCAGCCACTTGACTCCTTTCTTTTGGAATGAGGCCCAGTTAAGATAGAGACCAGGGCCTCCCTGGTGGCGCAGGCGGTTGAGCACAGCGCTGTGAAGCTGTCCACAGCCTCTGCAGTGCCGGTTTGATCCCCGCCAGCCTTGGAGCAACCCACCTGGTGAGCAGACCTCTCCTGTCTCGCCCCCTGCTCCCCTCAGCAGTGTATTTCGTCAGTCTGCCTGTTCTGTTCCGCACTCTGTCTCTGGTGAATCCTCTCACCCTCGCGCTCATCTGGCCTGTACCCCAGTTCATATATAAATAAAATAAAAATCCTTAAAAAAAAAAAAGATAGAGACCAGTCTTAAATTGCTCAAAGGGGAACTTGCAAATGCTAAGATGGTAAACGTGCTAATTGTGCCAGGCGGGTGTGATGGGCCCTTTTACTGCATCGGTTGTTTCATTGCTTTCCCCTTCACCATCAGTTTCAACATTACTTTGGACAGTTTCCACTTCCACAGAACAGGGAGGGACACTGTAGGGTAAATGATTGTCAGGCTTTTCTGCTCTTCCGCCATTAGGATTGATGATGGATCCCTGCGGTCCTGAATGCATGTCTGATGGCGGGCACCTGAGAAGGGTGTGGGCATGCGCAGGTGGGTGCACCTGGGCTGAGACGGGGCTTGTAAGGGCGGTGTCGCAGAATGGAAAACGACCAGAAGTGAGAGAACAAGACCATGAGAGAATGCTGGAGCGCCCAGAAAGAGTGAAGATTCTTTTTCTTTTTTTTTTTTTTAAAGATTTATTTATTTATGCATACAAGGGCTGGGGTAAAGCCTGCGATGAGGGAAGGGGTGGGGGGTGAGAGGATCCACCAGAGACAGAGTGGCAGATTGACTGAAATACACTGCTGGGGGAGCAAAAAAAAAAAAAAAAGTGAAGATTCACCGGGGGCTAGGAGGCCTGCCGGCCTCCTGGTCCCCAGGCACATGGTAGGCAGGGGTGTGCCCAATAAGAGCCTGAAAATCCCAATAAAAGCCTGAAAAAGCTACTGAGGGCTCGAGGACTCCTTCACACTTCTGCATGGGTTCATAGAGATCCTACTCTGAGCCATCATGCCCTTCAGCCATCACACTCACCTTTGGACCGTGGGGAGCATCTGGAGGAGGAGCAGCAGGGAGGGGAGAAGGCAGAGCACAGAGCTGGGACAGGAGCAGGTGCCATCTCCTCAAGGCTGGGGAGAGACAGGACAAGAGGCAGCCAGGCCCACACAGAGGAGCAGGGCAGCCAGAAGCTCTGGGCTCAGGGGGGAGAAGGGCCCAGGGACCCCCACCAGCAGGAGCAGGGCCCTTCCTGGTGACTCCTTAGGCCCTGAGACCAAGGACACACTTGGCTCCTCTCAGGGCTGCTGAGCCTCTGTGCTGCTAGAGACCAAGAGGTTTATTGGAAAAAAACATCCTCCCTTCCCTTCCCACCCCATGGAACCCACTCCCCAGACCCACTCTGCTCAAAACACTGGACCCCTCCATTCCCAGCACCTGGTCCAGGGTGCAAACTGCTCTTCCCTCCTCCTCATCACCCAGTGACTTCCCGGGTCAGAGGCCCAGACCCAGGCCCCCCATGAAGGACAGGCCAGTGCCTGCTTGTGGTCCTATCCCCCTCAGTGTGAGCAGGTGTCATGGAGAAGAATCAGGACACACAATATTGTCCCCAAGGAGTTGTGGTCCCCCCCACAGGCCTCTGTTCTATTCTGCTCTGTCTGCTTCTTTCATTCACCTGAAGGTCAGTCCCTCCCAAGCACTGACCTGCCAGGGCCAAAGACAAGGTCCTGCCTCAAACAGCAGGAACCTGGTCAGATCCCCACTGAGGGCTTAGTCCTCCTCCTGGGGGATTCCTGCCTCTGGGTGAGGATCCAGTGGAGACAGAGCAGTAGAGAAGGGAAATGAGTCCTGATCAGAGAAAACACCCTCAATCAGCAGGCAGAATGAGGGGCACCCTGGGACACCCAAATCTGTATGCTCCAAATGGCTTCTGCCATCTGCCTCATAAAGGCAGAGCACACTCTGAGTGTGAAAGAACACACCAGAGGAGCGCCAGAGGGGAAGGGAAGATGGTGTTACAGGGCAGGGAGACGGGCACCCTGACCCCGCAAACCTGCCTGCTCTAAATAGGTTCTGCCATCTGCCCCATCAACACAAAACATACGAGACTTTAATGAAAAGTAAATTTAATACAATTAGGGAACAATACAGAAAAGACGAAGAATATAGTTTCTAAATCAAGCACCCAAAGTTACCCATCCCCTCGTGGGTCAAAGTCTACCCAAATGGGATTGGCCCTGAGCAAGGCCCCAAAGCCTGCCACAAGTCTAAAGCATCCTCCAGTGGGGACCCACAGAAAAGGATCAGAAACAACCAGACAAGTATGGGAGGAAAAGAGCAAAATCAAAAATCAAGGGATAAGCTGCCATTGTCACCTCCCCACGGGTCTCTCTTCCACATCTATGTCACCCAGTCCACGACCAAATGGCAAGCGCAGTTTCTTCACATGTCTCTCTGCTCCATGTGCCTCCTCCAGGTCTCCTTCTGGCTCCATCCTCCTTCCTCAGTCTCCTCTGCAGCTTTTTCTCTCCCTGCTCAGCTCCACCCTCCTTTTGGGTGGGGCAGGAAACCTGGAACCTCCCCCTTTCCTGGAGACCACCCTGTTGCAATGGGATAACAGTTTCGCAACAAAACACTGAAAGTTACCCACCCTGTGGGGTAAATGATTGTCAGGCTTTTCTGCCCTCCTGCCATTAGCATCGCATGCCTGATGGAACACCTGCATTTTGTTACATTGTTATATTCAGTTGCTTGTTTACTTCTGTGGGCCAGGGCTGCAGTATTTATATTGGCTGAGAAGCAGAGAACACAGGAGAGGGAGAACTGCCAGAGAGCCCAGTAAAGAGTGCCAGCCTCCTGGCACCCCAGCACCCCTGTCTGCCATGTACCTGGTTGCTGCACTACATGTAAAACATCAATAAAAGCCTGAGAAAGCCCCCGAGGGCTCCAGGGCTTTTCTTTACACGTTTGCTCAGATCGTAGAGAATCAGCTCTGTGCCTTTCTGGCACTACCAAGCCCCCTCTCCCCAGGGTAGATGACCAGCCAGACTTCCTGGGGGGAGGGGCTGCAGCTCCAGGATGTACCCCACCCGCACCCCAGCTCTCAACACAGTGCAGCCCCTAAATCCACCAACCTCATAGGGAGGGGAGCAGGAAGTGACTGGGACTCAAAACTGCCCCAGGAGGACACAAGTCTCCGCATTAATGCTTCCTTTTGTTCCAAGTGGAGAGGGAAAAGAGGGGGGTACAGAGCACACAATGTAGGTGTCCCTGGACAACACTAGGGGATCCTGCACACCCTGCAGGAAGGACACTCACCCCCTCACTGCCTCTCCCAGCCCTTCAGGGCCTGTTCCTGCTGCTCTGTCAGCCCACACTGTTCCTTGTTCTGTCTTGTCAGATATTAATGGTCCTGATCCAGATGGGTTCATCATTTACTTTCCTCTTTAATGGACATATGCCTCCAATCTTTCGATTGTTTCAAGTGCTTTTGAAATAGTTCCAGGTAAATACCTAAGGTTGCTGAAAGACAATGGAGAACGTAAAATGAATTGTAATTTTAAAATACAACTACGGATGGGAAGAAGTAAACCCCTTTCTCCAACGTGCCATCCAGTGAAGTTTATGTAGACAAGGTTAAGATGAGGGGGTCACAAGGAAAGGCTCTTCGATAAACGGTGCTGGGGACAGTGGACAGCCACGTGCAAAAGAATGAAACTAGACCACTGTCTCCCACCTCACACAAAAGTCAACTCAAAATGGATAATAGGCTGGGACTTAAGACCAGAAACCATAAAATCCATGGAAGAAAACAAGGACAGAATGTGCCATGACATACAAAAAAAAATAATGTGCTCAGTCTTTGTAAAGTCAGTGTTGAATAATCTCTCTCTCTCTCTTTTTTTAAAGATTTATTTATACAAGAATCAGGGTGCAGGCCAGATATGCGAGAGGGTGAGAGGATTCACAGAGACAGAGCCGGGAACAGAACAGGCAGACTGACTGAAACCCACTGCTGAGGGGAGCAGGGGACGAGACAGGAGAGGTCTGCTGTGCCACTGCAAAGGCTGGGGATGGTTTCACAGCACTGCACTCAACTGCCTGCACCACCAGCGATGCCCTAATTTCTCATTTTTACAACCATTTCCTGCTTGCTGCTGTGCTTTTCTTCTGTCACCTTCTTCACATAACTGTGGTCTCTTTCCTCAAAGGAAGAATGCGCCTCCAATTCTACCCCACAATGTAAATTATTGTCCACAGTTGAAGTCAAAGAGGTGAACGTCTGCATGGTGAGCTGAGCCATTAATAAGTGGCCTTAAGATTTGAAGACATGAAAATCACCACCATGAATGGAAACTGAATGGCTTCATCAACACTATCCCCAGGGCCTCAGGGATCAAACCCCTGATCCACACTTACCTGCAACCTGAGTGTAGCTTCCTCCTTGTCTTCCTGTGGGAAGAATCATCATGTGAGACAAGGGAGGAGTCAGCCCACGCAGTCTTTAAGGAATCTTCTAATCCTGGAATACTGTGACTAAAGACCCAGGTCAGGACTGGGAAAAATGCAGAAAGGAGGTGAGGGGGGACTGAACCAAATGCCCTCTGGGCAACACACGTTTGTGGATGGTACTTCCCATTAACCAGGCAGGGCAAGTTCTCCCTGGGACATGGAAGCCCCCAGTGGACAAGATCCCCCACTCCCTTCCCTACCTGAGCACTTCTTCCTCCACATCACAGCTGCAGCCACCGCAGCTCCAGTGAGCACAGCTCCAAGGAGAACCAGGCCAGCAGTGATGCCCGCAGTGGGGATGGAGGGCTGAGGAGGGGGCACTGGAAGGGAAGGGGAGACTCCAGTCCTTAGTCTGACCCTTAGAAGTTCTCAGAGGGCTCCTGATTCTCCTGAGAATGGGCTCCATGCCCAAGTCCCCCTAGTTACCCTATCTCAAGATAAGGGGCTCCAGCAGCCCCTCATGCTGCACATGACACATGTATCTCTGCTCCTCTGCAGAAGGCACCACCACAGCCACCCACTTCCGGAAGTTTCCATCCCCCAAGCCTGGTCTCTACCAGCTCCGTGTACTGGGCCAAGTCAGGGTAATGTTCACAGGGTAGAAGCCCAGGGCCCAGCACCTCAGGGTGATGTCATGCTCAGAGATGGGGTGCTGGGTCACACATGCCCTTTGGGGGCCTGAGTGGTTAGAATCGTACATTTTATGGTTTCTATTTCCTCTATGGTCACTGAAGCAGCCTCATGACCATCCTCAGAATGGACAGGAAAACATGCTTGGAGGGAGGAAGCACAAACCCCAGAAACCAGCCTGGTCTGGGAGTCCAGGATAGCAGGTGAGAGCCCAGGGTGGGATGCAGGTCTCTAAACATTTTGTTGCTGACTTGGGTGGAGGGTGATAACACAGACAGGCGGGAGTGAGATCTCCAAAAATGCTCTCTGACCAAAAAACAAGATCTCAAGAGAGAAACTCATTGTTCCTAAGATGGCTGCTGGTGAAAAGGGTCCTGTGCAGGGCGATTTCAGGGATGGTCTCCCCTCTTTCTCAGAAACAATAGGACCCTCTGGGCCAGTCTCTGTGCAGAGCTTGAAAACTTGAGAGACAGTTCTCTCTCTAACCAGAAGGGGGCGATTCCTGACCATTCAGTTTTCCCTGTGGGGTGTGAGCCTCAAGAAGATCAAAGGCCCTGTAGCCCCTCTTACCTCTGAGTTGCAGCGCCTCATTTCCCATCTCCAGGAGACTTGGGATCCACTCCAAGTACCTGCCCTCCGGGTTGTTCATTTCGTGCTTTACCCAAACTCCCTCCTCCACTATGGCAGGTGCCATAGCCTCTGGGAATCACTGCAACCCTCACTAGGGGCAAAGGTCTGGCGAATTGGAGCTGTGACCTGGCCCTGGGCAAGCATTGTTCACTGTCCTAGCTCTGGTTGAAGCAGCCATGCAGGTCCTCCAGGAGCCATTAGGGCAGCTTTGAACCTCTGTGCCTATTGTCTTTGGTTCTGTCTCCTTGTCCAGGTCCTCCTGCCCCACCTGCTCCGCCCTGGGCTCCAGCATCTTCACACTGTGACCTGGAGAGTTGCTGTCAAACCGCCTGAACTGTGCGTGGTCCATGTAGCCCACTGCCATGTACTGGGGCTCCTTGAGGCTGGGCTGGGAGGTCTTGATTTCTAAAAGCCTTAAAGAGTGGGAGCCTGGGGGCAGGAAGGGGTGAAAGTTGGGCTGAACCTCCTCCCTGCACTGGTCCTGAGTCCCAGGGAGATGTGGCATGAGGGGAGAAAGTGTTCAGGAAGGGAGGAGGCTTGAGAGCTTGAAAAGGGGCATCAGGTGGAGAAGGAGTGGGACTCAGGGGGACAGAAGAGGGCGCTAGGGTGGGGGGACAGAAAGGGACTAGGACTGAGAGGAACCGTGGGGGCACAGAGGAGCCTAAGGCAACAGCCTCCACCAGAGAAGCCTTTTCCCTTCTCCCTGCTCTCACCAGCCCAGGTTTGGGCCACAGCCCTGGAGAGAAGCAGCAGGACGTGGGTTGGGGGCCCCATAACCAGCACTACTGGGGCCAGGGGAGCTTCTGACTCTAGGCTGGTGGGTGGAAACTTACCTGTGGGCCATGCTGATTGGCTTCCCTGGGAACCATCTAGGCACTGGGGATGAGCAGTCACAAGGGTCCAGGGCCCAGCACAGGTGGTGGAGACAGAAGTGAGGCTAAGGGGGCAGTGGGGTATCCCCAACAGTAACCTTCCTGCCCTAGACACAGCCCTGGGGCCTGGAACTATGAGAACCAGACTGGGGACCTGAGGCTTTGCTCTGGCCCCTCCTGTCCTCACCCAAAGCTTCCTCACCCTGTCTCCATGACCCAAGCACTGGGTCTGTGATTCTCAGTATTTTCCTTCCGGATCCGTGTCCAGTCTTACAAATTAGGGAGGACGCCAAGCATAATCTTGTTTAGGAGGTATCGCTCCCCATACTTACCACACTGGGAATAAAGCGAGTTTGATCATGTAGTTGTTTCATTTAGAATAATAATAATAATCCAATGCCTGTTAATAGATAATCAATAACCAATGCCTGTTAAATAACTTCCTTTAATCAGGGCAATGGGAAGAGTGGATCTTTCATGTGTTTTATGTTTGCAGTTGTCTTTCTTGTCTGTCTCATTGTTTTTTCTTGTCTGTCTCATCAGAAGGCAGGATTTTCATGTTTCCTTCTGCATTTAGCTGTGGTTCTGGTTGAAGTCTATGAAAAAATGTCTACAGCTCAGAATGGAGGTGTTGAAATTGTATGGGGAATATAAAAATAAAATTTATTATTAAAAAAAAATGTCTACAGCCTCACACAAATATGTTGAAGTAGTGTTTTCACATTATCGTGAATATTCCACTTGGATACTAAATTAAATCTATACAGCTGGCATTTTCTCCCAGGTTATTTGCAAAGTGAAACCTGAAACAATATCATTAAATATTTCTTATTCAGTTACATTTCCATAGTTCTCTCTTGCATAAAACTAACTGCAGTTAGTTTTAATGTGTGATTTTTTTTAAAGTAATATATTGTTCCACAAATTATAAAGCTCTTCAATGTTCATTACACTGGAATCAAATTATTTTAAAAAATTATTTTATTTTTCACCACAAATCCAAAAAGTAAAAGTAGTACTGGAAGTTGTCAAGTTAGTGACAGGACACAATTTTCCATGATTCTGGCTTTTTCTGAGCACTTATATTTGGTCAAGGTGAAGTTACTCTCAGTCAGCAATTGTCAGTTGATTTTCTCAAAGGAGCACACACTCATTTTCAGGACAATGTCTGCTAATTAACCAGATCAAATAGCCACAGATTTTATCATTCATTCCTTCATGTGAAGATGGTATTGCCTACAAAAAAAGAAAAACAGTCTAATTCATCTCATGCAAATATTTTCCTTGGCACATGGTAGTTGGGGACGCAGCAGGAGTGTTGTGTGTGCACTTGCGTGTCATCGCATCAGGTGCTGTAAAATGTGGATTTGAGGATGACAGAATAATGATAATTTTTAATGCTTCAACCAAGAAACTTTGAAATGAAACTGGCTTGGAGTTGTGTTTCTGAGGTAAGTAGTTGCGAAGAATAACTGCAGTTAGTAATATAAGCTCCATTTTTAGTAAGTTTTACCTCAGCAGATGTCAAAATAGTGAAAAAGCCAATGGTGTCTAAGTGGCGTTTTGAAAATAGTTTTGACCTCGTGGCTCCTGTGACAGGCTCTGGGTGACTTCAAGGATTCCACAACCACACTTTGAGAAATGCTTTTCTCAGTGAATCAGGGAGCATGCCCCAAGTGTTCTCTGCCTTTGCCTCCTCTTCACTTGCCAGCATCCCTCTCCCTGGCTGGCTCCTGCCTCCCCAAGCTGCCTCCCCTGCAGATACAATGGCAGCAGAGAGAGGACCCTGGAGACATGGAGCTTGCACTGTCGTGAGAGATGGACACTGAGTAAAGGTGACAAAGACACGTGTAAACCTGACCTGAGCCAAGGGCTGGAGCGTGTTTATTATGAAAGTAGAGCAGTAGGAGTGCTTCTATTATTTTAAATAATATCAAAAGATGTAAAAAAAAAAAAAAAAAAAAAACCAGGGCCTCCATGGGGGCATAAGGTTTAAGTCTGCATGCTATCACTTCTTAGACCTGAGTTTGATTCCTGGCCAGGGAGCAACCCACATGGGGCAGCAGACCTCTCCTGTCTCACCCACCACTCCCCTCAGCAGGTGATTTCAGTGGATTGGCCTATTCTGCTCCCTACTCTGTGTCTGGTGAATCCTCTCATCCTCTGTACCTCTGGCCTGTACCCCAGTTCTCGTATGCATAAATAAATTAAAAATGAATCTAAAAACAAAGAAACAAAAAATTACATGCAGCATCAAGTACAAGATCCATCTCAGACCCAGTAAATAGCAGAGGCTGGGGACCCAGTGGTGGTGTAAGTGAAACAAGACAATGGGGCACTCAGTCAGCAGGAGTCAGGCTTTGTCGTCAAATAATTTTGATGTCAAACTAGAGAGGGTCAGTCCACCATCCAGTGCTGCCAGGCCAGGAAGTCTGGGCTGATCTGCAGCCCCAGCCAGTAGTCAGGCACCACCTGGGAGACTCAAGGTATAGCTTAATCTAGCCCTTTGTTTAATTTCTCTATATCCATATCTAAGTGATGTTTTTGTCTTTCTCCTTTGGGCTTATTTCCATTAGCTCCATCCATGTTGCCCCAGATGGCATGAGTTTATATTTCTTGATGAGTAGTATTCTATTATCTATGTAACATCCCTTCTACAGCTCGGCTACTGTAAATAGTGCTGCAGTGATCAGGGGGTGCCAATTTCCTTTGAAGTAGTGTAAGGTCCTCTGCTGGTGTGCTGGCACCTGCCGCCCTAAAGGGAGCTGGAGTCTCTGAGAGCACCTGCTTACTCTGCACAGGGGATTCCAGGAGGTTAGAAGTTCTGCAAATAGAACTTTTTTCTATTTATATAAGCACTGGATAAAGTCAGAAGCGCGGGAGGGTGAGAGAATTCACCAGAGCCAGAGCTGGGAGCAGAACAGGTAGAAGGACCGAAGTATATTGCTGAGGGGAGCAGCGGGTGGCAGGAGAGGTCCTTCGCGCCATGTGGGACCCTCACCAGCGGTCAGGGATTGAGCCGGCGAACCGGCACTGCAGAGGCTGCGGGCAGCAGAGGCAGCAGCTTCACAGCCCAGCACTCAACTGCTGCACCACCAGCAGAGGCCCCCAAGGTGGTTGTTTCCAGACTGAAGTCTCTTGTAATTGTGCACACGGTTGAGAACCACAGTGATGAGTCCCCTACCAGGCACTATCCTTCCATCGGCTCCAGCCTGTAGGCCCCTATCGTATGGGTACTGTAATGCTCCAGCCCTTGGTTTTGGCTTTGGGGCTTTTGGCGGCTCTCTTGTCTTAGAGCCCGGCAGGTGGGTGCCACTGCAGCCTATCCTGGCATCCCATCCTCATGCCCCGTGAATACCCATTTCAGTTGGGATCCCAGCCGGTGTGAGAGACACCAAGTGTTAAAAGCTCTTTATGAGTTGCTGGACAACACCAACAACAAACAGCTCTTTCAGACATGAGGCCCGGAGCCTTTGCTCCTTTCCGGTGATGTCAGACTGAGGACTGGAGGCCCAGTCTCTGACAGAGGTCTTCATCCTCTCTTCCTCCCGCAGAGGTTGGCTACTGGATGCTGCTTGTCTTCTTTCAGCTTCTGGCCCTCCTTTCTTGAGAGGCCAGGAACAGAGTCTTCCCCTTCTTTCTTTGGAGGTTGGAACAGAGCCCCTCAGCTCCCTCTAACCCTGGCTTATATCACTCTTCAGGGTGTCCCAACATCAAGTCTGGTTGGACTATTTTTCTTTTTTGTGCAGAAGAACTGGGGTATTGGCCAAAGGTGTAGAGTGAGCAGAAAAGGAAGACTGACTGAAACACACTGCTGAGGGGAGCAGCTGGCAAGGCAGGAGAGGTCTGCTGCGCCCTGTGGGTCAGTTCCCAGCCAGGGATCAAACTCAGGCAGCAGTGGTGATGGTGCCGAGACTTAACCTCTAGGCCACCAGGGAGGCCCTGGACCATCTTCATCCTTGGCTGACTGGACCACCTGATTGGTCCTGCCCATAACCCAGGAAGCATGCAGAAAAGGGCAGTTCTGAAGAGCAACTGCTACAATGGACTTGTGGTGGAGCAACAGAGTGGAGACCACCGCTGCTGCTGGCTCCCGCCACCAAGTCATCTCCCAGATCTGCGCCCACAGATGCGGGGGAAAGGCACAGGCCCCTCTTCCTGAGGCAGGCACTGTGGGACTTTGCCACCTGCCCAGACCCCTTCCCTCACCGAAGCAGAACTGCTTTCTAGTGCTCTCTGAAGTGAAGGATGCTGAGGCTCAGCCCTGTTCAGTGAAGCGCGACTCAGAGCCAATTCTGGAACCAGGATGTCTCCATGTCTCCTCGTCTCTCCCCTACTGGCTCATGCCTCCAGCAGGGAGGTGACCTGCAGTCCCGAGGAACCCACCACTTCATGTCAGAGCCTAGGGCACAGGTGGTCACGGACCTGGCAGGACTGCAGGGTCCTCAGTGCCCCCCAGCCCTGAGTTGGAGCCATCTCTGTCCCGGCCTAAGCACCTCCCTCCCAGAATCCTCCGAGCCCTTCCCAGCTAGCGCAGGCCTTACCAGCTCCTTCATCTCTGCCAGCTTCTCCCATACCTGGCCGAGTTTCATGGCCAGCTTGCTCTTGGTGTGTTGCTCTGTTTGGAGGGAGCCGGTCATCTCCATACTCTGATGGGCCAGGACAGACAGAAGAAACAATGAGACGCCACCCAATACAGCTGGAGACCCAGAGCTCGGTGTCCCCTCCCACATCAGGAAGAGGTCATCCCCCAGCCCAGGGCACCCCAGGCACCTTACCTTCTTCCCAAGCGCTCTCTGGGCTCCGAATCTGATCATCTCTGCACCCACCCTCTGCCCGGGACTCCCACGTCACCTGCTCTCCACGGGGATGAACACTGCCCACCTCTACACATCAGTCTCAAAAGCCACCCCCTCCAGCCTCCAGACCCTTCAGAGCCCACTGCTCCCTCAGTTGCCACATCCCACCTTGCCGCCTAGCAAAGGGTCTGCTGCCAAGGGCCCATGGGAGATGGGTAAGTGTCCAGTTGATTTTTAAAAGACAGTGGGGGAGGATGTCCCAGTCACTCATCTCTGGTGAACCTCACACACTTGCAGTTCTGCTACAAAACTCACCTTAGTCCTTGCACCTGTAACAAAAGCCCCCTTTCTCCTAAGCCTGCATTTCCCACTCCTAAGCTAAAATGAATTCATCACTTTGGAAAATCAACTGCAGTGTGGACTGTTGGTCTTTGGGGGACATGCCCAGAGGGCAAGCCCCGTGTTTGGGGCGGGGGTTTGAGGCTCTCCTAGTAGGACGGGTCCCTGAGCATTCACCCTGGAGGCTTGGAAGGCCCAAATCTCACACCCCTGCTCTGGAAGCTCTTCCCAAATGACCTCTCACCCTTCACGGTGTATTGTATCTTCTCCAAGATGATAAAGATGTGCGGGAAGGAAAACAACGATCAACCAAGCAGGTGAAATAGCAGACGTGGACACACCGAGGGTTAATGATGGCAACATAAAATCAGCCAGAGGCCAAGTACCTCAACCAGACAAGCCTCGGGCATGCACGCTGGGAGAGGCCAAGCCAGAGAGGGGGTCTCGGCATGGCCTCACCTTCCTCCTGTCCAATGGTGGGAGCGCTACCCCATTGGAGCGGTTAAGGTCGGACACAGCACCTGCAGAATGTCCTGCATCTACAGGAGGTGAAAAGAGAAAAACAAGGGCAAGGGGAGGAAGAGAAAAGCGGCTTAGAGAAGACAAGAAGGTCAGAGAAGGAAAGAGAGAGCAGCTCTGGACGATGGATGCTGGAGACATGGGTGACGGATCATACCACGGCCTGTGCCCTCTTTCCAAACGGCCACTCACCACCTCGCCCGAGGCAGGAAGCAACATGAACCAAGAGATGATCAAAGCTACCAAATCACTCTGGAAGACACTGATCTGGCCCAACAACTTCATCTTCCAGTTGAGGAAATTGAGGCCTGAGAAGGACGTGACTTTCCCTGGGATCACACAGCAAGCAGGTGGCAGAGACGGACTCCCACCTCAGAGGTCACCTAATCCCAAGCACCTGGGGCTCATCTGTGCAGCCCTAAAGGGAGACGGTGTCCTCACTGACTGGCTTCCCCTTGAGGCTGGGGATGAGGGAAATTGCCAGAGCAAGAAGTCCATAGCGACGCCCTGTACTGAAGGCTCACTGCGCACCAGGCCCCGCACGAAGGGATGAATGCACAATCCTCTCACGGATGCTGCCTAGATTTAAGTAGAACTGTGGCACCCTGACTCACAGGTAGACAGAGAGCTTAAGCAGTGTTGCCCCAAATCAGATCCCCAGCAGTGCTATGGAGAGGCCGCTGTCAGACCCGGTTCTTACCCACTTCTTTCATGTTCTCCACCTCTCACTCAGCTGCCCCTGGAGCACCCCTCTCCCAGCCTGGCTGAGCAAGACTTACATCTTCAGATGACTTACAACCACTTCCAGTGGTCTCTTGCAGGAGACCCCAAGATGTTTTTCCTTTGGCAGTCTCTCAACTGCAGAGAGGAAAAAGAGAGTTGAGGCTCACGAGAACGGCAAGCCCCTGTACTCACACCCCACTTTACAAGTTAGATTTGCCATCTGACTTCATGCCACCAACATCTCCACCAGGTGCTGTGAATAGTCCCCCCGTCCCATCCTCCCAATGACAGAAGAAATGGACTGATAACTTGGTTTAAAGAAAAAATGTTTAGGAATTTTCACTCAGTCTTCAGACTCGAACTTCTGGGATGCCATGACTCAGTAGCTGCCAGCAGGCAGCGCTGCTCAAGCTCCTACACCAGTGGATGCTGATGGCAGGAGGCAGTGAGGGGACAGCCAGGGGCACAGCCAGGCATTTTTCAGAGCAATCTGTTACAATCTCACATATGTACGCATATGGTGTTCATAGTGTTGTTAATTGATGAAAGAGTTAGGGTGAGAGTGATGGGTGCTGTGCATCCGGCCTGTGGGCACTCTGCAGTACCCACCAAGTGGGTAGTCTCCGTGGATCCTGAGACAAAGGTCCCCCTAACTTTGAATTTCCACACATAGGACACTGAGCTAGGGGAGATTTTGACAAGAAATGCGCATCCTAGTAGGACCCAGGTTACGACATGCATACTGTTTGTCTTCGGGCTTCGGGCGCACGTTTGACCCGAGAGAGATGGTACCAGGAGGGGTCTCCCAGAGGTGTTACCACTATAGGCGTGGTGAGAATAACTGTGTGCGGACCAGTCCATGGAGGCTGCAGTGGCTTTGGCTGAAGCGATTTGAGCAGAACTTGGTCTCCTGGATGCAGTGGTGGGGAAGGTCAGTTGAGGAGGTCGAGATTCGGGCAGGACTGGGTACATACTGGTCTGCATGTTCCCGGAGCAGTTGCAGAGCTCTCAGGAGAGTTTAGTCAGGTGACCCTTGATAAGCCCATTGGTGCGCCCCACTTTCCCTGAGAATTGTGGGTGGTGGGGAATGTGAAGCTTCCAGGTGATACCCAGAGCCGCTGAGACCTGCTGAGTCATCTTTGAGATAAAAGCTGGACCATGGTCAGATAGGACAGATGTGGGGAGGCCAACGCATGGGATAATGTGGTTAAGAAGGGCCTCGGTTACCCCCTGAGCCGTTTCTCTAGCTGCGGGGAAGGGCTTGACCCAACCTGTTATTGTATCAACCTTTGTGAGCAGATATTTAACTTTTTTGTGAGTAGGGAGGTGAGTAAAATCAACCTGCCAATCCTGTCCGGGTAAGTGTCCACGCAGCTGGTGAGCTGCAGAAGAAGGAGGTTGGCGAATTGCCCCTTGAGGTGATCCACGAGCACCGGTTTGACGATGGGAACACAGCTGCCAGACTTTTGCATTCAAGGAGGGGTGGAAGAGCAGACTCAGGATTTGGCGTTCATTAGGTTCCTAAGTCGGAGTGATGGAGGGGACAGATAGAGAGAGAATAGGACCAGGATCTGCAGCAGAGTGAGTTGTGGGAGCCCTTGTTGCTGCATCAGCCTTGTTATTCCCTGTGGTCACGTAAGAATTGTCCGTGTGGTGTCCTTCACAGTGGATAATGGCGACTTCAGTTGGAAGCTGCAAGGCCGCTAGAAGCTTAAGGGCAAGTTTAACGTTCATGATGGGGGACCCCTGGGTGGAGAGGAACCCCCTTTCCTGCCAAATCGCAGCAGGACTGTGAGCCATAAGGAAGGCATATGTTGAATCCGTATAGATGGTGACTTTCTTATGGTTGCTGAGGGTCAGGGCCCCGGTAAGTTCTCTGAGTTCCCTCTTTCGGGAGGTGGTTCCTCTGGGCAGCTTTCCTGCCTCGATGACCTGATCGAGGGTAACCATGGCCTAGGCAGCCCTCCGCTGACCTCGCGCACCTTCGCAAGAGCTGCCGTCTACAGACAGCCCAGTAGGCATCTGACAAGGGGAGTCGGCCAAACCCAGTCTGGAGGTTTGCATTTCGTCCAGGATTTCAGGGCATGAATGAGCGGCAGAAGGGGGCCAGAGACAGAAGAGGGGCTGGGTTGAGAGAAGTTGACTGAGTGAGACTCGCCAGAGGGTTTTCGATAAAGAGCATGTGGAAGTCCTGTGAGCAGGCAGGAGTGAGAGTGGAGAGCGGGCCGGGAGACAGGAGGGCCTGAAGGCTGTGCGAGGAATGTGCTTGGACAGGTCTTCCCAGAGTAAGTTTGAGGGGTTCCCGGGTGAGTAGAGCTGCCGCCACCAGGGCTCTAAGGCAAGGTTGCCGGCCCCTGATGGTGGGATCCATCTGCTTGGAGAGATAAGCGACAGGACACAGGGCTGGGCCAGAGGCTGGGAAAGGCCGCCTGCCGCCATACCCCGACGTGCGTCTGTGCACAGGAGGAAAGGCTTTTCTGGGTCAGGAAGGACAAGGGCAGGTGCCCTAAGGAGGATATGTGTGAGTAAAAGGAAGGCCCTGCAGACCTCCCCGGGGGATTGGAGAAATCCTTCGAGGGAGGCTTTTGCTGTGTCGTACAGTGGCTTGGCTAGGAAAGCAAAATTAGGGATCCAGTGACGGAAGAATCTGACCAAACCTAGGAAGGAAAGGATTTGTTCTGCCGATTCAGGGGAGGGAAGGTCCCGGATGGCCTGTTTGTGGTCCACCGTCAGCTGTTTGGAGGAAGGAGTTAGTGGAAGACCCAGATAGACGTCTGTGGGAACTGAAAGTGGGCTTTGGACGGGGAGACACGGTATCCTTTTGAGCCCAGGAAGGTGAGGAGTTGTGCAGTGTGTTGCTGAGATTGTGGCAGAGAAGGTCTGCAGAGGAGGAGGCCAGCAACATATTAAAGGAGAGCCCAGAAAGGAGTTGGACTTACCTGCTACCTTGACTGTTACCCTGGGCTCCTTGAAGATTATCGGGGTCGATGAGTCCGGGCCTCTTCAGTCCTCAGCTGCCAAACCAAAGACCGCCGGTGGCAAGAGTTGCAGGGGCTGGAAGGACTGGTCCACCGCAGCCAGGCATGGAGGGACAGTCATTTTTCCAGTGACTCTGGACGTTGCAGATGGGGCATGGTCCTGGCAGGTGTTGGGGCATTGTCTGGACCAGTGGCCTTCTCGACCACATTTGAAGCAGGCTCCCAGCGGTGGTCGGTTGGGAGCCATGGGGCCCGTTGTCGTCCTCTGTCGGGCGGCAGGCACTGCGGTGGTTGGAAGAACATGGCCTGGCAGTCTCAAGGCCCTACCAGGGCCTGAGCATGAAGCCCAGCCTTCTGAAGACTACGGAGTTCCCTCTCTACCCTGTCCTGTTCCTTCCGGTTTTTAAAAACTGTCAAGGCCATATTCAGCAGATTCTGGATAGGGGTTTGAGGACAGTCCTCAGCCTTCTTTAAAAAAAAAAAAAAAAAAAAAAAGATTTATTTATTCATTTACACTAGAACCGGGGTCCAGGCCAGATACGTGGGAGGGTGAAAAGATTCACTAGAGACAGAGTGGGGAACAGAACAGGCAGACTGACAAAATACACTGCTGAAGGGAGTAGTGGGCGAGGCAGGAGAGGTCTGCTGTGCCATGTGGGACCCTCGCTGGCCAGCCGGCATGGAACCGGCACTGCAGAGGCCTCTGAGAGACTCACAGCGCGGCGCTTTGCCATCTGCGCCATCAGGGGAGTCCTCTCAAACTTCTTAAGCTTCTATTAATGTCAGGAGCTGACTGAGATATAAAATGGGTAGCCAGAAATGTTGAGCCTCCATTTGAGTCAGGATCAAGCCTGGTATGGCGCTGGAGCGCCTCCGTCAGGCGACTAAGGAAGGCAGCAGGGTTTTCTGAGGCAGACTGGGTGATCTCCCTGAGCTTAGCAAAATTTACACTTTTGTGCACAGCCGCTTGGAGACCAGCTAGGAGACAGGTAATAAAATGGTCTTGGTGAACCCTGTCCGGGGGCCCTGCCTGTGTCAGTCTGGGAGCCCCACCCCAGCTCTGGGCTGGGAACTGCTGTGGAGCCTGGGGCCATGGTTGTGTCAGTCACAGGGATCTGATCTGCATGGTCTTGGGCAGACCTAAAAACCTGCTCCCTTTTGTCAGAGGTCAGGGTGGAAGAGAGGATCACATGTAGTCATGACAAGTAAGGTCACAGGCTTGGGTAAGATAAGGAAACTCTTTGGTGTAGGTGGTGGGATTGTTAGTGAAAGAGCCAAAAAGCTTTTCAGTCTGGGAGAGACCAGACGGAGAGGAAGGACCATGGACCCTAACTCCTCCTTCAGTCCCCACCACTTCCCTAAGGGGACCTAGAAGAGGACCACCCAGTGCGGGTGTGGTGGCTAGGAGGTGAAAAAAAGAGGGGAGGACGGATTGGGGAGCTGCAGGAGGTGAAGACTGAGAATCTAGAGGATCAGAGAACGTTGAAGAGGGTCCAGAGAGGGGAGAGTGAGCGGAGTCTCAAGACTTGGAGAGTGTGGCAGGTTTTCAGGAGGGAGGGGCTGGAGGGTGGCACGGGAGCACAAGAGAAAGCCAGCCTGGCCCTAAGGGATCTCTGACCATTTTCCATTGCGGTGACAGAACTCTTTAGGTCTGTAAGGATCGAGAAGTCAAAAGTGCCATGCTCGGCCCGTGGGAGCCATTGTCCAATTGGTATTGAGGCCACGCAGCGCTGCAGTAAAAGATGAGACGCTTAGGGCACATATCTGGCCTAAGCTCCAGGGGACCGAGGTTTGAGAGAAGGCATCTGCCGCGAGGGTGATAGATAAGCTTCAGTCAGAAGTTGGCTCTCAGAGAGAATTTGATTCCTATATTGGTCACACACACACTTAAGTTCATACAGGCAAGCCAACCCCAGGTTCCCAAAGTACCTCCGACTGAAGACAGCCACTGAGACTTGTCTTACCCGGGCCTTCCACCTAGGTGGATGTTCTCTGGCTGTGGAAGTCTCTAGGCTCGAGGACCTGCAGTGCAGATGGTCACGCAGGGTGTTGAGCTGATAGGCCGCTTGTGCCGCTGTCAGGGAGCAGGCCATCAGGGAGCCTTCGAAATTCATGCTGGGGGTGCAGCCCCCATCCCCCTATGTGAGCGTGCTGCTGGGGCAGGGCAGCCACCTTGGGAGCTTTGGAACCGGATCCACCACAGGGCAGAGGAGGTCTGACCCCTCCTCCTTATTGTGGCAACTGAGTCACCTTCAGGAAGGCTCAGGTTGTCTGATGGCTTTGGAAAGCCTGAGGGTCCAAGCCACACCCTCGGCCCGCAGCCACCTTGCAACCAGGCAGGCCACAGAGCGCCTTGCCCTCCGTGCCTGCTGTTGCTGTTCCCGCCAGCACCGGGCCACGGCAGTCCCTGTGCCCCATGTGAAGCACCGAAGCCTGCCTGCAGGCCCATGGACCTGGGCCTGTTGTTCCATAGTGTCACTTCTCCTTTTTCAGCCAGGGGACCTCAGTGTCGGCTGACCTGGGCAAGTCGGCTTCTCTGAGTTCTACCCAAGCTGGTCAGTAAAACTTGCCCCACAGACCTGCCTGCCCCCGCACCCCTACACGGATGCTTGCTCGTCTGCTTTTCCACACCAGGAAGGGCCCAGCCTCCCCTACACGACCTGTGGTCCCCCAGCCTGCTGAGCCTCCCCTCTTAGACTTATAAGCCTTTGGCCACTAGCATCTGGCCTCCTGCCCTCCCTGCCTCCCCAGGGTCCTTATGGAGGACTCCTGTGCTTTCTGCCTACCCCAGGGAGCCCCCGGTGCTCCCTCCAGCCATCCTCTCAGCTATGCCCTCCCGGGGCAAACAGTGTTATTCCGCCTGTCTTTCTCCATCAGAAATGGTGGAGTCACGTGGGGCCCGAGGCCGCCTACTCCTGACACTAAGGGTGACCCTGGGCTGGTGGGTTGAAAGACAGGGGAGCAGAGAGGAGGGAGCCGGAGGGGGCCGATCACATGTCTGGCACACGGGTGCACTGTCTCCTGTGTGTGAGAGGCCGGCTAGTGAGCAGGGAGAGGCTCCAGCTCCTGCTCCTGCATCCCCCCTCCCTGTCCCCCTCTCCTCTCATCCAGAACCCCTGCCCACACCCTCCTCTTCTTCGTCTTCCCTTCCCACCTCACCCCCAGCGCTGCAGCCCAGGCTGCACCTGCCTTCCCAGCTCTCCCCCTTCTCTGCCCTCCCCCGTTTTCTCTCTGCTTCTCTCCAGCTGCCAGCTGATCGGTCAGGCAAGTCCATCCAACCTGAGAGCCCCAGGGCCCCCTTCGGCCTCTAACCAGACCCCTCCTCTTCCTGGGACACCTCTCTTCCCAGGCCTGCCTGGGTGACTGTTCTGTGACTTGGCCCCCAGCCCCCAAGCCTCCCCCTTCATCTGTGACTTTAGTCTGTTGTGGTGGTGAGCTGACACCCCAGGCGTGACCTCGGTGACTCTTGTGCCCCTCGGTGGTATTGCTCCTGCCCTGCTCTATGCATGTCTATAAATACACGGGCACACACACACGTGCAAGCGCGCATCTCTGGTGCTGGGAACCGCCGGTGTGCTGTCCTTCTGAGTCTTGTGACCCAACTACAAGCAAACGCTGTCACCAGCCACCCCCGCCAACACGTGCCACCTCCGACGAGCCTCCCTGCCATTCCCGCCTGTGCACAGTCAGCCCCCCAGCCACCTTCCTGCCCTTCCCCGAGCATGGGGGTGCTGTCCCGGCAGCTTGTGCTTCTGGCCGCGACCAGTCCTGCTGTCTCTTGGCTGAGAATGAAACCCATTTCTGAACAATGGGAGCAACGTGTTGTGTGCTGGCTGTGTTCTGTGGCGTTCAAGGGGAAGGGAAGGTTTAAGCAGGGGCGCAGGGGTGCCTGGGAGGCCCAGTTTTTCCCAGGCTGCTCGGGAAAGCACCTGGACTTAGCTTGTCTCATCGAACCCTGCTGTGGCCACCCGGGGTAGAGTGCCAGCCTGGAGGACTCATGGGGCCTGGGTGGGAGCCCCAGAAGAACAGGGTGAGAGGTGAAATAGGCAGCTGGAAGCCAGTACAATGGCCCTCCCGGGGCTGCACGCAGCCCACAGGCCCACAGGTTCAGAGAGCTGAGGGGATGGATGCCCTGACAGGCAGCGCCAATGCGCACCTTGCACCCCCAAGCCTGCCCTCTGCTGGAAGGACCCACACCCAGCGCAGTGCCTGAGCCCAGATCCCAGGGCCCGACCAGTGGTGAGTTCGGTTTATTCAGAAACAAAAGTGAAA
>NW_023602073.1:40718442-40744020 GCF_014898055.3 Talpa occidentalis | reverse complement strand
TCTTGGGCAAAACACTCTGAGATGGTGGAAGGCAGCTTTCAACAGGTGTGATACACATGGAAGTAAATGCCAATATATAATCTGTGTTCCAATATCGAGACAGCATGGATCCTGCAACTAAGAGGTGAAGAAGGATCAGCCACTCTCACCATTACTCCTAATGAGGCACTGGAGGAATTTATCCTTCTCACCCCACACCTTCACCCTATAGTTTAGAGACACTCCAGGGACGTGAGGTGGGACGTTGGGAGGCATATTTGTACCAGCAAGGTTCTGCTGGATTTGATGTTATATCTACTGCCTAAGCATTTATATTCCTTGAGCCAGTGAGCCATAATGAACTCTATTGTTATTGTTTTCAGAATAATTGACCCTGATTACTATGAGGAGCTAGGGTTGCTGCTGCACAATGGAGTAAGAAAGGAGCACGTGTAGAAACTCTGGAGAACTGGGGCTTCTTGCCAAGTAGAAATACAAAGAGGCCATGCAGCAACCATGTCCTAATGGGGGTGAGGGACTCAGCCTCCCACTCTGCAGGGATGAAGAATATAGGTTTGCTCCAGGGAGAGGGGAATCTGGAATGGCCGTGTGGGAAAGAGACAAAGCCCGGGAAGACGCAGCTCTGCTCCCAAGGCTCCGCCTGGGGCCTGCAGGCTTCTCCTCACACACCCGCCCTCTCCAGGGGCAGCTCCTCCTGACTGCTGGTGTCTGCACAAGCATCTTCTTCTTTCTCTCTCTTGTGTGTGTGTGTGTGTGTGTGTGTGTGCCCACATGCCACTGAAAGGAGGACTCTGGTGACGCTTTTCTTAGAGGTGACCCAAGAACCCTCATCTGTGACCCCAACACCTCTCCCAAACATCACTCCTCACCAGTGTCAATGTTATAAAAACAAGGAAAATCTGAGAAACTGTCATCCAGGCAAACTGGATGGGATTATGGAGCATAAGCAAAAATTAATGAAAGTATGGCGTTTAGTAATTATGTCAACATTGCTGCATTAGTTGTAAAAAAATAAAAGTATTCGTGTAGGATGTTAACAAAATGGAAATGGTGTGGGATAAACAAGACCTGTACTGCCTTTGCAACTTTTTTATAAATCTAACAGTATTCTTTAAATGTTATTTTTTAAGATCAATTTATTTTTTAATAAAGATTTATTTATGCATACAAGAACTGGGGTGCAGGGCAGAAATGTGGAGGTGAGAGGATTCACCAGAGATAGGGTGGGGAGCAGAACAGGCAGATGTACTGAAATGCACTGCTGAGGGGAGGAGCGGGCAGGACAGGAGAGGTCTGACGTGCCATGTGGGCAGCTCCCTGGCTGGGGATCAAACTCACGCCGTAGTGGCTGCGGAGAGCTTCATACTGCTGTGTCTTAGCTCCTTGAGCCGCCAGGGAGGCCCTAAATATTATTATTTTTTAAATGCCCTCAATATTGAATAGGTTGTAGAAGAAAAAAATTTTCTCTTTTCCTGTTCTCCCAGGTATCACTGTCCAGGGACTGGAGAGAAGAGTTCTGGGGAGAAAAGACGGAAACTTCACACCCAGGGCAGGCTCCGGAGTCTCCTCTCCTCTGACTCCTCACAGAGCATCTCACCCCCAGGTCGCCAACCTCCAGCATCCCCAACTCTGCCCACCTCAGCCCCCGCCCCGTCCTGGCGGCGCCACCAAATCCGGAGCAGCGCGGCAGCGCCCCCGTGTGGCCACAGGGCTGAGCACAGGAGCCCAGAGCCGCCCTTTCTCCTGCTCAGCCAGGCCCTCCCCAGGCTCCCTGGGCCCCCAGCGGCAGGACAGGGATCTGCTCACAAGGGGGCGCCCAAGTCTGTCAGTTTCAGTGTCCTTATTTTTTTGTCTGCACTGGTCTCCAGGACATAATTGTTTCCTAGGTTCTGGGCAAATCCCCAAATATATAGATTGCCTCAGTCTCTCTATATGAAAACTTAGATTCCAGGGTCCTTGTAATTTGTTTCTGCCTCTGCTTCCAAGGACGAAAGCCCCTCCTCCTGGGAATCACCTGACATTCTCCATTCTTTGGAGGAGGGGAGGGCCTAGGAGATCCCCCAGGGCACTGGCTAGGAAGATGGGGAAGCTCCTGGAAAAGAGAGCAGAGGATGGAAATGGGGACTTTAGGGGACAGAGGTGGAAAGGGGTGCAGGGGGAGCCAGAGAGGACCGGGCAGGGAAGGGGCAGCACGGGGGACACTGAGGGGGAAGGTCTGTGTGGGTGACATAGGCTCTCACTGGGGAGCTGGAGCGTCTGTCTCCCTTGGGGGATGCAGCAGTGCTGGCCTGTAACTGCCCAGGGAACTGCGCACATCTGGGGCCTTGCCTGTCCTTGCAGGGCAGGTGTCACCCACACATATGCACATGCTGGTGACAGAGAGGACTGTAACAGGGGGGCCCCCAAGGGAGGATCTGGGTTCCTGCCCCACCCAAGAAGGGTGGAGCTGAGCAGGGAGAGGAAGCTTGAGAGGAGGCTGAGGAGGGAGGAAGCAGGATGGAACCAGAAGGAGACCTGGGGGAGGCACATGGGACAGAGACACGTGAAGAAGCTGCTCTTGCTTCTGGGCCTTGGACTGGGTGACACAGACATGGGTGAGAAATCCATGGGGAGGTGACAATGGCAGCTTCTATCTTGATTTTGCTCTTTTCCTTCCAGACTTGTCAGCCCTGTCCCCCCTTTTCTATGGGTCCCGCCAGGAGGTGCTTTAGACTGTGACAGGCTTTCAGGCCCTGCTTGGGCCAACCCTGTTTGGCTGAACATTTACCCACAAGAGGATGGTGACTTTGGTGCTTGATTTGGAAACTTTATTCTTTCATTTGTCTTTGTTGCACACTAACTGTATTAAAAATCCGTTCCATTAAAGGTCTTACATGTTTTCTCTTGATGCTGCGGATGGCAGGGAGATGGGGGAGATAAATAGTTAAGGGGAGTCCCCTTCCTCATCCGGAACATCCCCATTCAGTTCCCCAATGCTGGGGTGTCTGGGAGATTCAGGGAGCCAAGAGGAGGGCAGAGCAAGGCCTGTGCCGCCCTAGAGGACCAGCCCTTGGGACTGATTCTGGGGCTCCAGGGCCCACTCCCTGCAGGTGGGTCAGAGGCAACCCTGCTCACAGCCCCAGGCTGCTGACAGCCCCTCTGTGCCGTGATCCTGCAGACACCGCTCTGGGGATAGTGTGAAAAATAAATGAACAGCAACATTAAATGGAATCTTAAAACACTAGGAATAATTTTTTAAAAGCAGGTTTATTTTGAAGGACACTTCAGGGGACATGGAATCATTGTCTGACAGCTCCTTGCTATCAGGACCTTGACTGTCACGTGACTTACTCAGTCTCCACTATTTCTTGTAAGAAAACAGCCACTGATTACTTTATTGCCTTAATTTTTTTTAATAGTTTGTACCAATCACTTCATCCTTTGCACCTTAAACAAAGATCTGGCAACTTGCACAGTCTCTGAGGGGGAGGCAGCAGGAGGGGCCTCGCTCAGAGGCTCCTGCTCTGGGTCTCAGGAGGCTGCGATGGGGATGAGATGTTGGTGGATCTGAAGGGCTGTGATCAGCTTGGAAGGATCTTACCCTTCCCAGCCCTGGCAGCCAGAGCCCACTCTCTGCCTCTGGGGACAGGCCTGGGAACTTCTCTCTAAATACACCCCAGGTGACTCTGATGGCACAGACTTGCAGTCAGGCATTTGGGGTCCCCAAGCCCAATGCGTGCTGTTGCCCAGGAACATACTCCACAGGGTGCTGGGGTCACAGAGAACCAAGTGACCCCGCCCTGGAGGTCCTGCAGCCTGGGGTGTGTGAGGAGAGAAGGGCTGCAGTAGCTGCCTCAGAGGGGGCCAAGGGCAGAGCCAGAGAGTTTCCTTCCTCAGCAGGAAGGGGACATGGGAGTTGGGTCTCGAAAGCCAGATGTGGGCACAGGATCAGAAGTGGCTCAGGGAGCTGACTGAAGGCTGACTATGTGACCTCAGCAGTGACTTTCTCTGTGTCACCTGGGGGATTCCTCCCCAGCACTCTGTGAATTGGGAATTGATACTATCCTGACACCCCTCCCCCACATTCCCCTTCAGAAACAAGGACATGGAGCCTGAGGGGTTATGGCAGTGTCCAGGTCTGAACCCCAGCTGCCTGGCTAATGTCTGGGCCTCTCGCCTGACACCATCCTGCAAACTGACCAGGAGACCTATGAGGCAGGGACCCTGGAGCCCTCACCACTCTCTCCAGATACCACACATTTCTGGGCTGGATTTGACTAAAGACAAAAGGGCAGTAGTAAGTCATCATGTCCTCACCCTTTATGCAAATGAATTGAACTCACCAAAGAAAAAGACACAGAGTGACTGGTTGTACCAAAAAATAAAACCCAACTTTATGCTGCCTCCAGGAGACAGGATCAAAACAGTTCTTGGGAAAAACACAAGAAAATGGGGCACCCGAAAAATTGCAAGGGCTGCCATATAAGATAAAATAAGCTTCCAGAAAAAAAGGTAACAAGAGACAGAGATGAACATCATACGATTAAGGAATCCTGCATCAGGAAGACATAACACTCATCAATACACATGCACCAAACAAAGGGGCAGCAAAATACATAAGGCAACTATTAACACATCTGAAAACAGATATTGGCAACAACACAACAGTGGTAAAGAAATTCAACACTCCACTTTCATCAAGGACACATCACCCTACAGAACTCTGGGAAACTATAACTTTAAGTGAGAAATTAGACCATCTGGGCTGAATAGATATTTATAGGGCGCTATACTCCAAAAAGCTAAATAATATTCTTGTCAGGTGCACCTGGAATAGCCTCCAGAATACATCACCTGTTGGGTCATCTAACAAGAGTCATAAATTCATGATGACTGAAATCATACAAGTATCTCTCTGATCACAATGGTATCAAACTCGAATCAACCATAAAAAGAAACCAGGGGGAAAAATAACATGTGAAGATTGAACGACACACTACCAAATCACTCTTGGGTTTAGAAGGAAAGCAACCAAGAAATTAAAAAATACCTTGAGACAAATGACAACCTATCAGTGGACACAGCACAAGCAGCACTAAGAGGGGAATATAGAGCAATACTGGCCACACCTAGAGTCAAGACAGAGCTCAGGTAAAGAATCTAAACAGCTAGAAAGAATAAATGAAACCAAGAGACAGTAGAAGGAAAAAAATATTAAAGCAGAAATAAATGACAATGAAAACAAAGACAGACAAAAAAAATCAATGAAACCAAAATATGGTTCTTTGAAAAAAATAAACAAAACAGACAAATATTTTACTACACTTTCAAGGAGGAAAAAAGGAAAAAAAAACTAATAGAATAAGAAACAAAAGGAGAGAAGTTACAACAGACACATTAGGATACAAAAGATCATAATACCAAATATCTATATGTCAATAAACTGAATGACCTCAAATAACCTAGAAGAAACTGACACATTCTTTGAAGTATACAACCTTCTGAGACTGAGTCAGGAAGATTCAGAACAAAGCAACTACAAGCAAAGACACGAAAACATGAATCAAAAGTTTCCTGAAAAACAAAGTCCAGGACCAGACATTTCAGTGACTTCTACAAACTCTTTAAAGATGAACTAACACCTGACTTCTCAACTCTTGAAAAACACAGAGGAAGAGGGAATGCTGCCATCACATCTCATGAGCCCAACATTCCCCTGATACCAAAAGCAGAGAAGGACATCACACAAAAAGAAAGCTACAGACCAATCCCTGATGAACATAGATGCAAACATCCTCAACAAGACCTTAGCAAACCAAATTCAATCACACATGAAAAAGGATCACACGTCATGACTGAGTGGGGTTTATCTCAGCAACACAAGGATGGGTCAACATTTGAAAAAAATCAATTAGATTTCCACTCACACCAGTAAAAATGTCTATTATCAAAAGTCAAGAAATAAATTCTGTGAGGAACAAGGGTTAAAGGACCCTTTGCACTAATGGTTGGATGTAATTGGTGCAGCCATTTGGGAAAACAATATGGTGGTTTCAAAAAAATAAAAAAGAATTGCAATATGATCCAGTATTTCCACCTCTAGATATTGACCTGATGAATAAGAAAACACTTGTTCAAAACGAGACAGGGCCCCTATTTTCATTGCAGTGCTATTTACAATAGCCAAAATAGGGAACAACCCAAGTTCTAAAGAACAGATGAAAGGATTAACATAATGTGATTTACATACATCATACACACACATAATGGAATAGTACTCAGATACTGCAAAAAGAAGAAATCTCGTCATTTTCAACAATGTGGATAGAATTTCAGGGAATTATGCTGTGTCAAATTGAGAAAGACAGATACCATAGGATTGTACTCATTTGTGGACTATGAAGGGAAAAAAGCAATCAACAACCACAACAAAATGGCAGTCACCAGAGGGGACGGAGGGTAGAGGGAATATCTTGGTGAAGAATTGTCATTGGACTTTTGCTGGTGGGTATGTGTGAAATATACAGTTGCCTGCTGAGCAGCTCTACACCTCACATCTGTGCAGTGTGTAAATTAATGTTACCTCAATTAAAAAAAGAAGAAAAAGCTTCACCCAGCCTGCTCCCCAGTCAGAGCCCTCCACCTGGTGAGGCCTGGGAAGACCGGACAGGACTGTGTTGTCCTCGGGAGCCCCCTGCACCTCCAAAGAGCCACTTCTCACCTGTGCTGCCTTCAGGGCCTGTTCCTGCTGCTCTGTCAGCCCACACTCTTCCTTGTTGTGTCTTGTCAGATATTAATGGTCCTGATCCAGATGTGTTCATCATTTACTTTCCTCTTTAATGGACATATGCCGCTAATCTTTCGATTGTTTCAAGTGCTTTTGAAATAGTTCCAGGTAAATACCTAAGGTTGCTGAAAGACAATGGAGAACGTAAAATGAATTGTAATTTTAAAATACAACTACGGATGGGAAGAAGTAAACCCCTTTCTCCAACGTGCCATCCAGTGAAGTTTATGTAGACAAGGTTAAGATGAGGGGTCACAAGGAAAGGCTCTTCGATAAACGGTGCTGGGGACACTGGACAGCCACGTGCAAAAGAATGAAACTAGACCACTGTCTCCCACCTCACACAAAAGTCAACTCAAAAGAGATAATAGGCTGGACTTAAGACCAGAAACCATAAAATCCATGGAAGACAACAAGGACAGAACGTGCCATGACATACCAAAAAAAAATAATGTGCTCAGCTCAGTCTTTGTAAAGTCAGCGTTGAGTCATTTCTCTCTCTCTCTCCTTTTTTTTTTAAAGATTTATTTATACAAGAACTGGGGTGCAGGCCAGATGTGCAGGAGGGTGAGAGGATTCACCAGGGACAGAGTGGGGAACAGAACAGCAGACTGACTGAAACACACTGCTGAGGGGAGCAGCGGGCAAGACAGGAGAGGTCTGCCGTGCCACTGCAGAGGCTGCGGACAGCTTCACAGCACTGCACTCAACTACCTGCACCACCAGCGATGCCCTAATTTCTCATTTTTACAACCATTTCCTGCTCGCTGCTGTGCTTTTCTTCTGTCACCTTCTTCACATAACTGTGGTCTCTTTCCTTCAAAGGAAGAATGCCCCTCCAATTCTACCCCACAATGTAAATTATTGTCCACAGTTGAAGTCAAAGAGGTGAACGTCTGCATGGTGAGCTGAGCCATTAATAAGTGGCCTTAAGATTTGAAGACATGAAAATCATCATCATGAATGGAAACTGAATGGCTTCATCAACACTATCCCCAGGGCCTCAGGGATCAAACCCCTGACCCACACTTACCTGCAACCTGAGTGTCGCTTCCTCCTTGTCTTCCTGTGGGAAGAATCGTCATGTGAGACAAGGGAGGAGTCAGCCCACGCAGTCTTTAAGGAATCTTCTAATCCTGGAATACTGTGACTAAAGACCCAGGTCAGGACTGGGAAAAATGAAGAAAGGAGGTGAGGGGGGACTGAACCAAATGCCCTCTGGGCAACACACGTTTGTGGATGGTACTTCCCATTAACCAGGCAGGGCAAGTTCTCCCTGGGACATGGAAGCCCTCAGTGGACAAGATCCCCCACTCCCTTCCCCACCTGAGCGCTTCTTCCTCCACATCACAGCTGCAGCCACCGCAGCTCCAGTGAGCACAGCTCCAAGGAGAACCAGGCCAGCAGTGATGCCCGCAGTGGGGATGGAGGGCTGAGGAAGGGGCACTGGAAGGGAAGGGAAGGGGAGACCCCAGTCCTTAGTCTGACCCTTAGAAGTTCTCAGAGGGCTCCTGATTCTCCTGAGAATAGGCTCCATGCCCAAGTCCCCCTAGTTACCCTATCTCAAGATAAGGGGCTCCAGCAGCCCCTCATGCTGCACATGACACATGTATCTCTGCTCCTCTCCAGAAGGCACCACCACAGCCGCCCACTTCCGGAAGTTTCCATCCCCCAAGCCTGGTCTCCACCAGCTCCGTGTACTGGGCCAAGTCAGGGTAATGTTCACAGGGTAGAAGCCCAGGGCCCAGCACCTCAGGGTGATGTCATGCTTAGAGATGGGGTGCTGGGTCACACATGCCCTTTGGGGGCCTGAGTGGTTAGAATCGGACATTTTATGGTTTCTATTTCCTCTATGGTCACTGAAGCAGCCTCATGACCATCCTCAGAATGGACAGGAAAACATGCTTGGAGGGAGGAAGCACAAACCCCAGAAACCAGCCTGGTCTGGGAGTCCAGGATAGCAGGTGAGAGCCCAGGGTGGGATGCAGGTCTCTAAACATTTTGTTGCTGACTTGGGTGGAGGGTGATGACACAGACAGGCGGGAGTGAGATCTCCAAAAATGCTCTCTGACCAAAAAACAAGATCTCAAGAGAGAAACTCATTGTTCCTAAGATGGCTGCTGGTGAAAAGGGTCCTGTGCAGGGCGATTTCAGGGATGGTCTCCCCTCTTTCTCAGGAGAAACTGGATTCCTTAACTGTCCTTCAGAAACAATAGGACCCTCTGGGCCAGTCTCTATACAGAGCTTGAAAACTTGAGAGACAGTTCTCTCTCTGACCAGAAGGGGGCGATTTCTGACCATTCAGTTTTCCCTGTGGGGTGTGAGCCTCAGGGAGATCAAAGGCCCTGTAGCCCCTCTTACCTCTGAGCTGCAGCGCCTCCTTCCCCATCTCCAGGAGACTTGGGATCCACTCCAAGTACCTGCCCTCCGGGTTGTTCATTTCGTGCTTTACCCAAACTCCCTCCTCCACTATGGCAGGTGCCATAGCCTCTGGGAATCACTGCAACCCTGACTAGGGGCAAAGGTCTGGCGAATGGGAGCTGTGACCTGGCCCTGGGCAAGCATTGTTCACTGTCCTAGCTCTGGTTGAAGCAGCCATGCAGGTCCTCCAGGAGCCATTAGGGCAGCTTGAACCTCTGTGCCTATTGTCTTTGGTTCTGTCTCCTTGTCCAGGTCCTCCTGCCCCACCTGCTCCGCCCTGGGCTCCAGCATCTCCACACTGACCTGGAGAGTTGCTGTCAAACCACCTGAACTGTGCGTGGTCCATGTAGCCCACTGCGATGTACCGGGGCTCCTGGAGGCTGGGCTGGGAGGTCTTGATTTCTAAAAGCCTTAAAGAGTGGGAGCCTGGGGGCAGGACGGTGAAAGTCAGGCTGAACCTCCTTCCTGCACTGGTCCTGAGTCCCAGGGAGATGGGGCATGAGGGGAGAAAGTGTTCAGGAAGGGAGGAGGCTCGAGAGCTTGAAAAGGGGCATCAGGTGGAGAAGGAGTGGGACTCAGGGGGACAGAAGAGGGCGCTAGGGTGGGGGGACAGAAAGGGACTAGGATTGAGAGGAACCATGGGAGGACAGAGGAGCCTAAAGCAATATCCTCTATCAGAGAAGCCTTTTCCCTCCTCCCTGCTCTCACCAGCCCAGGTTTGGGCCACAGCCCTGGAGAGAAGCAGCAGGACAAGGGTTGGGGCCCCATGACCAGCACTACTGAGGTCTGGGGAGCTTCTGACTCTAGGCTGGTGGGTGGAAACTTACCTGGGGGCCATGCTGATTGGCTTCCCTGGGAACCATCGAGGCACTGGGGAATGAGAACTGGGGATGAGCATTCACAAGGGTCCAGGGCCCAACACAGGTGGTGGAACAGAAGTGAAGCAAAGGGGGGCAGTGGGGTATCCCCAACAGTAACCTTCCTGCCCTAGACACAGCCCTGGGGCCTGGAACTATGAGAACCAGACTAGGGCCCTGGGGCTTTGCTCTGGCCCCTCCTCTCCTCACCCAAAGCTTCCTCACCCTGTCTCCGTGACCCAAGCACTGGGTCTGCGATTCTCAGTCATTTTCCTTCCAGTAAATAAGTGAGGACACCAAGTATACTTTTGTGTATGAGATATCGCTCCCCATATTACCACACTGGGAATAAAGCTGTGTTTAATCATGTAACTATTTCATTTGGAATAATATGAATAACCCAATGCATGTTGACAGAAAGTATTCTTTTTTTTAATAAATTACTTTATTTTATATACTTCTTACATCATTTTTCATTTTTGCATAATGTATGCATTTTCATTTTGGTTATATTCCCCACACAATTCCCAGCCCTTTTTCTGACCGTAATCCCTCTTCTCCTCCCCCCGCCCCCACTGTAGTGTGTCTCTGGTCTATAGTTGCTTGTTGATTTTGATTTTTTACTTTATTGCAATTAGTCTTTATCCTGGTCTCTTATTTAGGTTTTCTAAATTCCTGCTATGAGTGAGACCATATGGTATTTTTCTTTTTCTTTCTGGCTTATTTCGCTGAGCATGATCCCTTCCAGCTCCATCCACGTTGCTGCAAATTGCATGAGTTTATCTTTTTTGATTGCTGAGTAGTAATCCATTGTGTATATATTCCACATCTTTTTGATCCAGTCATCTATTTTGGGCATTTGGGTTGTTTCCAAAGCTTAGCTATTGGGAATAGTGCTGCCATAAACATAGGGGTACAGGTGCCCTTTTGAATTAATGTTTCTGTGTCCTTTGGGTAAATACCTAGGAGTGGAATTGCTGGATCATATGGAAGCTCTGTGTTTAGTAGGTTAAGAAATCTCCACACAGCTCTCCATAGTGGTTGGACCAGTTTGCACTCCCACCAGCAGTGCAGAAGAGTTCCTTTTTCTCCACATCCTCGCCAACATTTGTTGTTGCTAGTTTTTTTAATATGTGCCATTCTCACTGGTGTAAGATGGTATCTCATTGTAGTTTTGATTTGCATTTCCCTGATTACAAGTGATGTTGAACATTTTTTCATATGCCTGTTGGCCATTTGCATTTCCTCTTTGGAGAAGTTTCTTTTTAGCTCTTCTGCCCATTTTTTGACTGGATTATTTTCTTTGTTTTTGTTGAGTCTCATCAGCTCTTTGTAGATTTTTGTGATCAGTCCTTTATCATTAGTGTTGGGTGCAAAAATGTTCTCTCAGTCGGTGGGGTTTCTCTTTGTTTTTGTTATTGTCTCTTTTGCTGTGCAGAAGCTCTTTAATTTGATGTAGTCCCAGCTGTTTATCTTTGCCTTCACTATCACTGCTTTGGGTGATGTGTCTGTAAAGATGTCTTTGAGGTGCGTGTCATGTAATGTTTTGTGTATATTTCCTTCTATATGTTTTATGGTTTCAGGTCTTATGTCTAGTTCTTTAATCCATTTTGAATTGGTTTTTGTGCATGGTGTGAGGTAGTAGTCAAGCTTCGTTCTTTTGCATGTAGCGACCCAGTTTTCCCAGCACCATTTATTCAGCAAACTTTCTTTAAATGAGAAAGTATTCTTCTAAAAAAAAAAAAAATTATTTATTTATTTATACAAGCACTGGATCCAGTCAGAAGCGCATGAGGGTGAGAGAATTCACCAGAGCCGGAGCAGGGAACAGAACAGGCAGAAGGACCGAAGTACACTGCTGAGGGGAGCAGCGGGCGGCAGGAGAGGTCTGCATGCCATGTGGGACACTCACCAGTCAGCCAGGGATTGAACCAGCGCTGCAGAGACTGCGGGCAGCTTCGCAACGCAGCGCTCAACTGCTGCACCACCAGGGAGGCCCGAGAAAGTATTCTTAACAAAAATAACATTTCTGAAAATAATCAGGCCAATGAGAAGAGTGGATCTTTTACATTTTTGCAATTGTCTTTCTTGTCTGTCTCATTAGAAGACCTTTGGATTTTCTTCATATTTTCGTCTCCGTTTAGTCTGTTGTTCTGGTTGAAGTCTATGAAAAAATACACACTGCCTTACTATAACTATGCAGACACTGCCTTACACAAATATGTTGAAGTAGTGTTTTCAGACAATTTGTAATATCCCACTTTCATACTACATTAAAACTATACAGTTTTAACTTTACAGTTTGGTATTTTCTCCAAGGTTAATTGCAAAGTGAAACCTGAAATAATATCATTGAATATTTCTTATTCTGTTACATTTCCATAGTCCTCTTGTTGTAGAAATAAATTCTGGCCTTTTCCCCAGGCAGAGGAAGAACAAGGGGTACTTCATAATGGTGAGGTCAGAAGCTTTATTATTCATGCATGAGGTCCCAGACCTGGGTAGCCCCCTAAGTCAGAGCACCAGTTTAAAGACCAAGGGTTCCTTTTATACACAACTGTGTCCATATCTGTTACATTGATAGTGACGTGGTTTTTGTGAAGTCTGTGGGTTTGGAGTACGGGGTCCTTGGGGTCACTCTGGGAAAGGTTTCACCAGAGCTCCCCTTTCAGCGACACGTGGTGAGGTCCCCAGCGAGTTTCTCCACGAGACAAAGACACTAGTTATATTTAAAGGACAGGTTTATTAGGGAAAGGGACAGAAGAGTAAAAGACACTTGCATAGACACAGGCGGACAGGAATAGCTGCCCCGAAAGGGACAGGTTTGCTGAGAGAGGCCTGCGTGGTTGCAGGCGGGCAGTCTTGAGGAGAGCGGCCTTCGCTGAAGGAGGTCAGTGCAGAGAAGTCCAGGCATGGTGCAGGTCACGGGCAGGCAGGCAGGAAGCTGCTGTCCTGCGGAGGGAGAGGGTTGGTAAAAAGAGGCATCTGCATAGACACAGGTGGGCAGTGGGCTTGCTGCCCTGAGCCTGTGCAGAGACTGCACTGATATAGTCCTCTGCTGTTTGGGAGGGGCCGCTCCTTGTGAGATTTAGGGTTAGTGGCTGATTTTGGATAACTAAGCAGAATCTGAAAGGGACAGCAGATTCCACCATGGGCTCAATCTCCACATCTTTACCTGTGGATGTGTGCTCTGATACCTGCTTGGATGTTATGTATCCAGGCGTTGGTGCCTGAAGATCTTAGTTTTCACAAGGTGGAGTCTGTGCCTAAGGATCCTAGTTTCCATAACTGTGTTGACGGTTATGCTAATCTCTTCTACCCCCATCTTCTTGTGAGAGCCACGTTTCTGGTCGTGTGGTGCTTCCTTTTTCAGTTTATTTATTTATTTTTTTCATTCCTGTCCTCCATCAATAGCATAATTTTCAGCAGGCACAACCATTTGCTGCAAAGTCCTCCAACAAGGGAGGCCCGGCAAGGGGGTGAAGATGCAGGCATTTGGGGATGCCCTTTAAGAGAGAGGCCAGCGGGTTGACTGCCCAGCCTTGTAGATAAGAGTGCTGAGGCCCTGGCCATGCATCTTAAAAGGGAAAGAGCTGTGAGTAAGCAAACTTGTTAATTATGCCTGCATGGGAGTGTTCATTGTGTTACAGGACAAGGAGAGGAGCACCCCAGACCCCGCAAACCTGCCTGCTCTAAATAGGCTCTGCCATCCACTGCATCCACACAAAACATGTAAGACCGTAATGGGAAGGAACTTGAACACAATTAGTAAACAATACAGAAAAGACAAAGAATATAGTTTCTAAATCAAGCACCCTTGTTACCCATCCCCTTGTGGGTAAAAGACCACCCGAATGGTCTTTCGGGCCAGAGCAAGGCCCAAAAGCCTGCCACAAATCTAAAGCATCTTTTAGTGGGGACCCACAGAAAAGGATCAGAAATAACTGGACAAGATTGGGAGGAAAAGAGCAAATTCAAAATCAAGATAAAAGCTGCCATTGTCACCTCCCCACGGGTCTCTCACCCACATCAGTTTCAGCACCAAAAGGTAAGCATAGTTTCTTCACATGTCTCTCTGTTCCATGTGCCTCCTCCAGGTCTTCTTATGGCTCCATCCTGCTTCCTTCCTTCCTCAGTCTCCTCTGCAGCTTCTTCTCTTCTCTTTAGCTCCACCCTCTTTTGAGTGGGGCAAGAGAACCTGAAACTTCCCCTTTCCCTGGGCAGCACCCTGTTACAATTGCAGCAAGACTGGAAATTCTGCTGGAATCTTTATTATATTCATTTGCTCAATAATATATGTTCTCATCACTTTCTTGCATACTGGTTGGGTCTTGTGCTAATGTGTGATTTTTTAAAAGTAATATATTATTCCACTAAGTTATAAAGATCTTCAGTATTCTTTACACTGGAATCAAATTATTAAAAAGAAATTTTCACTTTATTTTTCACCACAAATCCCAAAAGTAAAAGTAGTACTGGAAGTTGTCAAGTTAGTGAAAGATGGAGGAGAGCAATAGAAAAAGACTGGAAAGGAGATGCCCCAAGACCAGAAATCTGGCCCACACAAGGAGCAGGGGGTAGAAGGGATTAACACAGCCATTGACACAGATCTAGAAACCAAGATCCTTAGGCTCCAAAGCCTAGATTACAAAGCAGAAAATCCAAGTGGGTATCAGACTGCTGTCTAGAGCACAGGCCCAAGGGTAAAGATATGGAGATTGAGCCCATTGTAGACTCTCCTGTCCCTTTCAGATTCTGCATAGTTATCCAACATCAACAACTAACCAGAAGGCTCACAAGGAGTGACCCCTTCCAAACAGAAAAAGACTATGTCAGTGCAGTCTCTGCACAGGCTGGGGGCAGCAATCCCTCTGCCCACCTGTGACTATGCAGGTGCATCTTTTCACCAATTCTCTTCTCTGCAGGGCAGCAGCCTCCTGCCTGGCCATGACTTGCATCATGCCTGCACTTCTCTTCATTGACCTCCCTCAGTGGAAGCAGCTCCCTCAAGGCCATCCACCTGTAGCCATGCAGGCCTCTCTCAGCAAACCTGTCCCTCTGGGGTTGGGGGGGGGACAGCTCTTCCTGCCCGTTTGTGTCTATGCAAGTGTCCTTTACTCTTTTGTTCCTTGTCTAGTAAATCTGTTTTTTAAATATAACTAATGTCTCTGTCTTGTGGAGGAACTCGCCTGGGGAATTCTTCGTGTGTCGCTGAAACAGGAACTCTGGTGAAACCTTTCCCAGAGTGAACCCAAGGACTCCACACTCCAAACCCACTGACTCCAAAAACTCCATCATTAGCATACCATAGGCTATTAATATTCTTTTTAAAAAAAGATTTATTTATTTATGCATACAAGAACTGGGGTGTAGGCCAGAGGTGTGGTGGGTGAGAGGATTCACCAAAGACAGAGTGGGGAGCAGAACAGGCAGATCTACAGAAATCCACTGCTGAGGGGAGCAGCAGGTGAGGCAGGAGAGGTCTGCTGGGCCATGTGGGTTGCTCCCTGGCCATGGATTGAACTGGTGCTGCTGCAGCTACAGGTCACTTCATAGTGCTGATGCTTAACCCCTTGCGCCACCAGGGAGGCCCCAGGTTATTTATATTCTAAAGTAAAGAAGCAATAACATCTTTTAAAAAGGTTTTATTCTAGTAAAGTAAATATTTAAAGCTGTAACCCACATAACAATATTATACATGGGATCCGTAATAATTTGTGAGACTGTACAGAGTTTCTGAAAGAAAAATGTTTGAGACTTGCGGACCCAGTCCCTGGGCCTGGACTCAGGGACACGGTGTGACAAAGGTCTCGGAGCAGGAGAGGAGGGGGCGGCAAAGTCCCAGGTCTCGGGGTGTGGCTGTCTGGGTCTCAGTCCCCAGCGCGGGGTGCAGGGCTGGAAGGTGACTGCTGGGGATTCGCCCTCTCCCCTCGGTTCCACTTCTGGGCTCACAGCCTGGGCGGGTCCTCCTGCCTGGATACTGGTGAGTCACCCCAGGGCTCACTCCCCATTGCCTGGAGGTCTCCAGAGCAGCCAATCAGCAGCCCCGCGGCTCCCGTTCCAAAGCCCTCGCCCGCCCGCCGGGACTCCGTCTCCCCAGCCCGGGTGGAGGGCGCGTCCTGGGGGATGGGGGGCGCAGCCCTCCTGCTCCTGCTCGCGGGGGCCGCGGCCCCGAGGGAGACCCGGGCGGGTGAGTGCGGGTCGGGAGGGGACAGGGCGCTCCCAGAGGCGGGAGCGAGGGCGTGGGCGGGCGTGGGAAAGGCGCGACCTCGCCGCCGCCCTAGTTGTCCCCCCACCTCGGCCCCGCCCCGTCCTGGCCCCTTTCCGTCCCCCGAGACCCCAGCCTCCTCTGGCCCCCCGAGTCCCGGCCATTTTCGTCCCGCAGCCGCTTTTCACTCTCACTCGTCTTTCACCCACTTTCTGTCTCGTGGGCGCCCCCTGGGACTCGAGCCCGCGAAGGGGAGAAGAATAGCCCGGGTCTCCCCTCCCGCCCCCAGGCCCCCACTCCGTGAGGTTTTTCTCCACCGCGATGTCCCGGCCCGGCCTCGGGGAGTCCCGGTGCATCATCGTGGGCTACGTGGACGACACGCAGTTCGGGCTGTTCGACAGCGACTCCCCAGGCCAGAGAGTGGAGCCGCAGGCGCCCTGGGCGGGGCAGCTGGGGCAGGAGGTGTGGGACTGGAGGTCGCAGATCGCAAGGCACAGCGCACTGTGGTCCCGAGCGCACCTGGACGCCCTGCGCGGCCTCTACAACCAGAGCGAGACCGGTGAGCTGGCGCGGGTCCGGGCCGGGTCAGCACCCCCATCCCCACGGACGGGGGTCGCCCAGGGTCTCCCCCTCCAGGCTTCTCTGCAACCTGCCCGGGAACAGCCCGCGGGACTTTCACCCCGTTTCATTCTGTTTAGTTTATTCCCGGCGGGAGGGGGTGCGGGGGGGTGACGCGAGGTGACGCGGGCGGGGACAGGCTCTCACACCTTCCAGTGGATGTCTGGCTGCGACGTGGGGCCCGAGGGGCGCCTCCTCCGCGCGTACAGTCAGTTCGCCTACAAAGGCGCGGATTACCTGGCCCTGAACGAGGACCTGCGCTCCTGGACCGCGGTGGACACGGCCGCTCAGATCACCCAGCGCCAATGGGAGGCGCAGGGTGAGGCAGAGAAATTCAGGAACAATTTGGAGGACTGGTACTTGTGGTGGCTGCGCAGATACCTGGAGTACGGGAAGGAGACTCTGCAGCGCACGGGTAAGAGGGGCCTGGAGGCCTCCCGGTCCCCCCCTGCCTGGAGTCATGGAGTCACTGCGGGAAATGAGTCCTCTCTCTAGTCCCGAGAGGGGGACTCCCCTGGGTTTCATGTTCTGCGCTAGAGAGACTCCCAGAGACTCCGGCTTCTCCTGAAGGACAGGGAAGGGATCCCGTCTCTCCTGAGAAAGACAGACAGTCCCTGACATCACACGTCACCGGGTCCTTTTGACCAGGGGCCTGTTTGAGAACCACGAGTTTCTCTCTCAGTCTTGTTTCTGGTCTGAGAACATTTTCAGTTATGTGATTCCTGCTTTTCTGTGTCATTCACCTTCCACCAGGTCAGGAATAAAAAGTCTGTGTTCCACTCCCTCTGCTTCATCCTACCCTGGGTTTCCTTCCTCATTCTAGAACTTTCTAAGGAATAGGAGAATCTCACAAATTCCCCCAGACTGGCCTATTTTTTACATTTTATGCTTCTTCCTGCCACACCAGTTGTCTTGTCCATTGTGAGGATGGTCTCATGAGGATTCCTCAGTGTCCATGCAGGAAACACAAAGTGAATTTTCTGATTTACCACCTCAGATCCCCCAAGGACACATGTGACCCACCACCCCACCTCTGAGCATGAGGTCACCCTGAGGTGCTGGGCCCTGGGCTTCTACCCTGCGGACATCACCCTGACCTGGCAGCGAGATGGGGAGGACCTCACCCAGGAGATGGAGCTGGTGGAGACCAGGCCTGGGGGAGACGGAACCTTCCAGAAGTGGGCGGCTGTGGTGGTGCCTTCTGGAGAGGAGCAGAGATACACGTGCCACGTGCAGCATGAAGGCCTGCTGGAGCCCCAGGTCCTGATATGGGGTAAGGAGGAGGATGTGGGCACTGAGGCTAGTCTCAGGGCCATCAGGAGTCTTTCTGGAGCCCTTCAGAGGGTCAGGATAAGGTCTGGGGCTCAGGGTATGCTCTTCCCTTCCTTTCCAGTGCCCCCTTCTCAGTTTTCCATCCCCACCGTGGCCATCATTGCTGGCCTGTTTCTCCTTGGAGCTGTGCTCACTGGAGCTGTGGTGACTGCAGCTGTGATGTGGAGGAAGAAGTGCTCAGGTAGGGAAGGGAGTGGGGGCATCTTGTCCACTGAGAGCTTTCAAGTCCCAGGGAAAACCGCCCTGCCTGGTTAATGGGAAGTACCATCCACACACATGGGTGTTGCCCAGAGGGCATTTGGTCCAGTCCCCCCTCACCAGCTTTCTTCATTTCTCCCAGTCCTGACCTGGATCTTTACTCACAGTTCTGGAATCTTCCCTGTTCTGCAGGATTAAAAGATTCCATTAGGTCTTCTGACCTGACTGCTCCCTGGTCTCACATGATGTTTCTTCCCACAGAAGGACAAGGAGGAAGCTACACTCAGGCTGCAGGTAAGTGTGCATCAGCAGTGTGATCCCTGCGCCCCTGGGGACAGTGTAGATGGAGCCCATGGGGGAGTCACCCTCATCAGTCCCTCCTGTGGTCTCATCTCTGACCAAGTTCTATTTTGTTCTCAACCAGGCAGTGACAGTGCCCAGGGCTCTGATGTGTCTCTCAGCCCCTAAAGCATCTTTTAAAATGAATGTGATAAGGGCTCCTCCCCGGTGGCGCAGCGGGTTGAGCGCATCTCTGTGAAGCTGTCAGCAGCCACTGCAGCACCAGTTCGATTACCAGCCAGTCAGGGAGAATCCCACATGGTGAGGCAGACCTCTCCTGTCTCTCCCCTGCTCCACTTTCAGTCCGTCTGCCTGTTCTGCTTCCTGCTCTGTCTCTGGTGAACCCTCTCACCCTTCTATGACTCTGGCCTGTACCCCAGCTCTTATATAAATAAAAAATAAAAAAAAATGATGAATGTGATGAGGCTCCTATTGTTCACACCCTGGACAGCACCTGGTATTGTGCAGAGTTTGCATTTTCAGTCTCTCCTGGTTGTCACTGTTCTTAATTGTGATATTGAACATTTGTTCATATTTTTACTTTCCTATGACTATAGTTGCTGTTTGTATGGAAGTTTTGTACATTTCTACAGATGAGGTGCTGTTCATTTATTACACTATTTTTGTCTTTATTAAAATTGGGTTATTTCTTTCTGATCATTGAGTTTTGGGCATTATTTCTAGATAAAGTCCTTTATCAGATTCATGATTTGCAAATGTTTCCCCCAACTCTGTGGCCTGAACTCCTTTACTGATGGGAAAACAAACACTGTTGCCCAGACAGGAGCATGGAGATGTATATATATGTGTGTGTGTAGGTATATATGTATGTATATGTATACATGTATGTATATGCATATGTATATAGGTACATATATATGTATATGTATAATGTATATAAAGAGAAAAGATAAATTGCTAACTGGATTTGAGCAGATACTGGCTGACTGGGGTGTTGGGGGTGGAGTGGAATGACTTAATGCATATCCTTGAGTGTTATTTAAATGTCCTTGTTTGAGCATGAAATATGCTTTCTAAAGTAAATTACACTTCATTCCTCAACTTATAAAACTCTTCACACATCATGTTCAAATCACGTGTTAAGACCAGACTGACACGTGGGTTACAAGTGATGGATCCGGACATCATAGTTGCAAAGTCATGGTTTCCCTTTGGGTTCACTCTGGTGTTGTCCATTCTTGGAGTGTTGGGCAAATGTATAATGACCTGTGTCCATCATGAGAATATCATGCAGAGTATTTTCACTGCCCATAGTGTCTTCTGTGCTCCAAGGAAGCAAAAGCAGAAGAAACCAGTGGAATCACATCAGACTAAAAAGCTTATACATAGTGAAGGAAACTATCGTTAAAATGAAAAGAGAATATTGAATTGGAGAAACTATTTGTACATCATCAATCCAACAAGGAGATAATATCCAAAATCTACAAAGAACCCCAAAACAGGGCTCCCCGGTGGCGCAGAGGTTGAGCGTTGGGTTGCGAAGCTGCCCGCAGCCTCTGCGGCGCTGGTTCAATCCCCGGCTGCTCCCCGGCCACCGGAGGAGGGTCCCACATGGCACGCAGACCTCTCCTGCCGCCCACTGCTCCCCTCAGCAGTGTACTTCAGTCCTTCTGCCTGTTCTGCTCCCCACTCTGGCTCTGGTGAATTCTCTCACCCTCCCGAGCTTCTGACTGTACCCAATGCTTGTATAAATAAATAGATAAATCTTAAAAAAAAAAAAACTCCAAGAAAACAACTCAAAACAGGGACAGAGGAGCTAAATAGGTACTTTTCTAAAGAAGACACACATGTGGCCAATAGGTACATGGATAAATGTTTGTCATGTGCTGTCAGGAAAATGTCAATTAAAACCACAATGAGTTACCACCTCACATCTGTGAGAATGACCCATTGAAGGGTGTGGAGGAAAAGGAACTCTGGCACATGGTGGGTGGGAATGATGTCTGGTCCTGTTAGTGGGCAGAATGAGGGGTTCCCTGGGCCCTCAAAACTGTACAGTCTACGTGGGATTGCCCATCAGCTGTAAAGACAAAACATACTCTAAAGCATAAGATCTTCAATAGAAAAGAACTTTAATACAGTTAGTATATAATAGAGAATCAGTGTGCAATAGAGAGAGAAAAGAGAAAGAATATAGTTAGAAAATTTCCCACGTGAAGCACCCAAAGTCACCCACCCCTCATGGGTAAACGCCCAGCTGAGGCCTGAAGGCCTGCCACAAATCTAAGGCACCTACTGGTAGAGACCCATGGGAAAGGTGCAGGAGGGGCCAGGAAAGTCTGGAAGGATAAGAGCAAAATCAAAATCCACATCAAGATAACAGCTGCCATTGTCAGCCTCCCCATGGGTCCCTCACCCACGTCTTTGTCTCTTTCATGTGTCTCTTTCACGTGTCTCTTTCCATGTCCCCAACTCCCTGGAACAAGTCCAAGTCTAAGGAGGAAGCCTGGCTTCTTCTTCACATGTCTCTCTTCTCCATGCGCCTCCTCCAGTCTTCTTTCCTCATCTTACTCCACGTCTTCTTCCTCTTCCTTAGCTTCTCATCCCTGCTCAGCTCTATATTTCCTTGGGCAGGGCGGTAACCTGGAACCTCTCTTTTCTATGGATAGCACATTGGTCCTGCCCCTATGGAAAAAAACATTAAGGTTCCTCAAAATAGACCTGTCCCATGGTCAAGCATCCCATTCCTTGGTATTTATCCAAAGAAGGCAAAAACACTAATTCCAAGGAATATGCACCTCCTATGGTCACTGCAGCGCTGTCTACCATAACCAAGCTATGGAGACAACCTAAATGCCCAATGGCAGATGAGGGGATAAAGAACACAAGCTATATATACAATGGAATACTATTCGGCTGTGAAAAAGTTGAAATATTGAATTTGCAACAACGTGGGTAGATGTGGATGGAATTATGCTATGTGAAATAAGTTTGAAGGAGAAAGTTAAATACTGGATGATTTCATTCATATTTGGAATATAAAGAAACAAAACAGGGACAGACTAAACCAAAACATAGTCTATATATATGACTGCAGAATTGAAGCTATGGGCTGGGGGTAAGAGCAGGAAACAAAGTAGGAAAAGAGCCCAATGGACTGTAGTGAAGACTGTGGGTGCCCTTAGGGTGGGTGTGATGCGGTAACAAACATCTGAAGAGGTGTAACCCTGTGCCTCTGAACACATACAGTGTGTAAACCAGTGTTACCTCAATTGAATAATACAATGGGGAGGGAAGAAGAGAATAAAGTAAATTGTCTCCTCCATCCATCACTGATCTCAGGACTTTGCCTTCGCCTCCTCACTGTCATGCAGGGTGAGGGGCTGGTTTCCCACAAGGACAGAGGCAGGAGGTGCAGGGACTCCTGGGGCTGCTCAGACCCCGCTGAGTAGAGACACTGCAGAGAGGGCGGCTCTGAGGGGACCAGAGACAGAGGGTCAGAGTAACCCCAGTGCTGAGTGAGGATCTGGTTCCCAAGGAGATGGGAGTGTGTGTGTGTGTGTGTGTGTGTGTGTGTGTGTGTGTGTGTAACAACAATGTCAGGATGCACAATACAAGATGATGTAAAGACAATTAACATCAAGCCCCAGAATAAATGAATTCAATCTCACAGAGTAAAGAGCATCAATACAACATCTCATTAAATTCGGTTTTGTGAAGAAGCAGCTTCTAAGCTGGACTGAAAAAGCATTGGACCTGAAGAAGAGGAGGATATTTAGAAATATCTCATGGTTGGCTTGAGGTGTGAGGAGCTGGACAGGACCCCTCCCCCCACCCTGGCCTCTGCTAGGATGTGGTGGCATCTTCACCCCTGACAGTTCCCTTCCCCAGTCCCCAACATTCATCTCCTTTGGAGTCACCTGTATATGTACATATATGTATACGTGTAATCCCAGCTTCTTCTTCATTTGTCACCTGTCTGGGGCATTCGGGTGGTGTCCATAGCTTGGCTACTGTAAATAGTGCTGCAGTGGTGACGGGAGTGCAGGTCCCTTCACAGGAGAGTGTTTATCCTCTGTGAGGAGATCCTCAGTATAGAATTGCTGGGTCCAATGGCAGAACCACATTCACTCTTTTAAGAAACCTCAATACTGTTTCCAGAAGGGCTGGCTCAGTCTTTATCCAAAAACAATGCACGACTGTCCCCTTTTTTCCACATCCTTGCCAGCACTTGAGTTTCTGGTCTTTTGGATATGGGCCGTTCTCGCAGGTGTGAAGGTTTAAACCAGGAGAACATAAAGCCAGAAAATGTGGGCAAAAAGAAATCCTGTAACACTCAGGCCAACACAAGGCTGTCTCTCACTGTGAAAGAAAATAATTGTGAAGAAATTCAGGTGAATTACCTGAGTGTTAACAATATAATGGTCCACTGCATTCTCAAGATGTCCTCCTGAAAGCATCCCCATCACCTAGACCCAGGCTCTCTGCCTCAAACCCCATCCCCACGGCAGGCCTCAAGGGTCTCACCTATAGGGACTAAGATACACTTCAGAGCACTGGGACTGTGGCTGCCTGGGGGAGAACACAACAAAACTTGGTCAGAGATGAGACCACGGGAGGAACTGATGAGAGTGACTCCCCCATGGGCTCCATCTTCATTGTCCCCAGGGGCTCAGGGATCCAACCCTTGAACACACTTACTTGCAACCTGAGTGTAGTTTCCCCCTTGTCCTCCCATGGGAAGAAGCATCATGTGAGACCAGGGAGCAGCCAGGTCAGAAGACCTAATGGAATCTTTTAATCCTGCAGAACAGGGAAGTTTCCAGAACTGTGAGTAAAGACCCAGGTCAGGACTGGGAAAAATGAAGAAAGGAGGTGAGTGGGACTGGACCAAATGCCCTCTGGGCAACACCCGTGTGTGGATGGTATTTCCCATTAACCAGGCAGGGCAAGTTCTCCCTGGGACATGAAAGCTCCTAGTGGACAAGATCCCCCACTCCCTTCCCTACCTGAGCACTTCTTCTACCCCCTCACACATGAAGCCACCTTGTGTCCAATGAGCACACCTCCAAAGAAAACCAAGCCGGAAATGAGGACGACAGCAAGGATGGAGAACTGAGGAGGTGGCACTGGAAGGGAAGGGAAGGTCAGACCCTGAACCTGAGGCCTCAGTCTGATCTTCTGAAGGTCTCGAGAAGGGCTTCTGATACACCTGAGTCAGCCTCTGTGCCCACATCCCCCTCAATACCCCATCTCAGGACTCGGGGTGCAATCAGCCCCTCATGCTTCACATGGCACGTGTATCTCTTCTCCTCTCCAGAAGGCACCTCTATAGCTGCCCACTTCTGGAAGTTTCCATCCCCCCTCCGATCCCGGGCCTGGTGTTCACCAGCTTCGTTTCCTGGGCCAGGTCCTCCCCATCTCGCTGCCAGATCAGGGTGATGTCCGCAGGGTAGAAGCCCAGGGCCCAGCACCTCAGGGTGACCTCATGCTCAGAGATGGGGTGGCGGGTCACATATGGCGATTGGGGGCCTCAGTAGGAAGAATCGGAAATTTCATGCTTTGTGTTTCCTGCATGGACACTGAAGCAGCCTCATGTGACCATCCTGCAGTGGACAGAACAGTATGCTTGGAGGGAGGAGCACAAACCCCAGAAACCAGCCTGGTCTGGGAGTCCGGGATAGCAGGTGAGAGCCCAGGGTGGGATGCAGGTCTCGGAGCATTTTGTTGCTGACTTGGGTGGAGGGCGGTGACACAGACAGGCAGGAGTGAGATCTCCAAAAATGCTCTCTGACCAAAAAACAAGATCTCGAGAGAGAAACTCATTGTTCCTATGATGGCTGCTGGTCAAAAAGATCCTGCGAAGGGTGATTTCAGGAGTGGTGTCCCCTCTTTCTCAGGACAAACTGGATTCCTTAACTGTCCTTCAGAAAAAGTAGGAGCCTCCGGGCCAGTCTCCATCCCAGAGCTGGAAAACGTGGCCGACAGCTCCCTCTCTGGCCAGAAGGGGGCGCTTCCTCACCATGATTCCATTTCCCTGCGGGGTGCGCGCCTCAGGGAGATCAAAGGCCGCAGCCCTCTCACCTCTGAGCTGCGGCGCCTCCTTCCCCATCCCCAGGAGTCTGGGGGCCCCTCCACGCACCCGCCCCCCGGGCTGCTCCCGTCCTGCTCTGCCCGACCTTCCCCCTCCCCCTCGCGCCGGGGAGCTGAGCCGCGGGCCCGCCGGGTCCAGGCGCGCAGGTCCCCGCCCAGGGCGCGTCCCCGGCGCCGTCGTGGGGAGCTGGTCGTGCCCGCGGGGGAGGCGCCGTCGGGCCCCGCAGCGCAGCCCAGAGTCCTCTGGATCGTGGGAGACCCTGAGCCCGGCCCTGAGGTCAGTCCCCTGGTCACCCCACCCGCACCCCTACTTCCAGCGCAGAATAAATGTAAACTTAAAATCTCGCGGGTGAAAGTCCCGCGGGCTCCTCCCTGGTCAAGGGGCCTGGCAGGGGCCACGGCCTCGGGGGTCACGGGGCCCCGAGACTCGGGGCGGGGGGTGGGGCGGGAGCGGTGACCCGCCCCGGCCCGCGCTGCTCCCCGGCCCGGCTCTGGCTGCGGCGGCCGCGCGGGGCCTCCAGGAGCGCTTGGAGCCTCCGCGCCGAGTGTCTGCGGAGCCGCGTCTCCTCGCCCGACCCTCCCGCCCCGCCCGCCCGCCGCCCAGGGGCCCGCGGCTCCGCGCTCTGGCCCGGGGAGTCGCTGTGGAACCCCCGAAATGCGTGTCGTCCACGTGGCCCCCCGCGATGCACCGGGGCTCCCAAGGCCAGGCAGGACACAGCGGTTTCTAAAAGCCTCAGAGAGCGGGAGTCTCGGGCGGGAGGGGTGAAAGCCGGGTGGACCCTCCT
>NW_023602073.1:40639342-40718342 GCF_014898055.3 Talpa occidentalis | reverse complement strand
TCTAATCATGGAAATAGTGTGGCAATCCCTCAACAAAATTAAGAAAAGAAATATCACATGACCCAGCTAGCTGACTTCTCTTTAGTTGTCAAGCTTTACCACAAAAATATACAAACTTAAATTCAAAGAGATATATGGAACACCATGTTCATCATAACATTATTCACAACACTCAAGACAGAGAAACAAACTCAGAGCCCACTGATAGATGATAAAATAAAAAAAAAGTGATATATATGATATATATATATCATATATATATACAGTGGGAGACTACTCAGCTATAAAGAAGATGAAATCCTGCTGTTTGCAACAACATGGATTGACCTAGAGTATCTATATTTTGCTATCTAAAATAAGTCAGAGGGATAATAAAAGCACCATATGATTTTGTTACAGGGCAAGGAGAGGGGTAGCCCAGACACCACAAACCTACCTGCTCTAAATGGGTTCTGCCGTCCACCGCATCACCACAAACATATGAGACTTTACTGGGAAGGAACTTCAATACAATTAGGAAACAATATAGGAAAGGCAGAGACTACAGTTTCTTTTTTTTTAAATATTTTATTTTATATAATTCTTACATCATTTTTCATCTTGGCACAATGTATGCATTTTCATTTTGGTTATATTCCCAATACAATTGCACCCCCCCCTTATTTTGACTCTAGTCCTTCCTCTCCCTGCCCTCCCTCCCTCCCCCCACCCCGCACCCCCTCCCCCTGCAGTGTGTCTCTATAGTTTCTAAATAAAGTATCCAATGTTACCAGTCCCCTTGTTGGTAAAAGTCCATCCAAAAGGGATTGGCCCAGAATAAGGTCCCAAAGCCTGCCACAGGTCTAAGGCATCTTCCAGTGGGGACCCATAGAAAAGGATCAGAAACCACCAGACAAGTCTGGAAGGAAAAGAGTAAATTATCAAAAGCAAGACAAAAACCGCCATTGCCACCTCCCCACGGGTCTCTCGCCCACATCTGTGTCACCCAGTCCACGACCAAAAGGCAAGCGTGGTTTCTTCACGCGTCTCTCTGCTCTACGTGCCTCCTCTGGGTCTCCTTCTGGCTCCATCCTGCTTCCTTCCTTCCTCAGTTTCCTCTGCAGCTTCTTCTCTCCCTGCTCAGCTCCACCCTCCCTTGGGTGGGGTGGGAACCTGGAACCTCCCCCTTTCCTGGGGACCACCCTGTTACAATTTCACTCCTATATGGATGATAGAGAAACAAAACAAATGAACAAACAAAACAAACAAAAACAACATCTTAGTCTGTAAGAACAAAATATTTGCTGCCAGAGGGAAACAGGAAAAGGGGCTGAGGAATTTGGGTGAAGGAGTTCTTGTATGGTGAAGAATAGAAACTGTTTATTCAAATGTTAATTTTTAATGTACACCAAAACCTATCGCTATATAATGGTACAAACCAGTGGAACTTCAGTAAAAATTAAAAGAAAATGAAGTGAAACACAAAGATGTTTATTAGAGCTCATGAAATTTGTGATAATTCCGAAGCTCCGTTTGTATATATATGTAAAAAAGTAAAAGCTATTCTGAGATATTTTGACTTGCTCTCTTATATGCAATCCTCATACTTTTCCTTTTTTAAATTTTTTCTCCCTCAGCAGTTAATTTTTAAAAACAATGGAATCAACTGATGGCCTATGAAGGGACATTTCAAGGTCTTAATTTCAGAGGACATTTATTCTGATTGCTGTGTGTTCTTTACAGTTTTTGCTCTAATACATGGGAGTCAGAATCTCCAAGATGGATGAGGGTTGCTCAAAGACCCACATTTTGATGCAAATTTCCTAAGTCATCCTAAATTCCAGCCACTTCAAAATTCATGGAGCAAACCCAAAGATGTAAAATTGTGGAGAAAAGGGAAATGATTTCCTTAGAACAAGAAAATGACACCTCAGGCTAAATTCAACCTTGTAAATACAATGAAAAACCAGCCACATTCATTTGTTAATTGTCCTTGGCTATCTCCTTGCTGTAGTGCAGATTTTAGTAGTTGCAAAAGGAACTACAATATATGGTAAATAAAGTTTGAAATATTTATTCTTTGAGGAGAGAGAAATTTGTCAATCCTTGTTCTACAGTCATGATTTGTAAACATTCAAGCGCAGCTTCTCTGGCATAGGGAGGGTGAAGAAAGAGATCTGAGCCTGTGTTCTTCTTCCCTTATCAGGTCTCTGAATCTACAGAAAATAAGGGAACTTTTTAGAGTTTGAAAATCAGTGAATTTATCTTTAATTGCCCCATCAATATTAGCTTGCTAATGCTGTTAATAACATTTATATCAGAAATAATAATAATTCAGGGTCAGTGATATAAGCGATGATTGGATAGTTCATTAAGTGGAACAAACATTATTAAGCAGTCTTTGTGGTGGAACCATAGCTGGGGGAGGCGTGAGGTATGGGGGTGTAAGAGTGCGGCAGAGATGGAGTAGAGAACAGAAAAGGAGGATTTATTGAAATACCCTGCAAGGGAACAGGGGGCAAGAGGGAGCTATACAGCTGTGTGTGAAGGATTTGAGACTTTTACACTAGGGTTCCATAGGGTTTCTTACTTGGGGAGCCAGTTTGCACAGGTTATCGGCTGGGGTGTCTGCTCTTGGGTGCAGACCCTTGACACAGACACATGTGCAGGCCCTGCCTCTGCATTCCTGGAGTTGGGCTGGTTTATCTGCCATGGTGGTCAGTCTAGCGGCCCAGTTCCCGTGGCAGCCTTATTGATGCCCTTCTCTGCTCAAGTCTCTCAAACATGACTGTGGGGTAAGAGTGAGAGCTTAGTTTTTAACCTTATGAAATGAAACCCTGACACCCGTGTTGGGCCAGATGTATACTGCAGGAGTGACAACATAATCCTTTCTCTGGAAATCACAGTATTTTCTTTCCTTTTTCCAGAATTTATACTATTTTTGCTGATTTGATGGGCTCATGTTTTAATATTTGGTAATTAAACATGGTTTTGACAGGGAATGAGTAATAAAAAAATAAAGCAACCCAATTCAACCCCCTTTTGCTCTTTTGATTGTACCATAACTTACAACTTAATTGTCAGAAATTCTCTCTTAAGAAAATGTAGAATTGCTTCCGTGTTTAGCCTTTGGGGATTTGGGGTTCCCTTTTTGGTAATTTACTTGACACTTATTGATATAAGAGTGTTAAGTCATAAAGTGCATGCTTTGAATTGTTTCTGTCAGTAGAGACTTCCAAATTTAATGGATGCAGACAGGTGAAGACCAAGAAGAGGGAATGTAAATCGCATATAGGAAATTATCCACTGTGGCAGAAAAACAGAAACCAAATGGTGGGGTAGTGTTAAATAAGGTTAAAATTAAGCCCCTACCCCTTGCCCAGCAGGAAGGTTTGGGAGGCTTGAACACAGAGAGAACTGATGAGGCTGCTCTGGGTCCCAATCCGTAAGATGGATCCCTTTGACCAGGAATGTGGAGGCAAGGCCAGGACACATTCTGGGTCAAAGATCAAGCCCCCAGGATCAGACACCCCTGTACTAACCAGCCCAAAACTAACTCCCCAAAGCAAAACTGACAAAACTATTTATAAAAGGGAGCCCAAAATCTTTCTTCACTTGTAGATCTTTCCTGTCTCCCTAGCTGCTTCTCTTAGCAGTGTATTTGAACAAATGTGCCTTTTCTGTTCTCCAGTCTGCCTCTGGTGAAATTTTTCACCCCTGCACCTCTGGTCTGTCAAGGTATCATTAAGAATTTGAAAACCAAGCCCCCACTCCTTGGCCAGAGGCAAGTTTGGGAGGCTGGAATGATAAAGGGAGTGGATGGAACTGCCATGGAAACATGGACCTTAAGCTGGTGAGGCCCAGAACTGATGATCCTCTATGCTGATTCAGATCATCAGTCAGGACACACCCAAGACTAGTCACCCTAACCAGTCAATGGTTCTAAAGCGTAGAGACTTGGGACCCAAACTCTGAGCAGTCCACCCTTCCTGTTTCGCCCTCTGCTTCTTTTAGCAGTGTATTTCAATAAATTCGCCTGGTATTTCCCATCTGTCTCTGGTGAACTCTTTCACCCCTGCAACAGGGCCTCCACCTTGATTCTTCCCCACAACATTCTATATCAATAATCTTTGTTAGATAGAGTGGTGTGATTTCTTATAAAAGAAGATGGAACCTAACCTCTTCAACTACACCAATCTTCCATCTACCCAAACCTCTACTCTTTGTTCTCTGAATTCAGCAAATAAAAATAAAACTTAAAAAAAAAAAAAGCATGGGCCTCCCCTAGTGGCGCAGGGGTTGAGTACTAGGTTGCGAAGCTGCCCACAGAATCTGCAGTGCCGGTTCAATCCCTGGCCACCAGCGAGGGTCTCACATGGCACCACAGAACTCTCCTGTTGTGCCCGCTGCTCCCCTCAGCAGTGTATTTCGTCACTCTGCCTATTCTGTTCTCTGCTCTGGCTCTGGTGAATTCTCTTACCCTCCCGCACTTCTGACTGTACCCAGGGCTTGTATAAATAAATACATAAATCTTTAAAAAAAAAAAAGCAAATAGCAATTACATCTACCAAGTTGCTCAAGATAGAAAGTTTGGCAGCATCTTTAATTTCTGTCTTTCCCTCACTTTCTATATCCATCCAAATCAGCCCTATTAGCTAACATCCTAAGCAAAGTACCACTCTGACCCACTCCTCTCTCTTTGTCTACTGCAAGTTTCTCCGTTGTTTTCCCTGTTGCATCTTGTTCTCCTACAATCTAGTTTCCCCAATGCAAAGAGATTTTCCTCAAACACAAATTATTCAATTCACTCCACTCGCCAACACCTCTCTCCATTTTCACAATTAGTTGAAGTTCAGGCCATCCCCCTGAATTAGGAAGTTCTGAGTGACTAGTTTCTGTGAATATCTTTGAGCTTGTCTCACAATTCCTTCTCCTTTGTCCACATGAAACACTGACCTCCTTTTTCTTACTGCAGGGTGATTCAGTCCTTTCTGCCTCTCTGTGCTCCCCTCTGCAATTGTGCTTTCTCCCAAACTTTGCTGTATGCATCCTGGTCTGTCAATAGAGTTCATATTGTCATTTATTGAAGTCTTATCATTTCCATGAAAGAATAATGTTTTCATAGCTTTACAGATACATACATTTTATTAAAAATATCCTGATGGGTTTCATATTTTGATGTTATCCTAAATGGCATTGAAAATTCAATTGGTTTGTTTCGATCCTTTGTACAGTTCCTATCACCATTTGTTATTTCTCTGTTGGATATTTTAAAACTTATTTATATTGCTTTTATTCCCTGCCACTGAAAAGTCAGTTTTATCACAACAGTTTTATCACAACAGTTTTATCTCTATATCTTGATCACTAGAACACTATCAATTCTACAAAAGTACAGTGTAGTTTCTCAATAATTAGTCATTGTTTCTTTTGAGTGAATATCATATATAGGTAACCTTGGAAAAAGTAATTAGCCTCTCTAAATCTCCTTCCTCAGATATTAATATATATGTAAGTGCACATATTGATATATGTAATATACATAGAATTAAAACAATGATACTTATACTTCCTGATATTTATCACTATTAAATCACTTTATTTTGGTTGAAGTGTTAAAAGCAACCTAAAAAACAAAGTATTCTGAATTTCCTAACATTTTTGTTTAGTTTTAAGCACACTGGTACTGTTATGACCTATTGGATTTGTTAGTATATTCCTTCTCAAAGGAACTTTTGTGCATATAGTATTATTATTTAATGTTATTTTTCTACTAAACTGACTGCATGACACAATTACAGCCCCCCAAAAAGAAAGACAGGCTGAAAAAGAATCCTGAAATTACCTCTTGAAAATTTTAGAATTTAAACCTTACTAGTTCATTGCAACAGCAGTAACTGTGCCTTTTTTTTTTTTAATTTTCTTAAAGATGTATTTTATTTATACAAGCACCGGGGTGCAGGCCAGATGCGCGGAGGGTGAGAGGATTCCCCAGAGACAGCCTGGAACAGAACAGGCAGACTGACTGAAATCCACTGCTGAGGGGAGCAGCGGGCGGGGCAGGAGGGGTCTGCGCGCCACGTGGGCCCTCGCGGGCGCGGCAGAGGCTGTGGACAGCTCCCCAGCGCGCGCCCAACCGCCTGCGCCCCCTGTTTGCTGTTCTCCCCACAGTGTGAGCGCGACAGTAAAGCATCTGCACAAGGCGGGGCCAGGATGGGGACGCCTGGAAAAGCCAAAACCCAGGCCGGGATTGCTCAGGACAGATGAAAGGGCCTCTCGGGCATTCCAAGGGTTGTCGTTAAGCGGCAGCTTTTTCGTTAAGGCTGAGAAACCGCTGGCGGTTCCCTCTGCCAATGGCTGTGGCCTGTGGCTCTGACGCCACAAAGAGCCCTTGTGACGGCACCGGCACCGCCTGCATCAGGCCCGCCCGGACTGCGCCTGTGTCCTCAGGAGCCGGGAAGCTCTGGACAGTGACCTGTGCACTCCGGACGCCGAGAGAGACAGTGAGAGCCTGTTTTGGGTCTTTGGTTCTCTTTGGTTTATTTATTGTTTATTTATTTAATTATTTGTTTAGGCTATTTATTTTAGTTATTTTATTTTTCTTTCTTTGTTTTTTACCTTATTTTCCTTTTTTTTTTTTTTTTTTTGTATTTGCTTATAGTCAGGGCTGGTGAGGGTGGTCAGCGTAGTCAAGCGCACAGGCGCTATGTCCCAGGGACGGCAAGGGCAAAGCTACCTGGTGCTGCGGGAGCTGGGGCGGGGCTCCCACGCCAAGGTGACGCTGGCGCTGCACGCGCTCACGGGCACGAAGGTGCTCATCAGGGGCGTCCGCAAGTCCGAGGTGCCCGACCTCCGCCTCCTGGCCCGCGAGATGGGGTGCATGAAGGCCCTTCACCACCCGAACATCGTGGAGCTCTTCCAGGTGGTGGACACCGGGCCGGAGCTGCAGCTCGTCATGGAATACGTGCAGGGGGAGGACCTGCAGGCCTTCCTGGACAGGCGTGGGCGCCTGGGCGAGCGCGAGGCCCGGCCGCTCTTTCGGCAGATCCTCGCGGCCCTCAGCTACTGCCATGCCAAAGGCATCGCGCACAGGGATGTGAGGCCTGAGAACATTCTGCTGACCCGAGAGGGGAAAGTCAAGCTGGTGGACTTTGGGCTCAGCGTCCAGGCCTTCAACCGGGCGCTGAGCAGGTGCTGCTGTCGCCCAGAATACAGGGCCCCCGAGGTCTACCTTGGCCAGCGCTACAATGGCCCCAAGGTGGACGTGTGGAGCCTGGGCGTCGTGTTCTATAAAATGGTGACCGGCACACTGCCCTTCAGGGGCCCAAACCTCTGGGCGATCAGGGTGCGCGTCGTGGGCAGGCGGGTCCAGCTGCCCGACTATCTCACGGAGCAATGCCAGGACCTACTGGCCAAAATGCTGGAAAAGGACCCCTGGAGGCGCAGCACCCTGGAGAGCATCCGGCAGCACGCCTGGGTAGCAGAAAAGACTGAGGGACTCCTGCCCTTCAGCGAGCCGTCCCTCAGCCCCCAGGACCCGGCCATAATCAAAGGTATGGAGCGCCTGGGCTACCAGAGGCAGGAAATTCGGGAGGCCATTGACGCTAACAAGTACGACAAGGTCATGGCCACCTACCTGATCCTCCGCTCCAGGAAGCAGGCGGGGAGGAGGACTATGAGGAGGAGGGCCAGGAGCGGCCCAGGCGCGTCACTTTCCAGGTGCCAAAGCTCGTCACCTTCCGGGAGCCCGGTGACCCCGATTCCAAGGACAGCCTCCCGCAGCCTGAGGTTTCGGGGAATACCCCAAGGCCGGGTATCCTGCGAAAGCAGGAAGTCCAAAAGAGGGCAAAGGATGCCACCCCGGGCACCAGGGTCATCTCCGCAGGAGTCCCTGAGCTGGAGGACGCCCAGAAGCACACCACCGCCGCAGGGCCAGGCCGCCTGTTAGATGATGCCCCGAAGGGCAGACCCTCTGCGCTAGGCCCGGTACTGGAGGACGCCTGGGGGGACACCAGCACCTCTGTGGCCAGACCCCAGCAGGAGGACACCAGGGAGCACAGTAGCACCTTGGTGTCAGTCCTCCAGCTGGAGGACACTGGGGAGCACGGCAGCACCACTGAGACAGGCCCCCAGCTGGAGAGGGACCAGGAAAGCAGGGCCAGCACGATCTGTCCAGCTCCACAGGCCTCCAGCACCCCCCTAAGACCTCCCCCAAGACGTGGCTGGCCTTCCAGTGCAGTGGCCCCTTCAGCAATCATCAGGGCCAGAGACAGGGTATTAGAGATTATCCTAGAATTTTGTTGCTGCTGTGCAGCATTCGAGTTGCAGAGCAACAAAGACTAAAAATAGCACCACACCAGACAAAAGCCTCCCCACCCCAAAGCACAAAGTGGCCATGGGGAACAGGAGTACACCAGGGAAGGTTGAGGCTCTGGAGAGGCTCAGGGGCTGGGCCCAGTCACAGGAGCCAGGAGCAGCATGAGACCCATGGGACTGCAGCACAGAAATCTGGGCAAAACTGATGTCCCTGAGCAGAGCAGGTGAAGGGCCAGGAGGGCCACGGAACTGGTGAAACACCTGGAGGGGAGCAGAGTGGGTGAGTGGTGGGGTGTGGAGGGGCTGGGGAGAGCTGAGCAGGTACAGGGCCCAGGAGGGGTATGAGGCTGTGTGGGTGGCCCCAGGGCCAGAGGCAGGAAACCCTGGGCCTCTCTCCCCCATCATAGGCTCAGTTCCCTGAGGACCATACTGCCCCCTTGCTGGGAGAGACCTGCTGCTCTATCCTGGGCACAGGGATGGCATAGAGGATGCAGGAGCTCTTGCAAAGGCTTGGGTCCAGGTGGTAAAACGTGCAGATTGCAAGGAGCAGATAGAGAAGGTCTCTAGCTCCCCTTAAGAAAGACTCGGGGACCAGTATATTAGAATCCAAACAGGACTCTTCAAGGTGGACAGAGTTTATGCACAGACCAACCTTACTCCACACGACCTGCTCAGCTGGAAAATCTGCACATCTTCCTACACCAGGAAGCCCTAGGCTGTGATCAAACTCAGTCCCACAGTGAGCATTGTCACCTCAAATTTTTGCAGCTTGGGATTCTTACACAGTGTCAGCCCAGCTGGTATTTCCCCTTTTAAAAATCCTCTCCAGACGGCCACCCACCCCTCCTCCTCCCTGGATTCAAACCCTGCAGGGTGACCTTAGCCAAATTGGAAACGTTAATATCGCCCAACAGATGCAGGCTTTGGACACCAGTCTCTGCCAAGTAAATCACTGGGTCCAGGAACGAAAAGCTACAGGGGCTGTCTACCTTAAATTTGTGTTTTTCATCATTGTTTAGATGGTGTTCAAGATGGGTAAAATGAAATGGCATAAGAAAGAAAGAAAGCAAAAGAAAGTGTTGAAGGTCTAAGAGAGATTTTGGTGAGAAATCGTGTGTACTCAGGTGTCTCCCCCTCCTCCAACACATTCATGGACTTGCTCATCTGACCAGCAAAGTCCCCTCTGATCGATACTTCGTCAGCCGAAGCTGGGGCCAGGACATCCAAATGTGGACCAGCTCTCCCTTACTGCCATGGATCCTGCCCCTAGTAGGCCCAGTGATTATGATTATGCTTTTCTTTGTTTCTACACCCTGTTTTCTCTGCTTTATCCACGCAAAGCTCTCTGAGATGAGCCTTCGCTCTCCCAGACCCGGGAAAGCCATTCCTGTTATTGACAGATGAGCAACAGGGCATTGCTCTAGGGGTTCTGGGCCAACCTGGGCTGTCCAGCGACCAGTTGCTTATTTCCCTAAACAAACGGATCCCACTGTAAGAGGATGGCAGCCCTGCCTGCACGCACTTGCGGCAGCTGCTCGTCTCGCTAGACAGGCCTTAAAACCCACACTGGGCCAATCTGTAGATGTTAATTCTCCACATCGGCTCCAGGACCTACTCAAGCAGTATGTATGCAAGTGCTGGGCCCAACTCGGGCACGCATCACTGCTCCCCTGGTCCAGGTTCCACTCAGCCTACAGAGCAGAGACCCACTGTTTCTAATCCCATCACTTCAAGCCACTTCCCGTTCTTCTGTCTATACCTGGAAATTCCAGATCAGCGCAGCCTCAGGCAAGGTATTAGCACTCACAGGGCCTCTGATCCTAACCTTATTTTTTTCTTTTTGCCCCATGCTTACTGCATTTCATCCAACACCGGATCCAAGACCCACCCCGTAGCACCTTTAACCAACTCCTCCACCCATATCCTCGTGTCCCTGCAAAGACCTTCTCATAACCAGGCCTGAGCCCCCACCCCGGTCTTCGCCCCCGTCCAGCAGGAAGTAGCCAAAGAAAGAACCGTCGCCCCTTTTCCTATCAACAAAAGGCTGGTATGAAAGGTCGATGCAGGGGCCAGGAATGGGGAAGCCCACATACAAACAACAAGATGGCCCTGACACCAGTACCCCTGATTCCATCAAACCGAAACTGAAGCCATAAGCAGGGGAAAACAACTCGGCTCCACGAAAAAACAACTTTGTTCCACCTAAACCTGTTCCCCCCTGCCAACCCAGTTTTCCTGCCTAACCTCTCCTCACCCTATGAAATGACATCTCCCCCCACAACGGGCGTGACTTCAGGGACACCCCACCTTGAATCAGCAAAGCTCGCCTGGGGGCACAATGAATGTCCCTTCCTTTGAGAAAGTTTAGCCTGGCTCCCCTTTTCTTTACCGCGCCAAACCTTTCATCTTGGTGCCCGAAACCCGGAAGGCTGTGTCCCCTGGCGCTGGGGCCGCCTTCCCGTCCCTGGGACTCTCCTCTCCATGGCAGACGCCTCACATCCACCACCGGCCTTGATCCTTGGGGTGAGTCACCTGCCTGACCCTCCTTCCTAGGAGGCCCTCACCCCTGGTTACCCGGCTCCTCTCCTCACCCCCATCCTGGTCGACTGTTCCATAAACCGCGGGCCTACGCCAGCCGACCCCCATTGCTCCTGGTTCTGATTTGGGGACGCCCATCCAGTCCAGGTGTCCCTTTCTCATGCCCTCCCATCTCTCCCTCCTGCAAACCAGTTGTACTTTCCAAGTCTCCAGTCTCCTCTCCCTCTTCGCCCTCTCCTCTTCTGCGTTCTCTGATCCTCTAGATGTTCAGTCTTCACCTCCTTCAGCTCCCCAGGCCTGCCCCCGCTTCCACCTCCCAGCCAGCACACCTGCTCTCACAGTCGTCCTCTTTGTCCCCTTAGGGAGGTTGCGGGGACTGAAGGAGCAGGTGGAGTCCACGATCCTTTCCCTCTGTCTGATCTCTCCCAGATGGAAAAGCGTCTCGGCTGTTTCACTAAGGACCCCACTACCTACACCAAAGAATTTCGTTATCTTACCCAAGGTTACACCTAAGGTTACACCTATAACCTTCGGTGTCATGACTACACGTTATCCTCTCTTCCACCCTGACCTCTAATCACAGAGAACGTGTTTTTCAGTCTGCTCGAGGCCACGCAGATCAGGCCACTTCACTGACACAACCATGCCCCCAGGCCCTGAAGCAGGTCCCCGCCAGGAGCCTGGCTGGGAATCCCAGACTGACACTGATGCGGGTCGCAGGGCAGGGCTCGCTGCCTCTTAGCCAGGCTCCAAGCAGCAGCCTGTCTCCAAGGCAGTTAATTTTGACAAGCACGGGAGATCACCCAGTTCCACCCCATACGAGGAGGACGGTGACTACAAACAGCGATGAAGAGCATGTGGGTGCTAGATCTGTTCATAAACCTACCCGGGATGGGTTGGTTGCACTACAACTAGCGTAGACGGCAGGACGGTTCAAAGCAGGACGGCTCTACGCAGACGAAACCCTTTGGAACCTGGGGAGGGGTTGCCAGGTGGCCAGCCACGAGCAGATGGTACTCAGTGGCCAACCTCCTCGCCCTGTGGGCACCTCTCCAGGAATGGCCAGAGGTAGATGGATCCCCAGGGCAGTTGGAACAGGCCCTGTATGAAATAGAAGAAACCCTGAGTGGATGTGTTATAGGACAGGGAGAGGGGCAGCCCAAACCCCGCAAACCTGCCTATTCTACATGGGTTCTGCCATCCGCCGCATCAACACAAAACATAGGAGACTTTAATGGGAAGGAACTTTAATAAAACTAGGAAACAATACAGGGAAGGCAAAGAGTCTAGTTTCTAAATGAAGCATCCAGAGTTACCCGTCCCCTCGTGGGTAAAAGTCCATCCAAATGGGATTGGCCCAGAACAAGGCCCCAAAGCCTGCCACAAGTCTAAAGCATCTTCCAGTGGGGACCCACAGAAAAGGGTCACAAACAACTGAACAAGCCCGGAAGGAAAAGAGCAAAATCAACATCAAGATAAAAGCTGCCATTGTCACCTCCCCACGGGTCTCACCCACATCTGTGTTACCCAGTCCACGACCAAAAGACAAGCACAGTTTCTTCACGTGTCTCTAGGCTCCATGCGCCTCCTCCAGGTCTCCTTGCTCCATCCTGCTTCCCTCCTCAGTCTCTTCTTCAGCTTCTCCTCTTCCTGCTCAGCTCCACCCTCCCTTGGGTGGGGCAGGGAACCTCCCCCTTTCCTAGGGACCACCCTGTTACAGATGCAGTGCCCGCGAGGTGGCAGGAGCAGTGGGATGGGTGTTTCTCACAGCTCTGCTTGAGTCCAGGCAGAAAGAGCAATCTAGAGTCCAGCGAGTATGGGATGAGATGCGGGAAAAGATGCGAAAACTACAATGTTTGAGGATTCTGGAGGAAGAAGTTCAGAGAAACCAACCCACCATTCTGGAGATGCCAGACTCCAGCTCAGAAAGGAAGGAGAGGGAGGCTGGCCCTTTGCCCGAATCGCAGCTGGTGGTGGGAAACCAACCCATGACTGCAGAGATGCCAGACCCCTCCTCAGGACAGGAGGAGAGGGAGGCTGGCCCTTTGCCCGAGTCACAACCAGCAATGGCAAACCAACCTGCGACCCCTGAGATGCCGGACTCCTCTGGAGAGGAGGTGGAGGCTGGTCCCATGCTCCGGGCCCGCCGAGTGGTGACTCAGAAATAAAGCGGCAGCCACCCATGGCCCCAGGTGGGTGGTCAGGCTGCTGGACCACCACAAATGACAGAATTTACTTCCTATCAACCATACACCCAGGCGGAACTGGTGGACTTGGACAAACAGTTTCCACCAGAAACCAGGGGAACCCTTGGCAGCCTGGCTGCTACATTTGTGGGGCCTGGGGCTGGATGGGATCATTTGCACGGCACAAGTGATGGAGAGACTGGCCTCCATGGTTTACACCCATCCTTGCGACAGAGGCTACAGAACAGCCAGCAGTATGGCCAGGGCGACCACACCCTCCGGGAATGGATAATGGCTGCCATACGGACAGTCTGGCTGATGCAGGAGACGTGCCGGACACAGTAAGTGGATGGCAGACGTACGCCGAGCTGGTACAGGTCCTTCGGGAATTGGGGATACGGCAGGCCATGTTTAATGTGAATTCCCGTGGTCCTGATGATGAGCGTTTCACAGCAGGGATGAGAGACTTGGTATTAAAAAATGTCCCCTCATCCTCATTTGGATCCCTCATGGCAGTTGTAGCACCCCATGTGAGTCGTCAGCTACACGACGTCACAACAGTGATAGCCAGCTTGGGCGAAGTTGAGAACTGGCGCTCTCAAACTCAGGAGGGAATATGGGTAGTTGTTGAAAAGTCAAAAGGATGCCAAGGAGGGAAAGGAATCTTCTTGGCACCACAGAACTTATTAAAGTCACCCATAACCAAATGTGGACAGATTTAGTGAGAGCAGGTGTAGATAGCACTAAAATACACGCACAGCCCAATCTATATTTGTTGGAATTATGGCAGCAGCTGCAAGAAGACCAGAGGTTCACGCCCATGAGAAGGACTGCTGCTCAGAGGGAGCCTGGAAGCTCCAGGCCTCAGGCACATGTCCTGCGCCTGGAAGACACTTGCTGCCAACCCTATCCTCGGGTGAGGCCTGATCGCTTTCAAATAGGGTGAGGGCCAAGGAACCCGTCCACAGGGGATGGGCGGGGACCGGAGGCCACATGTGGAGCTCGCCATCCACTGGTCCCCAACTAACATGCAAAGGGTTTTAGCTCTGGCAGACACAGGAGCAGAATGTACTCTGCTCTATGGAAATCCAGAAAGATTTCACAGGTCTACTTGTATTGATGGCTATGGAGGCCAGAGTGTCAAGGTGACATCAGTGAGACTATCTCTGGGGATTGGGCCATTACCCCCCAAAAGAGTATAAAGTATATGTATCGCCTGTCCTGGAGTACATCCTGGGGGTGGATGTACTATGTGGCTTATGGCTAGAGACCACAGCCGGAGAGTTTCACCTTAGAGTGCGTGTGGTAAAGGCAGTGGTGAGAGGACACGCTAAGCATCTGCCCACACAACTGCCAGTCCCTAGGCAAGTGACTAATACCAACCAATATCAGTTGCCCGGAGGCTACAAGGAAATTGGGCACAATATCAGAACTGGAGAAAGCGGGCATTGTGCGTACTGCCCACAGCCCCGACAATTCACCGGTGTGGCCAGTGAAGAAGCCGATGGCTCTTGGCGCATGACGGTAGATTATCATGAGTTAAATAAGCTAGTTCCCGCCTTGCATGCTGCAGTGCCTTCGGCAGCAGATTTGGTGGATCATCTGCTGGTGCCAATGAATGTCTTTTGCCACTAGGTTGGTACCTCGCCTGGACTAACTTGTGTTCTGTTGTCTTTTGTTGTTATAGTGTGATGTGTACTATTTACTTTTATGGGCCATGGCTGTGTTGTTTATGTTTGCTAAGAAACAAAATTGTCTATATGTAGATGGTCTGGCAGAAAACCCTGAGGGGGTGGATTGTAGGGTAAGGTAAAAAGTATCAGGCTTTTCTGCTCTCCCGCCATTAGGAGAGATGACGCATCCCTGCGGGCCTGAACGCAGGCCTGATGGCGGCACCTGGAGTAGGGTGGGGGTGCGGTGTCGAGGGTGGAGGAGGACAGTGGAGTGTGTGGAGGAGAGCGGCGACTACAAACAAGGGCGAGGAGCATGTGGCTGCTAGAACCGTTCATAAACACACCTGGAATGGGTTGGTTGCGTTACAGCGGGGTCCTGGGGTTCACTCTGGGAAAGGTGTCTGCAGAGCTCCCCTGTCAGTGGCACGCGGCGAGTTTCCCAGGCGAGTTTCTCCACGAGACAGAGACGGTAGTTATATTTAAAAAACAGGTTTATTGGGGAAAGGGAAAGGGGCAGGTTTTGCTGAGAGAGGCCTGCATGGTTGAAGGCGGGCAGCCTTGACAGGTCATAGGCGGGCAGGAAGCTGCTGCCCTGCAGAGGGAGAGAGTTGGTAAGAAGAGGAACCTACACAGTCCCAGGTGGGCAGAGGGAGTGCTGCCCCGAGCCAGTGCAGAGACTTTACAGACACAGTCCTCTTCTGTTTGGGGGGGTCACTCCTTGTGAGCCGTCAGTTGGTTGCTGATTTTGGATAACCACGCAGAATCCAAGAGGGACTGGAGATACCAGGATGGGGAGTGGAGATTCCAGGATGGGCCCAATCTCCAAATCTTTCCCCTCAGGCCTGTGCTCCACTCCCTAGAGCATCTGATCCTGCTTGGGTCTCATGCCTTGTGATAAGGCCCTGGTGCCTAAGGGTCACGACCTCTACAGCTGAGTTAATGGTCATGCTATTTCCCTCTATCCCTACCTCCTTGTGAGTCAGGTTCTGGTGTCAGGGTACCTCCTTTCCAATCTTTCTATTCTGTCTGCTATTAAGGTATTCCTATTTTGTGAGGAGGGGAAGCTGGGTCCCGAATGCTGGGTGAGTATGGAGTAAGTGGCTCCTATAGCAATCAGAGAATTAATATCTTACCTGTGACATCCAGGGTTACTCTAGGCTTAACCACAGAGACCATGTCATTGGGGACCTGGTGACGTCCTTGGGCCCTATCACTTGTCATCCAGGAGGTGTCAGTAGTCAGTCTACTACAGGGCAGGGAGAGGGGCACCCCAGAACCCCCAAAGCTGCTTGCTCTAAATAGTTTCTGCCATCTGCCGCATCGACACAAAACATTTAAGACTTTAATGGAAAGGAACTTTAACACAATTAGTAAACAATACAGAAAAGACAAAGAATCTGTTAGAGGTCAGGGAGAAGGGCAGCCCAGACACCACAAACCTGCCTGCTCTAAATAGGTTCTGCCATCCGCCGCATCAACAGAAAACATATGAGACTTAAATGAAAAGGAACGTTAATACAATTAGTAAACAATGCAGGAAAGGTAAAGAATATAGTTTCTAAAACAAGCATCCAAAGTTACCCGTCCCCTTGTGGGGAAAAGTCCACCCAAACAGGATTGGCCTAGAGCAAGGCCTGAAAGCCTCTCCAAAGTCTAAAGCGCCTTCCAGTGGGGACCCACAGAAAAGGATCAGAAACAACCAGACAAGTGTGGGAGGAAAAGAGCAAAATCAAAATCAAGACAAAAACCACCATTGTCACCTCCCCACCGGTCTCTCGCCCATGCTGTTGTCACCCAGTCCACGACCAAAAGGCAAGTGCAGTTTCTGCACGTGTCTCTCGGCTCCATGTGCCTCCTCCAGGTCTCCTTCTGGCTCCATCCTGCTTCTTCCTTCTCAGTCTCCACTGCAGCTTCTTCTCTCCCTTCTCAGCTCCCTTCTCTCTCTTCCTTTGGGTTGGGCAGGGAACCTGGAACTTCCCCTTTACCTGGGGACCACCCTATTATCTTGGATATCTCATACAGAAACACATATTTTAACTGTCTTAATTTGTTTAGGTGAGATGTCATTAAATTTTAGTTTTCTTATAATAAGAAGCAAAAAAATAAACCTGCAAGCTCAACAATATTTAGAGAAAGTGATATTGTTTAACATTCTCATTCTTAAACTTAATAAGACCTTAGTTTTATATGAAATTTGGCCACCATTTAAATAATGATAAAAGAAAAAATTTAAGGGAGAGATACCAATTGTAGCTGTTAGTTTTTCTTAGGACAGGAATTTTAAATTAATTTCAGAGTTGCAAATTCTAACATCCCAAAAACCAAATTTCTTTCTTAGGCAAGTACTAGATAGATTGATGAAAACCAAGAAAAATAAGAGAGACTTAATATCATATACATTTCCTACATACCTGTGAGGAACACAGTGTTGCTAAGGAACTTGCCCATGAGGCTAGATTTTGCTAGGACAAGGGGAAAGAAAGAAGTCAATCTGGGATTTTTCTGGAAAAGAATTTTATCAAGAGATTTAGGACTAATCATCAAAATGCAAACTTATCTTTTTTGATGTAGACTAGGTCAATTACTCTTTTTTTTTTTCCTGAATACTGTGTGCTTCCTTTTGAAAATAGAGACATTTCAACATAAAATATTGATACTCAACATGAAAACTGTAAGGCTTGAATGCTACAAATTCAACCATTAAGTTTTGATCTAGTTTTTGATTACCAAAATCTTAAATCCTGATCTCAAAATTGGGAATTTTTTATTAGACTTTATATAGTTGTCATTTATAACTAATACTCCTAAGGCATTAGATAGTGATACAAACAGATTTTTTGATTTTTTTTTTTAAACTTTGGTCATGTGCATTAGTTTTAAAAAGTAGTTATTCATTTTTTTTAATAATAAATTTTATTTTTATATTCCCCAACAATTGCAACCCCCCCCATTCTGACCCCAATCACTCCCCTCCCGCCACCCACCCCAAAAAAGTGTCACTGGTTCAAAGTTTTTTGTTGATTTTGATTTTTACTTTCGTATAGTTACTCATTTTCCTGGTCCCTTATTTAAGTTTTCTAGATTCCTGCTATGAGTGAGTCCATCCGGTAGTTTTGCTTTTCTTTCTGGCTTATTTCGCTGAGCATGATCCCTTCCAGCGCCATCCATGTTGCTGCAAACTGCATGTGTTTATCTTTTTTGAATGCTGAGTAATATTCCATGGTATATATGTACCACATCTTCTTGATCCAGTCATCTATTTTTGGGCATTTGGGCTGTTTCCAAAGCTTAGCTATTGTAAATAGTGCTGCTATAAACCTAGGGGTGCAGGTGTTCTTTGGAATTGATGTTTCTGTGTCCTTTGGGTAAATACCTAGGAGTGGAATTGCTGGATCATATGGAAGCTCTATGTTTAGTAGGTCCAGAAATCTCCACACAGCTCTCCATAGTGGTTGGACCAGTTTGCACTCCCACCAACAGTGCAGAGAGTTCCTTTTTCTCCACACCCTCGCCAATATTTGTTGTTGCTAGTTTTTTTAATATGTGCCATTCTCACTGGTGTAAGATGGTATCTCATGGTAGTTTTGATTTGCATTTCCCTGATTACAAGTGATGTTGAACATTTTTTCATATGTCTGTTGGCCATTTGCATTTCCTCTTCAGAGAAGTTTCTTTTTAGCTCTTCTGCCCAATTTTTGACTGGATTATTTTCTTTGTTGTTGTTGAGTCTCATCAGCTCTTTGCAGATTTTTGTGATCAGTTCTTTATCATTAGTGTTGTGTAAAAAAATGTTCTCCCAGTTGGTGGGGTTTCTCTTTGTTTTTGTTATTGTCTCTTTTGCTGTGCAGAAGCTCTTTAATTTGATGTAGTCCCAGCTGTTTATCTTTGCCTTCACTATCACTGCTTTGGGTGATGTGTTTGTAAAGATGTCTTTGATGTGCAAATCATGTAGTGTTTCGCCTATATTTCCTTCTATGTATTTTATGGTTTCAGGTCTTATGTCTAGTTCTTTAATCCATTTTGAGTTGATTTTTGTGTATGGTGTGAGGTAGTGGTCAAGCTTCATTCTTTTGCATGTGGCAACCCAGTTTTCCCAGCACCATTTATTGAACAAACTTTCTTTGCTCCAATGCATAGTCTTTGCTCCTTTGTCAAAGATTAGTTGACCATAAATCTGTGGGTTTATTTCTGGATTTTCTATTCGATTCCATTGGTCTGTGTGTCTGTTCTTGTTCCAATACCATGCAGTTTTGATGATTATGGCTTTGTAGTAGAGTTTGAAGTCTGGGAGTGTGATGCCTCCATTCCCTTCTTTTTTTTTTTCAGGAGAGCTTGGCTATTCGGAGTTTTTTGTAATTCCATATGAATTTCATCAATAATTGTTCTAGTTCTTTGAAGAATGACATTGAGATTTTGATTGGAATAGCATTGAATCTGTATATTGCTTTTGGTAGGATGGCCATTTAATAATGTTTATTCTACCAATCCATGAGCAGGGGATGTCTTTCCATTTCTTTGTGTCTTCTTCTATTTCTTTTAATAGTGTTTTATAGTTTTCTTTGTATAGGTCCTTTACCTCTTCGGTCTCAGTGTCCAAGGCTTCCCCCAGGCGCTGAGCACGTGCTGCTGTCGCCCAGAATACAGGGCCCCCAAGGTCTACCTTGGCCAGCAGTACAACGGCCCCAAGGTGGACGTGTGGAGCCTGGGCATCATGCCCTACGAAATGGTGACCGGCACACTGCCCTTCAGGGGGCCCAGCCTCAGGGCAATCAGGGAGTGCGTCCTGGGTGGGAACGTCCACCAGACCACCTACTTCATGGTCCAGGGCGGGGACCTGCTGGCCAAAATGCTGGCACGGGACCCCTGGAAGCGCAGCACCCTGGAGAGCATCCAGCAGCACGCCTGGGTAGCAGAAACGAGCAGGGGACTCCTGCCCTTCAGCGAGCCGTCGCTCTGCCCCCAGGACCTGGCCATAACCAAAGGTATGGAGCGCCTGGGCTACCAGAGGCAGGAAATTCGGGAGGCCATTGACACTAACAAGTACCACAAGGTCATGACCACCTACCTGATCCTCTGCTCCAGGAAGCAGGCGGGGGAGGAGGACTATGAGGAGGAGGGCGAGGAGCGGCCCAGGCGCGTTACCTTCCAGGTGCCGAAGCGCGTCACCTTCCAGGATCCCGGTTACCCTGATTACAAGGACTCCCCACCCACCCCCACCCCGCCGGCACCTGAGGTTTCGGGGAATACCCCAAGGCCGGGTATCCTGGGAAAGCACCCAGTGCAGAAGATTGGAAAGGATACCCACCCCACTCCCTCAGCCTGAGGTTTTGGGGAATGCCCCAAGGCCAGGAATCCTGCGAAAGCAGGAAATCCAAAAGAGGGGAAAGTATGCCACCCCGGACAACAGGGTCATCTCCACCAGGTCCCTGAGCTGGAGGATGCGCAGCAGCACACCACTGCTGCAGGTCCAAGCCCCCTGCTAGAGGACACCCCAAAGGGCAGTCCCTCTGCGCTAGGCCCAGAGCTGGAGGATGCCTGGGGGGACACCAGCACCTCTGTGGCTAGACCCCAGCAGGAGGACCCTGGGAGCACAGCAGCACCGCGGTGTCAGTCCTCCAGCTGGAGAACACTGGGGAGCACGGCAGCACCACTGAGACAGGCCCCCAGCTGGAGAGGGACCAGGAAAGCAGGGCCAACACGATCAGTCCAGCTCCCCAGCCCTCCAGCACCACCCTAAGACGTCCCCCAATATGTGACTGGCCTTCCAGTGCAGTGGCCCCTTCAGCAATCATCAGGGCCAGAGATAGAGTATTAGAAATTATCCTAGAATTTTGTTGCTGCTGTGCAGCATTGGAACTGGAGAGCAACAAAGATTAAAAATAGTGCCATACCCGGCAGAAGACCCCCCACCCCCAAAGAACAAGCACTCAGTGGCCATGGTGAACAGGAGTACACCAGGGAAGGTTGAGGCTCTGGAGAGGCTCCGGGGCTGGGCCCAGTCAGAGGGGCCAGGAGCAGCATGAGACTCACAGGACTGCAGCACAGAAGTCTGGGCAGCACTGATGTCCCTGGAGCAGAGCAGGTGAAGGACCAGGCAGGCAACGAAACTGGTGAAGCATCTGGAGAGGAGCAGAGCGGGTGAGGGTTGGCGTGTGGAGGGGTTGGGGAGAGTTGAGCAGGTACAGGACCAGGAGAGGGGTGTGGGGCTGTGTGGGCAGAGCCTCCAGAGGTCCCAGGGCCACAGGCGAAGAACCCTGGGCCTCTCTCCCCCATCTTAGGTACTGCCCCCTTGGTGGGAGAAACCTGCTGCTCACCCCTGGGCACACAGATGGTGCAGAGGATGCAGGAGCTCTTGCAAAGGCTTGGGCCTGGGTGGTAAATCGTGCAGATTGCAAGGAGCACATAGATAGGCTCTCTAGCTCCCCTTAAGAAAGACTCTGGGACCAGTATATTAGAATCCAAACGGGACTCTCCAAGGTGGGCAGAGGTTATTCACAGAGCAGCCCTAATCCACCATGACCTGCTCAGCTGGAAAATCCGCACATCTTCCTGCTCCACGAAGCCTAGGCTATGATCAGTCTCAGTCCCGCAGTGAGCACACCTAGGTGTCCAGTGTCCCCTGGGCCGAAGCTGCAGCTCGTCATGGAGTACGTGCAGAAGGGATTTTGCAACTTGGGATTCTTACACAGTGTCAGTCCAGCTGGAATTTCTCCTTTTAAAAATCCTCTCCAGACGGCTACCCACCCTTCCTCCTCCCTGGATTCAAACCCTGCAGGGTGACCTTAGCCAAATTGGAAACATTAATATCGCCCAACAGATGCAGGCTTTGGACACCATTCTCTGCCAATTAAATCACTGGGTACAGGAATGAAAAACTACAGGGGCTGTCTACCTTAAATTTGTGTTTTTTCATCATTGTTTAGATGGTGTTCAATTCCCTTCTAAAACTAAGGTTTTGCTAAGTTGGTAAATGCAAGTAAGGTGAGGTATGAGTGTTTGAAAAAAGAAATGTATGGAAGAGGGATATTCTGAAGGGCCTTAAGATAATGTAAAGCCGGATGGGTAAAATGAAATGGCATTAGAATGAAAGCAAGCAAAAGAAAGTGTTGAAGGTCTGACAGGGAGGTTTTGGTGAGAAATCGTGTGTACTCAGGTGTCTCCCCCTCCTCCAACACATTCATGGGCTTGCTCATCTGACCAGCAAAGCCCCCTCTGACTGACCTTTTGTCAGCTGAAGCTGGGGCCAGGACATCCAAACTTGGACCAACTCTCCCTTACTGCCATGGATCCTTCCCATAGTAGGCCTGGTGATCATGATCATGCTTTTATTTGTTTCTACACCCCATTTTCTCTGCTTTATCCAGGAAAAGCTCTCTGAGATGAGCCTTCGCACTCCCAGACCCGGGAAAGCCATTCCTGTTATTGACAGATGAGCAACAGGGCGTTGCTCTAGGGGTTCTGGGCCAACCTACGCCAGTCCAGCGAGCAGTTGCTTATTTCTCTAAACAAATGGATCCCACTGTAAGAGGATGGCAGCCCTGCCTGCGTGCACTTGCGGCAGCTTCTCGTCTCGCTAGACCTAAGGCCTTAAAACCCACACTGGGCCAACCTGTAAATGTTAGTTCTCCACATCGGCTCCAGGACCTGCTCACTCATCAGGCTCTCTCCCCTCCATCACCCTCTTGTCTGTTAGATTTCTACTCTCTTTGTCAAAGACCCTCTCATCTCCCTCTCCCAATCCTCGACTCTCCATCCTGCCAGGCTTCACGGGTGTTCCACTCCCTAACGCAGGTAACACCCTCTTCTTACTACGGTGGACACCATCACCATTCGGACAGTGGACCTGCCTTTATCTCAAAGATTACTCCACAGGTCTCCTCCCTGGGCATCACCTGGGAACTACACATTCCCTCCCGACTGCAATCCTCTGGTAAGGTAGAACGGGTAAATGGTCTGACCAGAGACCACCTAGCCAAACTCTCCACAGAGCCCACAAATCCTGGGTGGAGCTGCTCCCACTGGCTTTAGTGCACCTCCGAACCACTCCCCATGGCCCCTTGTTCCTGAGCCCCCTTGAACGGATGTATGGCAGACCTCTTCTTACTAACCATGAGCTCCGCGTCCAACCTACACTGTTGGCTGGATATTTTCCATACTTCTCTTTGCTCAGACAGCTGCTCCAAGAACACGCAGACCTTTGTCTGCCACAACCTGTGCCTCCGTCCCCTGATGCACCTGTCAACCTGCTGTGCCCTGGAGACCAGGTTCTTCTGAAAGCCATCTCTCCAAAACCACTTCCGCCAAAGTGGATGGGTCCACACACGATCATCCTGACTACACCAACGGCTGTCAAGGCATCAGCTGTCCAGGGTCAAAGTGGTCCCTGTGGACAAGCAGTATGTATACAAGCACATGGGCCCAACTCGGGTTTGTATCAATGCATCCCTGGTCCACATCCCACTCAGCCTATAGAGTAGAGGCCCTCTGATTCTCCTTCCTCTGTTTCTTTTTTTTTTTCTTTAAAGATTTATTTATGCAAGCACTGGGTACAGTCAGAAACACAGGAGGGTGAGAGAACTCACCAGAGACAAAGCGAAGAGCAGAACAGGCAGACTTGACGAAGCACACTGCTGAGGGGAGCAGTGGGCGGCAGGAGAGGTCTGCCCGCCATGTGGGACCCTCGCCTTGAGGCCAGGGATTGAACCGGTGCTGTAGAGGCTGTGGGCAGCTTCACAACCCAGCGCTCAACCGTCAACCGCTGCGCCACCGGGGAGGCCCCTCTCCTTCCTCTGTTTCTAATCCCATCTCTTCAAGCCACTTCCAGTTCTTCTGTCTATGCCCAGCAATTCCAGATCAGCACAGCCTCGGACCAGGTATTACCACTCATAGGGCTTCTTATCCTAATCTCCTCATTTTTTCTTTTTGCCCCATGCTTAGTCCATTTCATCCAACACCGGATCCAAGAACTGTCCCATACCACCTTTAACCAACTCCTTCTCCACCCATATCCTCGCGCTGCAAAGACTGTCTCATAACCAGGCCTGAGCGCCCACCCTGGTCTTCGCCCCTGTCCAGCAGGAAGTAGCCAAAGAGAGAACCATTGCCCCTTTTCAACAAAAGGCTGGTATGAAAGGTCGATGCAGGGGCCAGGAATGGGGAAGCCCACATACAAACAACAAGATGGCCCTGACACCAGTACCCCTGATTCCATCAAACCAAAACTGAAGCCATAAGCAGGAGAAAACAACTCGGCTCCACGAAAAAACAACTTAGTTCCCCCTAAGCCTGTTTCCCCCCCGCTACCAACCCAGTTTTCCTGCCTAACCTCTCCTCACCCTATGAAATGACATCTCCCCCCACAACGTGCACGATTTCAGGGACACCCATCTTGGGTATGACGCTTGCCTGGGGGCGCAATGAATTGTCCCTTCCTTTGAGGAAGTTTAGCTTGGCTCCCCTTTTCTTTACTGCGCCAAACTGTTACAGGGCAGCCCCGGTATAAAAAGGGTTGTCTGACTGTTTCCCGATTCTGGTGGAGTGTTTCGGATTCTGGTGGAGCTGCCCGGACAGGGCCGGTTCTGAGATGGGCAGAGTTGGGGGTCCTGGAGGGCGGCGTCCTGGTGGTGAGATGCTCTGTGAGGAGTCAGAGAAGCAGGGCTCAGAGGAGAGGAGACTCGGGGGAATGCCCTGGGTGTGAGGTTTCCAGCTTTACTCCCCAGGACCCCTCTCTCCAGCCTCTGGATAACAAAACCTTGGGAAACAGGAAAGTAGATCATTTTTTCCTTTTACAACCTATTTAGTATTGAGGACTTAAAAAAAAAAACATAACATTTAATGAATACTGTTAAATTTACAGAAAAGTTGCAAAGATAGTACAGTTCTTATTCATCCCACACCATTTCCACTTTGTTAACATCTTACATGAATACAGTTGTCTTTTTTTTTCACAGCTAATGAAGCAATGTTGACACAGTGACCAAACTCTGTGCTTAATTTCATCAGTTTTTCCTAATGTACATTTTATGTTCCATAATCCAAATTGCCTCACTCAGTTACAGCCAGTTCTCCTCGATGTGCCTCTTGCTGACTGTTTCTCTGACTTTGCTTGTTTTTATAACGTTGACATTGGTGAGGAGTGATATTTTGGAGAGGTGTTGGGTTCACAGTTGGGGTTCTTGGGTCACGTCTGAGAAAAGTTTCACCACCCTCCCCCACCCACTGAGTAGGCTCTCTCCGACCAACGGAAAGGAGGGAAAAAAAAAAACTGCAAGAACGAACTACAGATCAAGTGGGACACTGAGTAGAGAGGAACTATTTCAGGCACCGCACCCCACAAATGGGAACTGTGGAGAACGGTGAAGAAATCACCACAGAGGTGATCGAGCGGCTCCGGGCGCCATCAGAGGAAGACAAGGATTCCACGGTGACCTACAAATAGCCTAAGGCCAGCTGAGAACCACTGGGAAAAAGCAAAGGTCAGCAAGGACAGGTCTCTGGTGCCACCTCATGACCAGAACAAAATCACCAACTAACTGATTCCCTGTTGGAACTAAGTAAATACAGAGGGAGGGAACTGTAAGGGACAGTGCCCAGCAACACAGCATCAACACTCTGGTGGAGTGTTGTCTCCAGTGCTAGTCTCAGTCTGGTGAACAGTTTCCGACACCCCTAAAGGAGCACTCCAAAGAGATGGAAGCCACCCTTAGGACAACTTGGATCCTTCTCCTTTGGGGACTTGCTGGCGCGGGGTTGCACAGAGAGGAGGGGGCAGAGCTTGCTGGCTTTCAGGGCTGCTTCAGAACCCAGGGGTTCTCTGAGCCCCTCTGGCTGCCCCCCCCAACAGTAAATGGACTGAACAGTGAAGAGGAGGAGGAAGAGGAGGACAAGGGTCCCCTGACAAAACTAAGCATCCCGGACGATCTAGACAGCTGCGAGGCCATGGTGAGCTTGGCCCTGGGGCCCCTTCCCTGCCCCACCTTCCCCCTCCCACCAGCACACCCTTCTTCTTGGTTTCCCTCCCTTTGATTAAGCTTTCACCCACCTCTGCTGGGAGCCAGTGGGTAGACACCAACACCATCCTCGAATCTCAGGTGTGCCCACGGAGGCCCTGAGAGGTGTGCCTCCCAACCTCCTGCCGGGCCCACAGGGGCACCCTGCACCTCTGGCCCACAGGTGGCATTTTGTAACTCGGCCTTGGCCAGTGCTGAGGAAGAACAGGCGCGGCTGCACAGGCAGCTAAAGGAGCAAAAGCTGCTCTGCTGGCTCCTGGCTCAGCAGGTAGCCCCATGGGACCAGGAGCCTGAGAAGATGGAGGCCCCAGCCCCCGGGGGAAAGTGTGCCTGGGGAGACCCACCAGGCCCTTCAGGGAGCCTGGTGAGAAGAAGAAACTGCAGGTGAGTGTGTGTAAGGCAGGAAGGAATGGCCACAGGGCAGGTTTTCTGATCCAGCAGACCAGGTACAGGAGAAGTGAGTCCTGGAAGCCTCAGTGAATTTTGCAGACTTTATTGGGATTTACCAGATACATGGCAGGTAGGGGTGCTAGGGGGCCAGGAGGCTGACAGGCCTCCCAGCCCGCAGCAAGTCTTCACTCTTTCTGGGCTCTCTGGCGTTCTCTGGTGGTCTCTGCTGCTCTGCTCTCTCGGTTCTGCTTCTGCTTCTCTGCTTCTGCTGGCGTCCCCGTGACGCCACCCTTAAAAGCCCATCTTAGCCCAGGGGAATCCCATCTACCTATGCCCACACCCTACTCCAGGTGCCCGCATCAGGCATGCATTCGGGACCGCAGGGTTCCATCATCCATCCTATGGGCGGGAGAGCAGAAAAGCCTGATACTTTTACCTTACCCTACAATCCACCCCCTCAGGGTTTTCTGCCAGACAGTCTATACAAGTGATACACACGTTTCTCTTGACGAATAGGAACACTGCAGCCATGGCCCACAAAAGCAAATGAAATATATCACAATGAAATATAACAGAACACAAATAAGTCCAGGCAGGGCATCAACCTAGTGGCAAAAGACAATTATTGGCACCAGTAGATGATCCACCACTTCCGCTGCCGAAGGCACTGCTCATGCGAGGGAGGGAACCACTCAGGCATCAGCTGTCACACGCCAGGAGCCATCAGGCCTCCCGGCCCCCTCCGGCTGCAGTCTCGGCCACAAGCCACACACCGCATCCACCCCCAGGATGCACTCACTCTTGGGTTGGCGATTCTGTACTCTTTGGGGGTAATCGCCCATCCCTCAGGGTTTTCTATCTGTGGTCGCTCCAACGCTCCAGCATGCAGGCCCCTGCACTCAGGCCAACCCACTGCACAAGCACATGGGTCGGGGATCCGTGGATACAAGTCCACATGCAGCCTCTCTTGGGTCCCCTCTTTGGCTGTGGGCTCCACCACAAGCCACGTTCCCTACCCATCCCCCAAAGATGGGCTCCTCAGCTCCTCCCTCACTCAACTATGAGCAGGGCATCACCCACAGGTGATTTTAAAAGACTCACTGGCCTTTAGCTTACGTAGTGCGTAACAGCCGCTCAGGGCTTCCCGAACTTAGCACCAGCTTTTGCCTTCTCAGTTGGCTTTTCTCCTCTGCTTAGCTGCTGGGCAGTACACCGGCTGCCTTTGGCCACCAAGGCCCACTGACACCCCCAGACTCCCATCTCTGGGGGTGGACAATCCCATCCTTCCTCAGGGTCCCAAAACATATCAAACTTGCCAAGGTCCTCCCCCTTCTGGCGGGATTGTTAGTCCATTAGTCCAAGTTCATCGGCTTTTCCCTTTGTCCACACTGGGGAGCTCTGAGTCGTGGTCCTTTCTCCCCCGACGATTCTTGCTGCCTAGGCGGGGATTGTTGGCTGGTCCTCTCGGGCATCTCCTCCTCCAGGCGAGGTCTCATCCCGCAGCTCCCGGACTTTGCCCTTCCCCTGTCCCGCCATGACACGTCCAGCGCTGTCACAGGCAAACACTGTCTGCTGCTCCTCAGTCCCTCCCGGTCTTCGGAGGGCTCCATACCGGTCTGCATGGATCATCTTGCTGACTTACACCAATTGTAAGAGAGGAAGGAATGGACACGGGGCAGGTTTTCTGATCCAGCAGACTGGGTCCAGGAGAAGAGAGTCCTGGAAGCCTCAGTGGCTTTTGTAGGCTTTTATTGGGATTTACTGGATACATGGCAGGTAGGGGTGCTAGGGGGTCAGGAGGCTGGCAGGCCTCCCAGCCCCCAGCAAGTCTTCACTCTTTCTGGGCTCTCTGGCGTTCTCTGGTGGTCTCTGCTGCTCTGCTCTCTCGGTTCTGCTTACGTTTCTCTGCTTTTGCTGTGAATGCCACCCTTAAAAGCCCAGTCTTAGCCCAGGTGAATCCCATCTACATATGCCCACACCCTACTCCAGGTGCCTGCATCAGGCTTGCATTCAGACCACAGGGTTCCCTCATCTATCCTAAAGGCGGGAGGGCAGAAAAGCCTGATAGTTTTATCTTACCCTACAGTGTGGTTTTCCGGAGGGCTGGGCGGGCTGGGTGCTGGGCAGGCCGGCACTGCTGAGCCCCTGAGCCCGCTGTCTGGCCGAGGGCCGCTTTACGAGCTCATGCAGGAGAAAGTGGGCTTACAGGACTGGATGGAGGAGCTGGAGCATCGATGTATCCAGATGTCTGGAGAGACTGACACCATCGGTGAGCGGGGAGGCTTGTGCCCTGCAGCTGGGGTGCTATGCAGAGGCTGGGGAGACCCCAGCAGCTGAGCTGTCTGCGCGCCCTCCCCCTAGGAGAATACATCGCTCTCTACCAGAACCAGAGAGCAGTGATGAGGGAGGAGCACCAAGAGAAGGAGGAGTCCATAAGCCAGCTGGCCCAGGACAAAGAGGAGATGAAGGTAGTCAGAGCTCTGGCTCCATGGTGGTGCGGCTGGGGCAGGGCGGGCTTCTGAGCATCTCTGCTTCCAGGTGAAGCTGTTAGAGCTGCAAGAGCTGGTTTTGCGGCTGGTGGAGGCACGCAACGAATGGCGGGCGAAGCCCTGAGCACCTGCCCAGAACCCTGCTGCTGAGCCCACTAGCGCATGCCTAGTCCCCAAGAAGCTTGGCACCGCCAACGTCCAAGGTGAGGAAAGCCCCTAACGGGGGCTGGTCAGGAAGAGCACACTCCGCCAGGCACACAGCATCCTGTCTCTGTCTCTCTGTAGGGTAAAGAAAATATCAGGCTTTTCTGCCCTTCCGCCATCAGGATAGATGATGGATCCTTGTCCTGAATGCATGCCTGATGGCGGGCACCTGGAGTAGGGTGTGGGCATAGGTAGATGGGATTCAGCTGAGCTAAGACTGTGCTTTTAAGGGCGGCGTCACGGGGACGCCAGCAGCAGCAGTAGAAGCCGAAGCTGAAGCCGGAAGAGAAGCCGAGATCACCAGAGAGCCCAGATAAAGTGAAGATTTGCTGGGGCCGGAGGCCTGCCAGCCTCCCAACCCCCAGCCAGCACCCCTGCCTGCCATATGCCTGGTGAACCCCAATAAAAAACCTGCAAAACCACTGAGGACTCTGACTCCTCCTTTACCCGGTCTGCATGGGATCAGAAAACCTGCGCTGTGCCCTGCTCCTGCCCTTTCTCTCTCTAAAGAACCAAGTAAGGTGAGCCTTGTCCACGATGTGCAGCCGACCCAGGGTGAGGCCCAGCTGGGCCTGACTCCCCTCGAGAACGCCTCTGCGCAGCAGGTCGTTCAGCTGCTTCAAGAAATGCAGAACTCCCAGGAAGGCGTCACCATTGGAAACAGCCCATGCCTTCCCTTCTTCTACCAGGCTGACGACAACGAGGTGAAGATAATGGTGGTCTAGGCCACCGGCATGGGGCCGGAGGCTCTGCCCCCACCTGGCCCTCACCAACCCATCCCTGTTCCCCAGGCTTTCCCCCCCATCCTTTGGCTCTCCTTCCCAGTCGTCCTTTCATCCCTCGGCTTAAAAAAGGGGTCCAACAACTCCCCTATCTAATAGGGTGAAATAGGTGCAGACCCTAGCCTCTGAGGTTAGGGCTGTGTCTTCATTTAACTCTGGACTAATCATACTTCCAGAGGCAAGGAGCTAGAAATATCCAGCTAGTTATTTAGGGGGCTCCGTTCTACAATATAGGGGCTCCTTGAATGACCAATTGAATCCTTACCAGGCCTTCTTGCAGAGGGCCTAGGTTATATTAGGCAATTTTGGGCCACGTGCCCCCCACCTCACCCCAACCATGTCGAGCGGGGCAGCACTTTGAAAGCCCAGCACGGGGGCTAAGTCCAGACAGAGATACCAGCTGGGGCAGGTGGGCACCAACACCTGTCTAGAGTGTAGCCACAGAGATAGCAGTGGTTTATTTGAGACCACCCAGATCCACAAAGGGGTGGCCTCCCCTGCTCCCTTTTGAAATTTCCCCATGGGCCTTTGCACCCAATTTTGTTTTTGTTTTTTTTGTTTTGTTTTGTTTTTAATTTTTTGTTGGACCCAATAATTGTTTTGATTTTTCTTTATTTTTTTTATTTTTACTTTTTGTTGCACCCAATTATTCTGGAGGTGATCCCTATCTGCAAAGGGGAGGCCTCTCCTACTACCTAGCAAAAGTCCCCATGGGCATGTGTGCCCGATTATTTTGTGGGAACCCACCTGTTAAGGGGGGCTCTGCTCACTACACATGTCTTGCAGCTTGAGGTTACCCTGTCCCACTCACAAAAGTCCCGCGGGCATGAGGCCACCACAGTCCTCAAAGGGGTGTCCTCCCCTGTCCCCGCTCACAAAAGGTCCGCGGGCATGAGGCCACCCCAATCTGCAAAGGGGTGGCCTCCCCCATCACCCCTCAAGTCCTGCGGGCATGAGGCTACCCCAATCCACAAAGGGGTGGCTTCTGCTGTCCTCCTCACAAAAGTCCCACGGGCATGAGGCCACCCCAATGTGCAAAGGGGTGGCCTCCTCCTTCCCCCTCACAAAAGGCCCATGGGCATGAGGCCACCCAATCTGCAGAGGAGTGGCCTCTCCCGTCCCGCCCCTCACAAAAGATCCACAGGCATGAAGCCACCCCAGTGCACAAAGGGATGGTCTCCCCCTTGCCCCCTCACAAAAGTATGAGGCCACCCCAATCCACAAAGGGGAGAACTCCCCCATCCCCCTCCTCACAAAAGTCCTGCAGGCATGAGGCCACCCCAATCCGCAAAGGGGTGGCCTCCCCCGTCGCTCCTCTCGAATGTCCCACAGGTATGAGGCCACCGCAGTCCACAAGGGGGTGGCCTCCACTTGCTGTCTTTGCAAAAGTCCCGTGGGCCTCTGTGCCTGATTATCTTGGGGCCACCCCGGATTTGCAGAGAGGTGGCCTTCACTGCTTCTTTTACAGAAAGTCCCCATAGAGGGGATGCATGGCTTACTCAGGCAATTTGGGGGTACACACTCCCCCAACCCTGTGGAAAACTGGGCTTGGCCAGAAGCCGGGCCGGGGTGGCTGGTGGAGGCCAGGCGGAAGGCGCGCGGGCGCCCCGCGGTGTACATACTGTGCTGGGACGTGTGTACATGGGGCTGAGACGGCCCCTGTATCACAGCGGAGGCTGCGGTGGCCCCTGGGAGAGGAGGTTTCTATGAATCAGTTGACATCGAGGAAACTTATTTATAGATCGCCCAGGACAGAGGAAGGAGGCAAGGCCAGGGAGTGGTTCCTGGTGTTTCACTTTTGTTTCTGAATAAACCGAACTCACCACGTGGTCGGGCCCTGGGATCTGGGCTCAGGCGCTGCGCTGGGTGTGGGTCCTGCCAGCAGAGGGCAGGCTTCGGGGTGCAAGGTGCGCATTGGCGCTGCCTGTCAGGGCATCCAATCCCCCTCAGCTCTCTGACCTGTCAGGCCTGTGGGCTGCGTGCCGCCCCGGGAGGGCCAGAGTACTGGCTTCCAGCCTAGGCATTTCTCCTCTCACCCTGTTCTTCTGGGGCTCCCACCCAGGCCCCATGAGTCCTCCAGGCTGGCACTCTACCCCTGGTGGCCACAGCAGGGTTCAGATGAAGACCAGCTAAGTCCAGGTGCTTTCCCGAGCAGCCTGGGAAAAACTGGGCCTCCCAGGCACCCCTGCGCCCCCATGCTTAAACCTTCCCTTCCCCCTGAACGCCACAGAACACAGCCAGCACACAACACGTTGCTCCCCATTGTTCAGAAATGGGTTTCATTCTCAGCCAAGAGACAGCAGGACTGGTCGTGGCCAGAAGCACACAGCTGCCGGGACAGCACCCCCATGCTCGGGGAAGGGGCAGGAAGGTGGCTGGGGGGCTGACTGTGCACAGGCCGGGAATGGCAGGGAGGCTCGTCGGAGGTGGCACGTGTTGGCGGGGGTGGCTGGGGTGACAGTGTTTGCTTGTAGTTGGGCCACAAGACTCAGAAGGACAGCACAGCCGGCGGTTCCCAGCACCAGAGATGCGCGCTTGCACGTGTGTGTGTGCCCGTGTATTTATAGACATGCATAGAGCAGGGCAGGAGCAATACCACCGAGGGGGCACAAGAGTCACCGAGGTCACGCCTGGGGTGTCAGCTCACCACCACAACAGACTAAAGTCACAGATGAAGGGGGAGGCTTGGGGGCGGGGGCCAAGTCACAGAACAGTCACCCAGGCAGGCCTGGGAAGAGAGGTGTCCCAGGAAGAGGAGGGGTCTGGTTAGAGGCCGAAGGGGGCCCTGGGGCTCTCAGGATGGGATGGACTTGCCTGACCCGATCAGCTGGCAGCTGGAGAGAAGCAGAGAGAAAACGGGGGAGGGCAGAGAAGGGGGAGAGCTGGGAAGGCAGGTGCAGCCTGGGCTGCAGCGCTGGGGGGAGGTGGGGAGGGAAGACGAAGCAGGGGAGGGTGTGGGCAGGGGTTCTGGATGAGAGGAGAGGGGGACAGGGAGGGGGGATGCAGGAGCAGGAGCTGGAGCCTCTCCCTGCTCACTCGCCGGCCTCTCACACACACGAGACAGTGCACCCGTGTGCCAGACATGTGATCGGCCCCCTCCGGCTCCCTCCTCTCTGCTCCCCTGTCTTTCAACCCACCAGCCCAGGGTCACCCTTAGTGTCAGGAGTAGGCGGCCTCGGGCCCCACGTGACTCCACCATTTCTGATGGAGAAAGACAGGGGAATACCACTGTTTGCCCCGGGAGGGCAGAGCTGAGAGGATGGCTGGAGGGAGCACCGGGGGCCCCCTGGGGTAGGCAGAAAGCACAGTAGTTCCCCATATGGACCCTGGGGAGGCAGGGAGGGCAGGAGGCCAGATGCTAGTGGCCACAGGCTTATAAGTCTAAGAGGGGAGCCTCAGCAGGCTGGGGACCACAGGTCGTGTAGGTGAGGCTGGGCCCTTCCTGGTGTGGAAAAGCAGAAGAGCAAGCATCAGTGTAGGGGTGCGGGGGCAGGCAGGTCTGTGGGGCAAGTTTTACTGACCAGCTTGGGTAGAACTCAGAGAAGCCGACTTGCCCAGGTCAGCCGACACTGAGGTCCCCTGGCTGAAAAAGGAGAAGTGACACTATGGAACAACAGGCCCAGGTCCATGGGCCTGCAGGCAGGCTTCGGTGCTTCACCTGGGGCACAGGGACTGCCTTGGCCCTGTGCTGGCGGGAACAGCAACAGCAGGCACGGAGGGCAAGGCGCTCTGTGGCCTGCCTGGTTGCAAGGTGGCTGCAGGCCGAGGGTGTGGCTTGGACCCTCAGGCTTTCCAAAGCCATCAGACAACCTGAGCCTTCCTGAAGGGACTCAGTTGCCACAATAAGGAGGAGGGGTCAGACCTCCTCTGCCCTGTGGTGGATCCGGTTCCAAAGCTCCCAAGGTGGCTGCCCTGCCCCAGCAGCACACTCACATAGGGGGATGGGGGCTGCACCCCCAGCATGAATTTCGAAGGCTCCCTGACGGCCTGCTCCCTGACAGCGGCACAAGCGGCCTATCAGCTCAACACCCTGAGTGACCATCTGCACTGCGGGTCCTCGAGCCTAGAGATTTCCACAGCCAGAGAACCTCCACCTAGGTGGAAGGCCCGGGTAAGACAAGTCTCAGTGGCTGTCTTCAGTCGGAGGTACTTTGGGAACCTGGGGTTGGCTTGCCTGTATGAACTTAAGTGTGTGTGTGACCAATATAGGAATCAAATTCTCTCTGAGAGCCAACTTCTGACTGAAGCTTATCTATCACCCTCGCGGCAGATGCCTTCTCTCAAACCTCGGTCCCTTGGAGCTTAGGCCAGATATGTGCCCTAAGCGTCTCATCTTTTACTGCAGCGCTGCGTGGCCTCAATACCAATTGGACAATGGCTCCCACGGGCCGAGCATGGCGCTTTTGACTTCTCGATCCTTACAGACCTAAAGAGTTCTGTCACCGCAATGGAAAATGGTCAGAGATCCCTTCGGGCCAGGCTGGCTTTCTCTTGTGCTCCCGTGCCCCCTCCAGCCCCTCCCTCCTGAAAACCTGCCACACTCTCCAAGTCTTGAGACTCCTCTCACTCTTCCCCTCTCTGGACCCTCTTCAACGTTTTCTGATCCTCTAGATTCTCAGTCTTCACCTCCTCCAGCTCCCCAATCCGGCCTCCCCTCTTTTTTTCACCTCCTAGCCACCACACCCGTTCTGGGTGGTCCTCTTCTGGGTCCCCTCAGGGAAGTGGCGGGGACTGAAGGAGGAATTAGGGTCCATGGTCCTTCCTCTCTGTCTGGTCTCTCCCAGACTGAAAAGCTTCTTGGCTCTTTCACTAACAATCCCACCACCTACACCAAAGAGTTTCCTTATCTTACCCAAGCCTGTGACCTTACTTGTCATGATTACATGTGATCCTCTCTTCCACCCTGACCTCTGACAAAAGGGAGCAGGTTTTTAGGTCTGCCCAAGACCAAGCAGATCAGGTCCCTGTGACTGACACAACCATGGCCCCAGGCTCTGCAGCAGTTCCCAGCCCAGAGCTGGGGTGGGGCTACCAGACTGACACAGGCAGGGCCCCCGGGGCAGGACTCACCAAGACCATTTTATTACCTGTCTCCTAGCTGGTCTCCAAGCGGCTGTGCACAAAAGTGTAAATTTTGCTAAGCTCAGGGAGATCACCCAGTCTGCCTCAGAAAACCCTGCTGCCTTCCTTAGTCGCCTGACGGAGGCGTTCCAGCGCCATACCAGGCTTGACCCTGACTCAAATGGAGGCTCAACAGTTCTGGCTACCCATTTTATATCTCAGTCAGCTCCTGACATTAATAGAAGCTTAAGAAGTTTGAGAGGACTCCCCTGATGGCGCAGATGGCAAAGCGCCGCGCTGTGAGTCTCTCCGAGGCCTCTGCAGTGCCGGTTCCATGCCGGCCGGCCAGCGAGGGTCCCACATGGCACAGCAGACCTCTCCTGCCTCGCCCGCTACTCCCTTCAGCAGTGTATTTCGTCAGTCTGCCTGTTCTGTTCCCCACTCTGTCTCTAGTGAATCCTCTCACCCTCCCACGTATCTGGCCTGACCCCGGTTCTAGTGTAAATGAATAAATAAATTTTTTTTTTTTTTTAAAGAAGGCTGAGGACTGTCCTCAAACCCCTATCCAGGATCTGCTGAATATGGCCTTGACAGTTTTTAAAAACCGGAAGGAACAGGACAGGGCAGAGAGGGAACTCCGTAGTCTTCAGAAGGCTGGGCTTCAAGCTCAGGCCCTGGTAGGGCCTTGAGACCGCCAGGCCATGTTCCTCCAACCACCGCAGTGCCTGCCGCCCGACAGAGGACGACAACGGGCCCCATGGCCCCAACCGACCACCGCTGGGAGCCTGCTTCAAATGTGGTCGAGAAGGCCACTGGTCCAGACAATGCCCCAACACCTGCCAGGACCATGCCCCATCTGCAACGTCCAGGGTCACTGGAAAAGTGACTGTCCCTCCATGCCTGGCTGCGGTGGACCAGTCCTTCCAGCCCCTGCAACTCTTGCCACCGGCGGTCTTCGGTTTGGCAGCTGAGGACTGAAGAGGCCCGGACTCATCGACCCCGATAAACTTCAAGGAGCCCAGGGTAACAGTCAAGGTAGCAGGTAAGTCCAACTCCTTTCTGGGCTCTCCTTTAATATGTTGCTGGCCTCCTCCTCTGCAGACCTTCTCTGCCACAATCTCAGCAACACACTGCACAACTCCTCACCTTCCTGGGCTCAAAAGGATACCGTGTCTCCCCGTCCAAAGCCCAACTTTCAGTTCCCACAGCCGTCTATCTGGGTCTTCCACTAACTCCTTCCTCCAAACAGCTGACGGTGGACCACAAACAGGCCATCCGGGACCTTCCCTCCCCTGAATCGGCAGAACAAATCCTTTCCTTCCTAGGTTTGGTCAGATTCTTCCGTCACTGGATCCCTAATTTTGCTTTCCTAGCCAAGCCACTGTACGACACAGCAAAAGCCTCCCTCGAAGGACTTCTCCAATCTCCCGGGGAGGTCTGCAGGGCCTTCCTTTTACTCACACATATCCTCCTTAGGGCACCTGTCCTTGGCCTTCCTGACCCAGAAAAGCCTTTCCTCCTGTGCACAGACGCACGTCGGGGTATGGCGGCAGGCGGCCTTTCCCAGCCTCTGGGCCCAGCCCTGTGTCCTGTCGCTTATCTCTCCAAGCAGATGGATCCCACCGTCAGGGGCTGGCAACCTTGCCTTAGAGCCCTGGCGGCGGCAGCTCTACTCACCCGGGAACCCCTCAAACTTACTCTGGGAAGACCTGTCCAAGCACATTCCTCGCACCACCTTCAGGCCCTCCTGTCTCCCCGCCCGCTCTCCACTCTCACTCCTGCCCGCTCACAGGACTTCCACGTGCTCTTTATCGAAAACCCTCTGGCGAGTCTCACTCAGTCAACTTCTCTCAACCCAGCCCCTCTTCTGTCTCTGGCCCCCCTTCTGCCGCTCATTCATGCCCTGAAATCCTGGGCGAAATGCAAACCTCCAGACTGGGTTTGGCCGACTCCCTTTGTCAGATGCCTACTGGACTCTGTCTGTAGACGGCAGCTCTTGCGAAGGTGCGCGAGGTCAGCGGAGGGCTGCCTAGGCCATGGTTACCCTCGATCAGGTCATCGAGGCAGGAAAGCTGCCCGGAGGAACCACCTCCCGAAAGGCAGAACTCAGAGCACTTACCGGGGCCCTCACCCTCAGCAACCATAAGAAAGTCACCATCTATACGGATTCAACATATGCCTTCCTTATGGCTCACAGTCCTGCTGCGATTTGGCAGGAAAGGGGGTTCCTCTCCACCCAGGGGTCCCCCATCATGAACGTTAAACTTGCCCTTAAGCTTCTAGCGGCCTTGCAGCTTCCAACTGAAGTCGCCATGATCCACTGTGAAGGACACCACACGGACAATTCTTACGTGACCACAGGGAATAACAAGGCTGATGCAGCAACAAGGGCTCCCACCACTCACTCTGCTGCAGATCCTGGTCCTATTCTCTCTCTATCTGTCCCCTCCATCACTCCGACTTAGGAGCCTAATGAACGCCAAATCCTGAGTCCGCTCTTCCACCCCTCCTTGAATGCAAAAGTCTGGCAGCTGTGTTCCCATCGTCAAACCGGTGCTCGTGGATCACCTCAAGGGGGAATTCGCCAACCTCCTTCTTCTGCAGCTCACCAGCTGCGTGGACACTTACCCGGACAGGATTGGCAGGTTGATTTTACTCACCTCCCTACTCACAAAAAAGTTAAATATCTGCTCACAACGGTTGATACAATAACAGGTTGGGTCAAGCCCTTCCCCGCAGCTAGAGAAACGGCTCAGGGGTAACCGAGGCCCTTCTTAACCACATTATCCCATGCGTTGGCCTCCCCACATCTGTCCTATCTGACAATGGTCCAGCTTTTATCTCAAAGATTACTCAGCAGGTCTCCGCAGCTCTGGGTATCACCTGGAAGCTTCACATTCCCCACCACCCACAATCCTCAGGGAAAGTGGAGCGCGCCAATGGGCTAATCAAGGGTCACCTGACTAAACTCTCCTGAGAGCTCTGCAACTGCTCCAGGAACATGCAGACCGGTACTTACCCAGTCCTGCCGAATCTCGACCTCCTCAACTGACCTTCCCCACCACTGCATCCAGGAGACCAAGTTCTGCTCAAATCGCTTCAGCCAAAGCCACTGCAGCCTCCATGGACTGGTCCGCACACAGTCATTCTCACCACGCCTATAGTGGTAACACCTCTGGGAGACCCCTCCTGGTACCATCTCTCTCGGGTCAAACGTGCGCCCGAAGACAAACAGTATGTATGTTGTAACCTGGGTCCTACTAGGATGCGCATTTCTTGTCAAAATCTCCCCTAGCTCAGTGTCCTATGTGTGGAAATTCAAAGTTAGGGAGACCTTTGTCTCAGGATCCACGGAGACTACCCACTTGGTGGGTACTGCAGAGTGCCCACAGGCCGGATGCACAGCACCCATCACTCTCACCCTAACTCTTTCATCAATTAACAACACTATGAACACCATGTTTTCTTTCTTTTACCATCAAACCTTAGATCATTGCAAGAATACCTACAAAGAATATGGGGGGTGCCCTTGCCCGTCATGTACAGTGCACCTTCCAGACAAAGGCCGAATGTTCTCTCCATCTGTCATAATACGGGTTTCAATACGAATCAAGTTAACTATACTATTTCAGGTCCTTGGGACCTACGCTGGGTACAGGGAGTCCAAGCCACAGGGTACACTGGCTGGCATTCCTACCCAGTGGCAACATTTTCCCATCTCAAGGGACTATGTCCCGACACAAAATGCCACAGTCCAAGTCTCCCAGGACATCCTCCATTCAGAGCAAGTCCTACAAAATCAGCTAACATCATCAGAAAAGACTGAGACACCCTCAACCTGGATTCATATAATCCAAAACGCTATACCCTTCCTACATAACTCTTTTGGATCTAATACCTCCTCTTGTTTCCTCTGTGCTTCCCTTCAGAGGCCTCTACTGGCAGCAGCTCCAATTAATCTCAATACCACTATGACCAAGATTACAGACGCTGCTTGCCAGACTCCCCAACTCTCAGTCCCCCTATGGGACTCCAATCACAGCTACCCCTGCTATCCAACTGATGCCCTTGTCGGCTTTCATTCCTGCACTTCTAACATTTCGGTTAAAGGTATCTACCCCTCCTTAGAAAAAACCTCTGTGTCTTTAGCATCATCACAAAGACAGCTCCCCGCCCTGGCACAGGCCATGCTCCAAAACCGGCGGGCTCTGGACCTGTTAACGGCTAACAAGGGGGCACCTGCCTGTTCCTCAGGGAAGAATGTTGTTATTGTATCAATGAATCAAAGATTGTAGAACAAAATGTGGAAGCCTTCATGAAACTACGCAAAGACATGGAAAGGGAAATTGGGGGCTCCAATTCCCCGCTGACATGGTTTCAAAATCCTATAGTGTCATGGCTCCTCCCACTCTTGGGGCCAATACTAATGATGACTTTACTTTTTTTTTTCTTTTTGCTCCTTGCCTCCTGAAATTCACACAGGCTCACATTCAGGAAATGTCTCCTACCACCTTTAACCAACTCCTTCTCCACCCACGTTCTCGCATCCCTGCAGAAGACCCTCATAACCAGGCCTGAGCCACCCCTTGGCTCTCTGCCAGACCAGAGAGCAGTAATGAGGGAGCAGCACCTAGAGAAGGGGTTCTCATAAACGGGCTGGCCCAGGACAAAGAGGAGCGGCGAATGTGCGTGGCGGGGCAAGGGGTGGAATGTAGTTCCCTCACAATCCCTGGGAACCATCCTTATGTCACATCAAGAGCTGGGTGCTTGATTTGTTGCCCCAGCCCCCCAGGACTAACCCCCTTTCAGGTTTCTCTTGTGGCTGCAGATTACCAACTTGAAGGGGACCCAAGACCATGGGACCCGACCCTGGGAGAGGGTTCAGGCTCGCTTGCTCTGTACTGTACCCCACCTTTAAACACTGAGCGCCTACAAAGCCTACGCTTCCCTAGTAAACTTGAAACGCTGGCAACTGCTCTGGGAGACACTGGGAAGAATTGTTTAGTTTGGTTTTCTGCGGGGTTTCTACTTCTCCACGGAGACTTTCCAATTTTTGTCTGACTCCTCCATCTCACATTCTAATTCCTTATGACCCTGGGGCCAGAGTGCCCCCCAATCAGTGCTCTTTGGAGTGATCTGTTTACCCTCTGTGGATCAGATCCCAGCAAACTGACCTTCCCAGTTGGGAATCTTCCCCCAGTCGTCTCAACATGGGTTGCTCTGCTCGCCACAGGATAAACAGGCGACTGAAGCATCAATTCTGCTTGAGTCTCCTGAGAAAAAAAAGCCTTCTGTGTTAATGCACGTATGCAGACATATGTGAGATTGTAACAGATTGCTCTGAAATGTGCCTGGCTGTGCCCCTGGCTGTCCCCTCACTGCCTCCTGCCATCAGCATCCACTGGTGCAGGAGCTTGAGCAGCGCTGCCTGCTGGCAGCTACTGAGTCATGGCATCCCGGAAGTTCGAGTCTGAAGACTGAGTGAAAATTCCTAAACATTTTTTCTTTAAACCAAGTTGTCAGTCCATTTCTTCTGTCATTGGGAGGATGGGACGGGGGGACTACTCACAGCACCTGGTGGAGATGTTGGTGGCATGAAGTCAGATGGCAAATCTAACTTGTAAAGTGGGGTGTGAGTACAGGGGCTTGCCGTTCTCGTGAGCCTCAACTCTCTTTTTCCTCTCCGCAGTTGAGAGACTACCAAAGGAAAAACATCTTGGGGTCTCCTGCAAGAGACCACTGGAAGTGGTTGTAAGTCATCTGAAGATGTAAGTCTTGCTCAGCCAGGCTGGGAGAGGGGTGCTCCAGGGGCAGCTGAGTGAGAGGTGAAGAGCATGGAAGAAGTGGGTAAGAACCCTGGGTCATAGTGCGGCCTCTCCGTAGCTCTGCTGGGGATCTGATTTGGGGCGACACTGTTTAAGCTCTTTGTCCACCTGTGAGTCAGGGTGCTACAGCTCTACTTAAATCTAGGCAGCATCCGTGAGAGGATTGTGCATTCATCCCTTCGTGCGGGGCCTGGTGCGCAGTGAGCCTTCAGTACAGGGCGTCGCTATGGACTTCTTGCTCTGGCAATTTCCCTCATCCCCAGCCTCAAGGGGAAGCCAGTCAGTGAGGACACCCTCTCCCTTTAGGGCGGCAAAGATGAGCCCCGGGTGCTTGGGATTAGGTGACCTCTGAGGTGGGAGTCCGTCTTTGCCACCTGCTTGCTGGGTGATCCCAGGGAAAGTCACGTCCTTCTCAGGCCTCAATTTCCTCAACTGGAAGATGAAGTTGTTGGGCCAGATCAGTGTCTTCCAGACTGATTTGGTAGCTTTGATCATCTCTTGTGGTGAGTGGCCGTTTGGAAAGAAGGCACAGGCCGTGGTATGATCCGTCACCCATGTCTCCAGCATCCATCGTCCAGAGCTGCTCTCTCTTTCCTTCTCTGACCTTCTTGTCTTCTCTAAGCCGCTTTTCTCTTCCTCCCCTTGCCCTTGTTTTTCTCTTTTCACCTCCTGTAGATTCAGGACATTCTGCAGGTGCTGTGTCCGACCTTAACCGCTCCAATGGGGTAGCGCTCCCCCATTGGACAGGAGGAAGGTGAGGCCGTGCCGAGACCCCCTCTCTGGCTTGGCCTCTCCCAGCGTGCATGCCCGAGGCTTGTCTGGTTGGGGTACTTGGCCTCTGGCTGATTTTATGTTGCCATCATTAACCCTCGGTGTGTCCACGTCTGCTATTTCACCTGCTTGGTTGATCGTTGTTTTCCTTCCCGCACATCTTTATCATCTTGGAGAAGATACAATACACCGTGAAGGGTGAGAGGTCATTTGGGAAGAGCTTCCAGAGCAGGGGTGTGAGATTTGGGCCTTCCAAGCCTCCAGGGTGAATGCTCAGGGGCCCGTCCTACTAGGAGAGCCTCAAACCCCCGCCCCAAACACGGGGCTTGCCCTCTGGGCATGTCCCGCAAAGACCAACAGTCCACACTGCAGTTGATTTTCCAAAGTGATGAATTCATTTTAGCTTAGGAGTGGGAAATGCAGGCTTAGGAGAAAGGGGGCTTTTGTTATAGGTGCAAGGACTAAGGTGAGTTTTGTAGCAGAACTGCAAGTGCGTGAGGTTCACCAGAGATGAGTGACTGGGACATCCTCCCCCACTGTCTTTTAAAAATCAACTGGACACTTACCCATCTCCCATGGGCCCTTGGCAGCAGACCCTTTGCTAGGCGGCAAGGTGGGATGTGGCAACTGAGGGAGCAGTTGGCTCTGAAGGGTCTGGAGGCTGGAGGGGTGGCTTTTGAGACTGATGTGTAGAGGTGGGCAGTGTTCATCCCCGTGGAGAGCGGGTGACGTGGGAGTCCCGGGCAGAGGGTGGGTGCAGGAGATGATCAGATTCGGAGCCCAGAGAGCGCTTGGCAAGAAGGTAAGGTGCCTGGGGTGCCCTGGGCTGGGGATGACCTCTTCCTGATGTGGGAGGGGACACCGAGCTCTGGGTCTCCAGCTGTATTGGGTGGCGTCTCATTGTTACTTCTGTCTGTCCTGGCCCATCAGAGTATGGAGATGACCGGCTCCCTCCAAACAGAGCAACACACCAAGAGCGAGCTGGCCATGAAACTCGGCCAGGTACGGGAGAAGCTGGCAGAGCTGAAGGAGCTGGTAAGGCCTGCGCTAGCTGGGAAGGGCTCGGAGGCCTCCGGGAGGGAGGTCCTTAGGCCGGGACAGAGATGGCTCCAACTCAGGGCTGGGGGGCACTGAGGACCCTGCAGTCCTGCCAGGTCCGTGACCACCTGTGCCCTAGGCTCTGACATGAAGTGGTGGGTTCCTCGGGACTGCAGGTCACCTCCCTGCTGGAGGCATGAGCCAGTAGGGGAGAGACGAGGAGACGTGGAGACATCCTGGTTCCAGAATTGGCTCTGGGTCGCGCTTTACTGAACAGGGCTGAGCCTCAGCATCCTTCACTTCAGAGAGCACTAGAAAGCAATTCTGCTTCGGTGAGGGAAGGGGCCTGGGCAGGTGGCAAAGTCCCACAGTGCCTGCCTCAGGAAGAGGGGCCTGTGCCTGTCCCCCGCATCTGTGGGTGCAGATCTGGGATATGACTTGGTGGCGGGAGCCAGCAGCAGCGGTGGTCTCCACTCTGCTGCTCCACCACAAGTCCGTTGTAGCAGTTGCTCTTCAGAACTGCCCTTTTCTGCATGCTTCCTGGGTTATGGGCAGGACCAATCAGGTGGTCCAGTCAGCCAAGGATGAAGATGGTCCAGGGCCTCCCTGGTGGCCTAGAGGTTAAGTCTCGGCACCATCACCACTGCTGCCTGAGTTTGATCCCTGGCCGGGAGCTGACCCACAGGGCGCAGCAGACCTCTCCTGCCTTGCCCGCTGCTCCCCTCAGCAGTGTGTTTCAGTCAGTCTGCCTGTTCTGCTCACTCTACACCTTTGGCCAATACCCCAGTTCTTCTGCACAAAAAAAGAAAAATAGTCCAACCAGACTTGATGTTGGGACACCCTGAAGAGTGATATAAGCCAGGGTTAGAGGGAGCTGAGGGGCTCTGTTCCAACCTCCAAAGAAAGAAGGGGAAGACTCTGTTCCTGGCCTCCGAAGAAAGGAGGGCCAGAAGTTGAAAGAAGACAAGCAGCACCCAGTAGCCAACCTCTGTGGGAGGAAGAGAAGATGAAGACCTCTGTCAGAGACTGGGCCTCCAGTCCTCAGTCTGACATCACCGGAAAGGAGCAAAGGCTCCGGGCCTCATGTCTGAAAGAGCTGTTTGTTGTTGGTGTTGTCCAGCAACTCATAAAGAGCTTTTAACACTTGGTGTCTCTGACACCGGCTGGGATCCCAACTGAAATGGGTATTCACGGGGCATGAGGATGGGATGCCAGGATAGGCTGCAGTGGCACCCACCTGCCCGGGCTCTAAGACAAGAGAGCCGCCAAAAGCCCCAAAGCCAAAACCAAGGGCTGGAGCATTACAGTACCCATACGATAGGGGCCTACAGGCTAGAGCCGATGGAAGGATAGTGCCTGGTAGGGGACTCATCACTGTGGTTCTCAACCGTGTGCACAATTGCAAGAGACTTCAGTCTGGAAACAACCACCTTGGGGGCCTCTGCTGGTGGTGCAGCAGTTGAGTGCTGGGCTGTGAAGCTGCTGCCTCTGCTGCCCGCAGCCTCTGCAGTGCCGGTTCGCCGGCTCGATCCCTGGCCGCTGGTGAGGGTCCCACATGGCGCGAAGGACCTCTCCTGCCACCCGCTGCTCCCCTCAGCAATATACTTCGGTCCTTCTACCTGTTCTGCTCCCTGCTCTGGCTCTGGTGAATTCTCTCACCCTCCCGCGCTTCTGACTTTACCCAGTGCTTATATAAATAAAAGAAAAAAGTTCTATTTGCAGAACTTCTAACCTCCTGGAATCCCCTGTGCAGAGTAAGCAGGTGCTCTCAGAGACTCCAGCTCCCTTTAGGGTGGCAGGTGCCAGCACACCAGCAGAGGACCTTACACTACTTCAAAGGAAATTGGCACCCCCTGATCACTGCAGCACTATTTACAGTAGCCAGGCTGTGGAAGGGGTTGTACATAGATAATAGAATATTACTCATCAAGAAATATAAACTCATGCCATCTGGGGCAACATGGATGGAGCTAATGGAAATAAGCCCAAAGGAGAAAGACAAAAACATCACTTAGATATGGATATAGAGAAATTAAACAAAGGGCTAGATTAAGCTATACCTTGAGTCTCCCAGGTGGTGCCTGACTACTGGCTGGGGCTGCAGACCAGCCTAGACTTCCTGGCCTGGCAGCACTGGATGGTGGACTGACCCTCTCTAGTTTGACATCAAACTTATTTGACGACAAAGCCTGACTCCTGCTGACTGAGTGCCCCATTGTCTTGTTTCACTTACACCACCACTGGGTCCCCAGCCTCTGCTATTTACTGGGTCTAAGATGGATCTTGCACTTGTTGCTGCATGTAATTTTTTGTTTCTTTGTTTTTAGATTCATTTTTAATTTATTTATGCATACGAGAACTGGGGTACAGGCCAGAGGTGCAGAGGGTGAGAGGATTCACCAGACACAGAGTAGGGAGCAGAATAGGCCAATCCACTGAAATCACCTGCTGAGGGGAGTAGTGGGTGAGACAGGAGAGGTCTGCTGCCCCATGTGGGTTGCTCCCTGGTCAGGAATCAAACTCAGGTCTAAGAAGTGATAGCACTCAGACTTAAACCTTATGCCCCCACGGAGGCCCTGTTTTTTTTTTTTTTTTTTTACATCTTTTGATATTATTTAAAATAATAGAAGCACTCCTACTGCTCTACTTTCATAATAAACACGCTCCAGCCCTTGGCTCAGGTCAGGTTTACACGTGTCTTTGTCACCTTTACTCAGTGTCCATCTCTCACGACAGTGCAAGCTCCATGTCTCCAGGGTCCTCTCTCTGCTGCCATTGTGTCTGCAGGGGAGGCAGCTTGGGGAGGCAGGAGCCGGCCAGGGAGAGGGATGCTGGCAAGTGAAGAGGAGGCAAAGGCAGAGAACACTTGGGAGATGCTCCCTGGTTCACTGAGAAAAGCATTTCTCAAAGTGTGGTTGTGGAATCCTTGAAGTCACCCAGAGCCTGTCACAGGAGCCATGAGGTCAAAACTATTTTCTAAACGTCACTAAGACACCATTGGCTTTTTCACTATTTTGACATCTGCTGAGGTAAAACTTACTAAAAATGGAGCTTATATTACTAACTGCAGTTATTCTTCACAACTACTTACCTCAGAAACACAACTCAAAGGCAGTGTCTTTCAAAGTGTCTTGGTTGAAGCATTAAAAATTATCTTCATTATTCTGTCATCCTCAAATCCACATTTTACAGCACCTGATGCGAGGACACGCAAGTGCACACACAACACTCCTGCTGCGTCCCCAACTACCATGTGCCAAGGAAAATATTTGCATGAGATGAATTAGACTGTTTTTCTTTTTTTGTAGTCAATACCATCTTCACATGAAGGAATGAATGATAAAATCTGTGGCTATTTGATCTGGTTAATTAGCAGACATTGTCCTGAAAATGAGTGTGTGCTCCTTTGAGAAAATCAACTGACAATTGCTAACTGATAGTAACTTCACCTTGACCAAATATAAGTGCTCAGAAAAAACCAGAATCATGGAAAATTGTGTCCTATCACTAACTTGACAACTTCCAGTACTACTTTTACTTTTTGGATTTGTGGTGAAAAATAAAATAAATTTTTTAAAATAATTTGATTCCAGTGTAATGAACATTGAAGAGCTTTATAATTTGTGGAACAATATATTACTTTAAAAAAAATCACACATTAAAACTAACTGCAGTTAGTTTTATGCAAGAGAGAACTATGGAAATGTAACTGAATAAGAAATATTTAATGATATTGTTTCAGGTTTCACTTTGCAAATAACCTGGGAGAAAATGCCAGCTGTATAGATTTAATTTAGTATCCAAGTGGAATATTCACGATAATGTGAAAACACTACTTCAACATATTTGTGTGAGGCTGTAGACATTTTTTTTAATAATAAATTTTATTTTTATATTCCCCATACAATTTCAACACCTCCATTCTGAGCTGTAGACATTTTTTCATAGACTTCAACCAGAACCACAGCTAAATGCAGAAGGAAACATGAAAATCCTACTGTCTTCTAATGAGACAGACAAGAAAAAACAATGAGACAGACAAGAAAGACAACTGCAAACATAAAACACATGAAAGATCCACTCTTCCCATTGCCCTGATTAAAGGAAGTTATTTAACAGGCATTGGTTATTGATTATCTATTAACAGGCATTGGATTATTATTATTATTCTAAATGAAACAACTACATGATCAAACTCGCTTTATTCCCAGTGTGGTAAGTATGGGGAGCGATACCTCCTAAACAAGATTATGCTTGGCATCCTCCCTAATTTGTAAGACTGGACACGGATCCGGAAGGAAAATACTGAGAATCGCAGACCCAGTGCTTGGGTCATGGAGACAGGGTGAGGAAGCTTTGGGTGAGGACAGGAGGGGCCAGAGCAAAGCCTCAGGTCCCCAGTCTGGTTCTCATAGTTCCAGGCCCCAGGGCTGTGTCTAGGGCAGGAAGGTTACTGTTGGGGATACCCCACTGCCCCCTTAGCCTCCCTTCTGTCTCCACCACCTGTGCTGGGCCCTGGACACTTGTGACTCCTCCCCAGTTCTCAGTCCCCAGTGCCTGGAGGCTCCCAGGGAAGCCAATCAGCATGGCCCCCAGGTAAGTCTCCACCCACCAGCCTAGAGTCAGGAGCTCCCCCGACCCCAGTAGTGCTGGTCATGGGGTCCCCAACCCTCCTCCTGCTGCTTCTCTCCAGGGCTGTGGCCCAAACCTGGGCTGGTGAGAGCAGGGAGGAGGGAAAAGGCTTCTCTGGTGGAGGCTGTTGCCTTAGGCTCCTCTGTCCCCCCACGCTTCCTCTCAATCCTAGTCCCTTTCTGTCCCCCCACCCTAGCGCCCTCTTCTGTCCCCCTGAGTCCCACTCCTTCTCCACCTGATGCCCCTTTTCAAGCTCTGGAGCCTCCTCCCTTCCTGAACACTTTCTCCCCTCATGCCCCATCTCCCTGGGACTCAGGACCAGTGCAGGGAGGAGGTTCAGCCCAACTTTCACCCCTTCCTGCCCCCAGGTTCCCACTCTTTAAGGCTTTTAGAAATCAAGACCTCCCAGCCCAGCCTCCAGGAGCCCCGGTACATGGCAGTGGGCTACATGGACCACGCACAGTTCAGGCGGTTTGACAGCAACTCTCCAGGTCAGTGTGGAGATGCTGGAGCCCAGGGCAGAGCAGGTGGGGCAGGAGGACCTGGACAAGGAGACAGAACCAAAGACAATAGGCACAGAGGTTCAAGCTGCCCTAATGGCGCCTGGAGGACCTGCATGGCTGCTACAACCAGAGCTAGGACAGTGAACAATGCTTGCCCAGGGCCAGGTCACAGCTCCAATTCGCCAGACCTTTGCCCCTAGTCAGGGTTGCAGTGATTCCCAGAGGCTATGGCACCTGCCATAGTGGAGGAGGGAGTTTGGGTAAAGCACGAAATGAACAACCTGTAGGGCAGGTACTTGGAGTGGATCCCAAGTCTCCTGGAGATGGGGAAGGAGGCGCTGCAGCTCAGAGGTAAGAGGGGCTACAGGGCCTTTGATCTCCCTGAGGCTCACACCCTACAGGGAAAACTGAATGGTCAGAAAAGCGCCCCCTTCTGGTTAGAAAGAGAACTGTCTCTCAAGTTTTCAAGCTCTGGGATGGAGACTGGCCCAGAGGGTCCTATTGTTTCTGAAGGACAGTTAAGGAATCCAGTTTCTCCTGAGAAAGAGGGGAGACCACCCCTGAAATCACCCTGCACAGGACCCTTTTCACCGGCAGCCATCGTAGGAACAATGAGTTTCTCTCTTGAGATCTTGTTTTTTGGTCAGAGAGCATTTTTGGAGATCTCACTCCCGCCTGTCTGTGTCATCACCCTCCACCCAAGACAGCAACAAAATGTTTAGAGACCTGCATCCCACCCTGGGCTCTCACCTACTATCCCAGACTCCCAGACCAGGCTGGTTTCTGGGGTTTGTGCTACCTCCCTCCAAGCATGTTTTCCTGTCCATTCTGAGGATGGTCATGAGGCTGCTTCAGTGACCATAGAGGAAATAGCAACCATAAAATGTCCGATTCTTCCGCTCAGGCCCCCAAAGGGCATGTGTGACCCAGCACCCCATCTCTGAGCATGACATCACCCTGAGGTTCTGGGCCCTGGGCTTCTACCCTGACCCTGACTGGCCCTGTACATGGAGCTGGTGGAGACCAGGCTTGGGGGATGGAAACTTCCGGAAGTGGGCGGCTGTGGTGGTGCCTTCTGGAGAGGAGCAGAGATACATGTGTCATGTGCAGCATGAGGGGCTGCTGGAGCCCCTTATCTTGAGATAGGGTAACTAGGGGGACTTGGGCACGGAGCCCATTCTCAGGAGAATCAGGAGCCCTTTGAGAACTTCTAAGGGTCAGACTAAGGACTGGGGTCTCCCCTTCCCTTCCCTTCCAGTGCCCCTCCTCAGCCCTCCATCCCCACTGCGGGCATCACTGCTGGCCTGGTTCTCCTTGGAGCTGTGCTCACTGGAGCTGCGGTGGCTGCAGCTGTGATGTGGAGGAAGAAGCGCTCAGGTGGGGAAGGGAGTGGGGGATCTTGTCCACTGGGGGCTTCCATGTCCCAGGGAGAACTTGCCCTGCCTGGTTAATGGGAAGTACCATCCACGCATGTGTGTTGCCCAGAGGGCATTTGGTTCAGTCCCCCTCACCTCCTTTCTTCATTTTTCCCAGTCCTGACCTGGGTCTTTAGTCACAGTATTCCAGGATTAGAAGATTCCTTAAAGACTGCGTGGGCTGACTCCTCCCTTGTCTCACATGATGATTCTTCCCACAGGAAGACAAGGAGGAAGCTACACTCAGGTTGCAGGTAAGTGTGGATCAGGGGTTTGATCCCTGAGGCCCTGGGGATAGTGTTGATGAAGCCATTCAGTTTCCATTCATGATGGTGATTTTCATGTCTTCAAATCTTAAGGCCACTTATTAATGGCTCAGCTCACCATGCAGACATTCACCTCTTTGACTTCAACTGTGGACAATAATTTACATTGTGGGGTAGAATTGGAGGGGCATTCTTCCTTTGAGGAAAGAGACCACAGTTATGTGAAGAAGGTGACAGAAGGAAAGACAGCAGCAAGCAGGAAATGGTTGTAAAAATGAGAAATTAGGGCATCGCTGGTGGTGCAGGCAGTTGAGCACAGTGCTGTGAAACTATCCCCAGCCTTTGCAGTGGCACAGCAGACCTCTCCTGTCTCGTCTCCTGCTCCCCTCAGCAGTGGATTTCAGTCAGTCTGCCTGTTCTGTTCCCGGCTCTGTCTCTGTGAATCCTCTCACCCTCTTGCACATCTGGCCTGCACCCTGGTTCTTGTATAAATAAATCTTTAAAAAAAAGAGAGAGAGAGAGAGAGATTATTCAACACTGACTTTACAAAGACTGAGCACATTATTTTTTTTTTTTGTATGTCGTGGCGCGTTCTGTCCTTGTTGTCTTCCATGGATTTTATGGTTTCTGGTCTTAAGTCCCAGCCTGTTATCCATTTTGAGTTGATTTTTGTGTGAGGTGGGAGACAGTGGTCTAGTTTCATTCTTTTGCACGTGGCTGTCCAGTGTCCCCAGCACCGTTTATCGAAGAGCCTTTCCTTGTGACCCCCTCATCTTAACCTTGTCTACATAAACGTCACTGGATGGCACGTTGGAGAAAGGGGTTTACTTCTTCCCATCAGTAGTTGTATTTTAAAATTACAATTCATTTTACGTTCTCCATTGTCTTTCAGCAACCTTAGGTATTTACCTGGAACTATTTCAAAAGCACTTGAAACAATCGAAAGATTAGAGGCATATGTCCATTAAAGAGGAAAGTAAATGATGAACCCATCTGGATCAGGACCATTAATATCTGACAAGACAGAACAAGGAACAGTGTGGGCTGACAGAGCAGCAGGAACAGGCCCTGAAGGGCTGGGAGAGGCAGTGAGGGGGTGAGTGTCCTTCCTGCAGGGTGTGCAGGATCCCCTAGTGTTGTCCAGGGACACCTGCCCTGTGCTCTGTACCCCCCTCTTTTCCCTCTCCACTTGGAACAAAAGGAAGCACTAATGGGGAGACGTGTGTCCTCCTGGGGCAGTTTTGAGTCCAAGTCACTTCCTGCTCCCCTCCCCATGAGGTGGGTGGATTTAGGGGCTGCACTGTGCTGAGAGCTGGGGTGGGGGTGGGGTACATCCTGGAGCTGCAGCCCCTCCCCCCAGGAAGTCTGGCTGGTCATCTACCCTGGGGAGAGGGGGCCTGGTAGTGCCAGAAAGGCACAGAGCTGATTCTCTACGATCTGAGCAAACGTGTAAAGAAAAGCCCTGGAGCCCTCGTGGGCTTTCTCAGGCTTTTATTGATGTTTTACATGTAGTGCAGCAACCAGGTACACGGCAGACAGGGGTGCTGGGGTGCCAGGAGCTGGCACTCTTTACTGGGTTCTCTGGCAGTTGTCCCTCTTCTGTGTTCTCTGCTTCTCTTGCCAATATAAATACTGCAGCCCTGGCCCACAGAAGTAAACAATACAACTGAATATAACAGTGTAACAAAATGCAGGTGTTCCATCAGGCATGCGATGCTAATGGCGGGAGGGCAGAAAAGCCTGACAATCATTTACCCCACAGGGTGGGTAACTTTCAGTGTTTTGTTGGGAAACTGTTATCCCATTGTAACAGGATGGTCTCCAGGAAAGGGGGAGCTTCCAGGTTTCCTGCCCCACCCAAAAGGAGGGTGGAGCTGAGCAGGGAGAGAAAAAGCTGCAGAGGAGACTGAGGAAGGAGGATGGAGCCAGAGGAGACCTGGAGGAGGCACATGGAGCGGAGAGAAACGTGAAGAAACTGCGCTTGCCTATTGGTCGTGGACTGGGTGACACAGATGTGGGTGAGACCCGTAGGGAGGTGACAATGGCAGCTTTTATCTTTGATTTTGATTTTGCTCTTTTCCTCCCATACTTGTCTGGTTGTTTCTGATCCTTTTCTGTGGGTCCCCACTGGAGGATGCTTTAGACTTGTGGCAGGCTTTGGGGCCTTGCTCGGGGCCAATCCCATTTGGGTAGACTTTTACCCACGAGGGGATGGGTAACTTTGGGTGCTTGATTTAGAAACTATATTCTTCGTCTTTTCTGTATTGTTCCCTAATTGTATTAAATTTACTTTTCATTAAAGTCTCGTATGTTTTGTGTTGATGGGCAGATGGCAGAACCTATTTAGAGCAGGCAGGTTTGCGGGGTCAGGGTGCCCGTCTCCCTGCCCTATAACACCATCTTCCCTTCCCCTCTGGCGCTCCTCTGGTGTGTTCTTTCACACTCAGAGTGTGCTCTGCCTTTATGAGGCAGATGGCAGAAGCCATTTGGAGCATACAGATTTGGGTGTCCCAGGGTGCCCCTCATTCTGCCTGCTGATCAGGGTGTTTTCTCTGATCAGGACTCATTTCCCTTCTCTACTGCTCTGCCTCCACTGGATCCTCACCCAGAGGCAGGAATCCCCCAGGAGGAGGAATAAGCCCTCAGTGGGGATCTGACCAGGTTCCTGCTGTTTGAGGCAGGACCTTGTCTTCAGCCCTGGCAGGTCAGGGCTGGGGAGGGACTGACCTTCAGGTAAACTAAAGGAGCAGACAGAGCAGAATAGAACAGAGGCCTGTGGGGGGGACCCCAACTCCTTGGGGACAATATTGTGTGTCCTGATGCTTCTCCATGACACCTGCTCACACTGAGGGGGATAGGACCACAAGCAGGTGCTGGCCTGTCCTTCATGGGGGGCCTGGGTCTGGGCCTCTGACCTGGGAAGTCACTGGGTGATGAGGAGGAGGGAAGAGCAGTTTGCACCCGGGACCAGGTGCTGGCAATGGAGGGGTCCAGTGTTTTGAGCAGAGTGGGTCTGGGGTGTGGGTTCCACGGGGTGGGAAGGGAAGGGAGGATGTTTTTTTCCAATAAACCTCTTGGTCTCTAGCAGCACAGAGGTTCAGCAGCCCTGAGAGGAGCCAGGTCTGTCCTTGGTCTCAGGGCCTAAGGAGTCACCAGGAAGGGCCCTGCTCCTGCTGGTGGGGGTCCCTGGGCCCTTCTCCCCCATGAGCCCAGAGCTCCTGGCTGCCCTGCTCCTCTGTGTGGGCCTGGCTGCCTCTTGTCCTGTCTCTCCCCAGCCTTGAGGAGATGGCGCCTGCTCCTGTCCCAGCTCTGTGCTCTGCCTTCTCCCCTCCCTGCTGCTCCTCCTCCAGATGCTCCCCAGGGTCCGAAGGTGAGTGTGATGGCTGAAGGGCATGATGGCTCAGAGTAGGATCTCTATGAACCCATGCAGAAGTGTGAAGGAGTCCTCGAGCCCTCAGTGGCTTTTTCAGGCTTTTATTGGGATTTTCAGGCTCTTTTTGGGCACACCCCTGCCTGCCATGTGCCTGGGGGCCAGGAGGCTGGCAGGCCTCCTAGCCCCCGGTGAATCTTCACTTTTTTTTTTTTTTTGCTCCCCACAGCAGTGTATTTCAGTCAATCTGACACTCTGGTGGATCTCTGGTGGATCCTCTCACCCCCCACCCCTTCCCTCATCGCAGGCTTTACCCCAGCCCTTGTATGCATAAATAAATAAATCTTTAAAAAAAAAAAAGAAAAAGAATCTTCACTCTTTCTGGGCGCTCCAGCATTCTCTCATGGTCTTGTTCTCTCACTTCTGGTCGTTTTCCATTCTGCGACACCGCCCTTACAAGCCCCGTCTCAGCCCAGGTGCACCCACCTGCGCATGCCCACACCCTTCTCAGGTGCCCGCCATCAGACATGCATTCAGGACCACAGGGATCCATCATCAATCCTAATGGCGGAAGAGCAGAAAAGCCTGACAATCATTTACCCTACAGTGTCCCTCCCTGTTCTGTGGAAGTGGAAACTGTCCAAAGTAATGTTGAAACTGATGGTGAAGGGGAAAGCAATGAAACAACCGATGCAGTAAAAGGGCCCATCACACCGGCCTGGCACAATTAGCACATTTACCATCTTAGCATTTGCAAGTTCCCCTTTGAGCAATTTATGACTGGTCTCTATCTTTTTTTTTTTTAAAGATTTTTATTTTATTTATATATGAACCGGGGTACAGGCCAGATGAGCGGGAGGGTGAGAGGATTCACCAGAGACAAAGCGCAGAACAGAACAGGCAGACTGACGAAATACACTGCTGAGGGGAGCAGGGGGCGAGACAGGAGAGGTCTGCTCGCCAGGTGGGTTGCTCCAAGGCCAGCGGGGATCAAACCGGCACTGCAGAGGCTGCGGACAGCTTCACAGCACTGCGCTCAACCGCCTGCGCCACCAGGGAGGCCCTGGTCTCTATCTTAACTGGGCCTCATTCCAAAAGAAAGGAGTCAAGTGGCTGGCTCCTTCCCCCTCCCATAGCACAGATCCTTGTCTAACCACCCTCCCCCGCCTTTGTCTAAACAGCCCTGTGCTCTACCAAATGGCCTGCGCACTACAAAAAAAAGGAAATCTGTCAAATTTATCAGTGTAACAAATGCTGAAATTTCTGAGTATAAATGGAAATCTTTGTGTATGTTCGTGGCCCAGATATTAGAAGGGAGACTCTCCTGTCTGGTGCCCACTAGTGTGATAATAATGAAACCTGTACCCACTTGTCCTTGGAGTGCCCTTTGGTCCTTTCTAGCCTGGCAAAATAGTTTTTGAGTAGGTAGGGCCCTGGGGTCTGGAGCTCTTCCTTCAGGAAGGATGGCTATGTGGGAGGACCCTGGCTCTAGAAAAATTGCGGTACTTCCCAGGGGAGAGAGAGGGATCGAAACAGAAGAGGGAAGAACACAAAGGACAATGCTGATGGTGCGTGGGTGAACTGGTGGTGGGAATTTTAAGGGGACTACACCTGAGAGTGTTACAGGGCAGGGAGAGGGGCACCCCAGAACCCCCAAACCTGCCTGCTCTAAATAGGTTCTGCCATCTGCCTATCAACACAAAACATATAAGACTTTAATGGAAAGGAACTTTAATACAATTAGTAAACAATACCGAAAAGACAAAGCCTATAGTTTCTAAATCAAGCACCTAAAGTTACCCGTCCCCTCGTGGGTAAAAGTTCACCCAAACAGGATTGGCCTCGAGCAAGGCCTGAAAGCCTGCCCCAAGTCTAAAGCATCTTCTGGTGGGGACCCACAGAAAAGGATCAGAAACAACCAAACAAGTCTGGGAGGAAAAGAGCAAAATCAAAATCAAGACAAAAAAACACCATTGTCACCTCCCCATGAGTCACCCACATCTGTTTCAACCAGTCCACAACCAAAAGGCAAGCACAGTTTTTTCACAGTTCTCTCTGCAACATGTGCCTCTTCCAGGTCTCCTCCTGGCTCTCTGTCCTGCTTCCTTCCTTCTCCAGTTTCCTCCTTTAGCTTCTGCTACTCCCTGCTCAGCTCCACCCTACCTTGGGTGGGGCAGGGAACCTGGAACCCTTTTCCTGGGCACTACCCTGTTACAAGAGGAGAAAGCATACATTCCACAAAAATGAAGAATGATGTGATAGATAGATAGATAGATAGATAGATAGATAGATAGATAGATAGATAGATATAAAAGATGGGGGTGTTCCCCCAAAACTAGTGTGATGACACAGTTAAGAGCAGTCTCTGAGCTGCAACAAGAGGGGGCAGGATGACAATTGCTCAGTCAGGGGTTATGATGTTTCAAAAGTGAACTATCAAAAATGTGAAAATACCTATCCCCTCATTTTTTACTTTTGATTTATTTGTATCAAACACTTGTCAGTTAACTTAGGGGGAAGAAACAGATACCTTATAAGCGAAAATCAATCAGGTTAACTTCAGACTTCTCTGAAGAAACAATAACAACAGTACAAAACACAATAAAGCAAAAACAGACAATTATAAATGAGAGACATACTGCAGGGGAGGAGGAGGGAGAGGGATCAGAGGGAGGGAGGGAGGAGCACAGGGGTCTGTGGTGCTGGTGCACGGATACATTGGTGAAGGAAATTCTATGGGGACTACACCTGAGGGTGGGGGAGCAAATATTGTTTAAAAATGAACAATGATGTAAAAAATAAAAATTTTTAAAAATTAAAAAAAAAGAAACACTTGTCAGTTACTAATTCATTTAACTCCACCAATATTTATATGTTACGTGCTTGGTGCTGTGTACAAAAGAGACATTCCTAACTTCAGAGAGCTGCTTTCATGCAGGAGACAGTGAATAATAAAGACAAGAAACCCACCCCATCCTGTAGAGGGGCTGAGAGGAGGGACAGGCAGGGAGCAGGTGGGGCAGCAAGAAAGGGCGGTGTGGGGGCAGCTGTGTCCATCAAGGGGGTCAGTGCAGATGGTGGGATGGAAGCAAAGCCCTGGGAAGGGGATGTTCGAGAATGAGGTCCCCATGGAGGGAACAGCCTGTGGGGGGCTGGCTGGTGCCAGGGGTGCAAGGGCAGAGGGGGTGAGGATCAGCCAGAGCAGAGGGAGAGGGAGAGATACAGGAGTGGGTGTCAGAGGCCTGGGAAGGGGCCACCCTGTGAGGCTGGGGGTGACTGTGGGGATGGGGAGCCCCTGCCAGGCTGTGAGCAGACCAGGGCCTGGTTCAGCTCCCAGGTGGCAGAAGAGACTAGTCTGTGTGTCCCCAGGTGAGACAGGAGGGGCTCAGGCCAAGCTGGGGCAGCACAGGTGAGAAGTGCCTCTTTGGAGGTGCAGGGGGCTCTCGAGGACAGCACAGTCCTGTCCTGTCTTCCCAGGCCTCATCAGGTAGAGGGCTCTGACTGGGGAGCAGGCTGGGTGAAGCTTTCTCTTCTTTTTTCAATCGAGGTAACATTAATTTACACACTGCACAAGATGTGAGGTATAGAGCTTCTCAGCAGGCAACTGTATATTTCACACATACCCACCAGCAAAGGTCCAATCACAATCCTTCACCAAGATATTCCCTCTACCCTCTGTCCCCTCTGGTGACTGCCATTTTGTTGTGGTTGTTGATTGCTTTTTTCCCTTCATATTCCACAAATGAGTACAATCCTATGGTATCTGTCTTTCTCAATTTGACATAGCATAATTCCCTGAAATTCTATCCACATTGTTGAAGATGGCGAGATTTCTTCTTTTTGCAGTATCTGAGTACTATTCCATTATGTGTGTGTATGATGTATGTAAATCACATTTTGTTAATCCATTCATCTGTTCTTTAGAACTTGGGCTGTTCCCTATTTTGGCTATTGTAAATAGCACTGCAATGAAAATAGGGGCCCTGTCTCATTTAACAAGTGTTTTCTTATTCATCAGGTCAATATCCAGAGGTGGAAATACTGGATCATATTGCAATTCTTTTTTATTTTTTTGAGAACCACCATATTGTTTTCCCAAATGGCTGCACCAGTTACATCCAACCAATAGTGCACAAGGGTCCTTTAATCCTTGTTCCTCACAAAATTTATTTCTTGACTTTTGATAATAGACATTTTTACTGGTGTGAGTGGAAATCTAATTGATTTTTTTCAAATGTTGACCCATCCTTGTGTTGCTGAGATAAACCCCACTGAGTCATGACGTGTGATCCTTTTTCATGTGTGATTGAATTTGGCTTGCTAAGGTCTTGTTGAGGATGTTTGCATCTATGTTCATCAGGGATTGGTCTGTAGCTTTCTTTTTTGTGTGATGTCCTTCTCTGCTTTTGGTATCAAGGGAATGTTGGGCTCCTGAGATGTGATGGCAGCATTCCCTCTTCCTCTGTTTTTTTGAAGAGTTGAAAATGTCTGGTCCTGGGCTTTGATTTTCAGGAAACTTTTGATTCTAGTTTTAGTGTCTTTGCTTGTAGTTGCTTTGTTCTGAATCTTCCTGACTCAGTCTCAGAAGGTTGTATACTTCTAAGAATTTGTCACTTTCTTCTAGGTTATTTGAGGTCATTCAATTTATCAACGTACAGATATTTGGCATTATGGTGTATAGATATTTGGTATTATGATCCTTTGTATCCTAATGTGTCTGTTGTACCTTCTCCCCTTTTGTTTCTTATTCTATTTATTAGTTTTTTTTTCCTTTTTTTCGCCTTGAAAGTGTAGTAAAATACTTGTCTATTTTGTTTATTTTTTTCAAAGAACCATATTTTGGTTTCATTGATTTTTTTTAATTTGTCTTTGATTTCTCTGTCATTTATTCTGCTTTAATATTTTTTTCCTTCTACTGTCTCTTGGTTTCATTTGTTCTTTCTAGCTGTTTAGATTCTTTACCTGAGCTCTGTCTTGACTCTAGGTGTGGCCTGTATTGCTCTATATTCCCCTTTTATTGCTGCTTGTGCTGTGCCCACTGATAGTTTGTCATTTGTCTCAAGGTATTTTTAAATTTCTTGGTTGCTTTCCTCCTTAACCCAAGAGTGATTTGGTAGTGTGTTGTTCAATCTTCACACATTATTTCCCCCCCCTGGTTTCCTTTTATATTTCTTCGAGTTTGATACCATTGTGATCAGATAGATACTTACATGATTTCAGTCATCATGAATTTATGACACTTGTTATGTGACCCAACAAATGATGTATTCTGGAGCCTATTCCAGGTGCACCTGACAAGAGTATTATTTAGCTTTTTGGAGTGTAATGCCCTATAAATATCTACTCAGCCTGGATGGTCTAATTTCTCACTTAAAGTTATAGTTTCCCGGAGTTCTGTCAGGTGGTGTGTCCTTGATGAAAGTGGAATGTTGAATTTCTTTACCACTCTTGTGTTGCTGCCAATATCTGTTTTCAGATTTGTTAATAGTTGCCTTATGTATTTTGCTGCTCCTTTGTTGGTGCATGTGTATTGATGAGTGTTATGTCTTCCTGATGTAGGACTCCTTCATCGTATGATGTTCATCTCTGTCTCTTGTTACCCTTTTTGCTGGAAGCTTATTTTATCTTATATGGCAGCCCCTGCAATTTTTGGGGTGCCCCATTTTCTTGTGTTTTTCCAGAGAACTGTTTTGATCCAGTCTCCTGGAGACAGCATAAAGTTGGGTTTTATTTTTTGGTACAACCAGTCACTCTGTGTCTTTTTCTTTGGTGAGTTCAATTCATTTCCATAAAGGGTGATGACATGATGACTTACTACTGTGCTTTTGTCTTTAGTCAAATCCAGACAAGAAATGTGTGGTATCTGGAGCCGCTGGTGAGGGCTCCAGGGTTACTGCCTCCTTGATCCCCTGGTCAGTTTGGAGGATGGTGTCAGTCCAGAGGCCCAGACATTAGCCAGATGGCTGGGGTTCAGACATGGACACTGCCATAACCCCTCAGTCTCCATGTCCTTGTTTCTGAGAGGGTGTGGGGGAGGGGTGTCAGGACAGTATCACTTCCCAGTTCACAGAGATCTGGGGAGGGACCCCCGAGGTCACACAGAGAAAGTAACTGCTGAGTTCATATAGTCGGCCTTCAATCAGCTCCCTGAGCCACTTCTGTTCCTTTGCCCACTTCTGGCTTTCAAGACCCAGCTCCCTTACACACCCCAGGCTGCAGGGCCTCCTGGGCGGGGTCATGTGGTTCTCTATGACCCCAGCACATAGTGGAGTATGTTCCTGGGCAACAGCATGCTTTGGGCTTGGGGACCCCAAATGCCTGACTGCAAGTCTGTGCCATCAGGGTCACCTGGGGTGTATTTAGAGAGAAGTTCCCAGGCCTGTTCCCAGAAGCAGAGAGTGGGCTCTGGCTGCCCAGGGCTGGGGAAGGGAAGATCCTTCCACACTGATCACAGCCCTTCAGATCCGCCAACATCTCGTCCCCATCACAGCCTCGTGGGACCCGGAGCTGGAGCCTCTGAGTGAGGCCCCTCCTGCCGCCTCCCCCTCAGAGACTGTGGAGATGCCAGATCTTTGTTTTAGGTGCAAAGTATGAAGTGATTTGGTACAAACCAGTAAAATATTCAGGCGATAAAGTGATCAGTGGCTATTTTCTCAAAAGAAACAGGTGCTCCAGAGTAGCTCACGTGACAGTCAAGGTCCTGATAACTATGAGCTGTCAGGCCAGGATTCCATGTCCCTTGAAGTGTCCTTCAAAATAAATGTGATTGTAAAAACTATTTCTACTGCTTTTAGATTCCATTTAATTTTTCTGTTCATTTATTTTTCACACTATCCCCAGAGCAGTGTCTGCAGAGTCATGGCACAGAAGGGCTCTCTGGCTTCCTGCAGATGTGAGCGGGGCTGACTCTGACCCACCTGCAGGGAGTGGAGCCCTGGAGCCCCAGAATCAGCCTCCAGGGTTGGTCTTCCAGGGTGGCCCAGGCCTTGCTCTCCTCTCCTCTTGGAACCCTGAATCTCCCTGGCACCCCAGCATTCATGCACTGAGGGGGGATATTCTGCATTGGGGGCTTCACTTATACATCTATATCCCCCATCTCTCTGCCATCTGCAGCATTAAAACAAAACATCTAAATTCCTTTAATGGAAAGGAACTTCACTACAATTAGTGTGCAACAAAGAAAAATGAAAGAATAAAGTTTCCAAATCAAGCACCAAAGTCACCATCCCCTTGTGGGTAAATGTTCAGCCAAACGAGGTTGGCCCAAGTAGGGCCTGAAAGCCTGTCACAGTCTAAAGCACCTCCTGGTGTGGATCCATAGAAAAGGGTGGACGGGGCTGACAAGTCTGGAAGGAAAAACCAAAATCAAGATCGAAGCTGCCATTGTCACTTCCATATGGATTTCTGACCAACATCTGTGTCACCCAGTCCAAGGCCAAGAAGCAAGTGCAGCTTCTCTACCCCATGTGCCTCCCCCAGGTCTCCTTCTGCCTCCATCCTGCTTCCTTCCTCCTCAGCCTCCTCTTCAGCTGCTTCTCCCTGCTCAGCTCCACCCTCCTTGGGTGGGGCAGGAGCCTGGATCCTCCCCTGGGGACCCCCCTGTTACAGTCCTCTCCATCACCAGCATGTGCCTGTGTGTGGGTGACACCAGCCCTGCAAGGACGGGCAAGGCCCCAGATGTGCGCAGTCCTCTGGGCAGTTACAGGCCAGCACTGCTGCATCCCCCCAGGTGAGACAGACGCTCCAGCCTCTCAGTGAGAGCCCATGTCACCCACACCGACCTTGCCCCTCAGTGTCCCCCATGCTGCCCCTTCCTTGCCTGGTCCTCTCTGGCTCCCCCTGCACCCCTTTCCAATTCTGTCCCCTAAAGTCCCCATTTCCATCCTCTGCTCTCTTTTCCAGGAGCCTCCCCATCCTCCTAGCCAGTGCCCTGGGGGCTCTCCTAGGCCCTCCCCTGATCCAAAGGATGGAGACTGTCAGGGGATTCCCAGGAGGAGGGGCTTTCGTCCTTGGAAGCAGAAGCAGAAACAAATTACAGGGACTCTGGAATCTAAGTTTTCATCCCAACAGACTGAGGCAATCTTTATATTTGGGGATTTGCCCAGAACCTAGGAACCAGTTATATCCTGGAGACCACTGGAAACTAAAAATAAGGACACTGATCTTTGCCTTCACTATCACTGCTTTGGGTGATGTGTCTGTAAAGATGTCTTTGATGTGCATATCACGTAGTGTTTCGCCTATATTTCCTTCTATGTATTTTATGGTTTCAGGTCTTATGTCTAGTTCTTTAATCCATTTTGAGTTGATTTTTGTGTATGGTGTGAGATAGTGGTCAAGCTTCATTCTTTTACATGTAGTGACCCAGTTTTCCCAGCACCATTTATTGAACAAACTTTCTTTGCTCCAATGCATATTCTTTGCTCCTTTGTCAAAGATTAGTTGACCATAAATCTGTGGGTTTATTTCTGGATTCTCTATTCGATTCCATTGGTCTGTGTGTCTGTTCTTGTTCCAATACCATGCAGTTTTGATGATTATGGCTTTGCAGTATAGTTTGAAATCTGGGAGTGTGATGCCTTCTTTTTTTTTTTTTTTTTTTTTTTTTTTTCAGAAGAGCTTTGGCTATTCAGGGTTTTTGGTGATTCCATATAAATCTCATCAATAATTGTTTTATTTCTTTGAAGAATGACATTGAAATTTTTATTGGGATATCATTGAATCTGTATATTGCTTTTGGTGGGATGGCCATTTTAATAATGTTTATTCTTCCAATCCATGAGTAAGGGACTACATCAAATTAAAGAGCTTCATCACAGCGAAAGAGACAATAACAAAAACAAAGAGAAATCCCACCGAATGGGAGAATATTTTTGCACACAACACTAATGATAAAGGAATGATCACAAAAATCTGCAAAGAGCTAATGAGACTCAACAACAACAAAGAAAATAATCCAGTCAAAAAATGGGCAGAAGAGCTAAAAAGAAACTTCTCTGAAGAGGAAATGCAAATGGCCAACAGACATATGAAAAAATGTTCAACATCATTCTTGTAATCAGGGAAATGCAAATCAAAACTACCATGAGATACCATCTTACACCAGTGAGAATGGCACATATTAAAAAAACTAGCAACAACAAATGTTGGGGAGGTTGTGGAGAAAAAGGAAGTCTCCTGCACTGCTGGTGGGAGTGAAAACTGGTTCAACCACTATGGAACTGTGTGGAGATTTCTGGACCTACTAAACATAGAGCTTCCATGTGATCCAGCAATTCCACTCCTAGGTATTTACCCAAAGGACACAGAAACATCAATTCCAAAGAGCACCTGCACCCCTAGGTTTATAGCAGCACTATTTACAATAGCTAAGCTTTGGAAACAGCCCAAATGCCCAAAAATAGATGACTGGATCAAGAAGATGTGGTACATATACACCATGGAACATTACTCAGCATTCATAAAAGATAAACACATGCAATTTGCAGCAACATGGATGGCGCTGGAAGGGATCATATTCAGCGAAATAAGCCAGAAAGAAAAAGAAATATACCGGATGGTCTCACTCATAGCAGGAATCTAGAAAACTTAAATAAGGGACCAGGAAAATGAATAACTATAAGAAAGTGAAAATCAAAATCAACAAACAACTATGAACCAGAGACACTCTGTGAGGAGTGGGGTGAGGGGAGGGGAGGGATTGGGGTCAAAATAAGGGGGTGGCAATTGTATGGGGAATATAAAAATAAAATTTATTAAAAAAAAAAAATAAGGACTTCTGACCTGACACTGGACTTGGGCGCCCCCTTGTGTGCAGATCCCTGTCCTGCCGCTGGGGGCCCAGGGAGCCTGGGGAGGGCCTGGCTGAGCAGGAGAAAGGGCGGCTCTGGGCTCCTGTGCTCAGCCCTGTGGCCACACGGGGGCGCTGCCGCGCTGCTCCGGATTCTGGTGGAGCTGCCAGGTCGGGGCTGGGGCTGAGGTGGGCAGAGTTGGGGGTCCTGAGGGGCGGCGTCCTGGGGTGAGATGCTCTGTGAGGAGTCAGAGAAGCAGAGCTCAGAGGAGAGGAGACTCCGGAGCCTGCCCTTGTGTGAAGTTTCCGTCTTTTCTCCCAGAACCCCTCTCTCCAGTCCCTGGATGGTGATACCTGGGAGAACCGGAAATGAGAAAATTTTTTTCTTCCACAACCTATTCAATATTGAGGGCATTTAAAAAAAAAAATATTTAGGGCCTCCCTGGCGGAGCAAGGAGCAGTATGAAGCTCTCCGCAGCCACTACGGCATGAGTTTGATCCCCAGCCAGGGAGCTGCCCATATGGCACGTCAGACCTCCCCTGTCTTGCCCGCTCCTCCCCTCAGCAGTGCATTTCAGTACATCTGCCTGTTCTGCTCCCCACCCTATCTCTGGTGAATCCTCTCACCTCCACATTTCTGGCCTGCACCCCAGTTCTTGTATGCATAAATAAATCTTTATAAAAAATAAATCGATCTTAAAAAATAACATTTAAAGAATACTGTTAGATTTATAGAAAAGTTGCAAAGGCAGTACAGGTCTTGTTTATCCCACACCATTTCCATTTTGTTAACATTCTACATGAATACTTTTATTTTTTTACAACTAATGCAGCAATGTTGACATAATTACTAAACGTCATACTTTCATTAATTTTTGCTACTGTCCGTTTGATGCTCCATAATCCCATCCAGTTTGCCTGGATGACAGTTTCTCAGACTTTCCTTGTTTTTATAACATTGACACTGGTGAGGAGTGATGTTTGGGAGCGGTGTTGGGGGCACAGATGGGGGTTCTTGGGTCACCTCTAAGAAAAGCATCACCAGAGTCCTCCTTTCAGTGGCGTGTGGGCACACACACACACACACATGCACACACACACGGAAAGAAGAAGACGATGCTTGTGCAGACACCAGCAGGCAGGAGGAGCTGCCCCTGGAGTGGGCGGGTGTGTGAGGAGAAGCCTGCAGGCCCCAGGCAGAGCCTTGGGAGCAGAGCTGTGTCTTCCCAGGGCAGAAAGCACACTGAGATAGTGTTCTAGTTGGGAGGGCTCATTCCTTTGTGGGATTGTCATCTGTCGTTAAATTAATTACTTCTATGGTGTGACTAGGCTGATTTGTCAGGAGCAGCGAGTCTCTGCAATGGCTCCATCCCCACATCCCAGCTCTGGTCTGCGCCTCCTTATACTTCCTGTAGCATCTGATACTTGCTATAGCAGTTGGCCCGAAGCGATTTTCATTTCTATAGTTGGTTTAATAACTGTGCTAATAATCACTTCTACCCCCACCTCTAGTTTCTGGTCATGTGACCCCTCCACCCTAAATTTTCTACTCTTAGCCTCCATCAAGGAGCACTGCTCAGGACTATTGTCCCTCAACTTAGGTTTTTTTTTTTTTTTTTTTTTTATTGGGACTCCGGGTTTAGGGAAGCAGACCCCAGGGGTGCAGCAGGGCCATTGTCCACTCAACACGTCAGTGCTCATCATGTCCACCTGACTCATCACTGATGGTGTTAACCTTCAATGCCAGCCTAAGGCAGTGTTACCCAGATACCACCTTACACTTGTGAGAATGACCCACTGAAGGGTGTGGAGAAAAAGGAACTCTGGTACATGGTGGGTCAGAATGGAGACTGGTCCTGTTAGCCAGCAGAATGAGGGGTTCCCTGGCCCCTCAAACCTGCGCACTTGACATGAGTTGTGTCATCAGCTGCATAAAGACAAAACATACTCTAATGCATAACACCTTCATTAGAAAAGAAAATTAATACAAATTAGTGTGAATTGCAAAAGAGAAGAGAAAGAATATAGTTAGAATAGTTCCCAAGTGAAGCACCCAAAGTTACCTGTCCCCTCATGGGTGAGGCCCAGCCAAACAGGCTTGACAAAGCAGGCCCGCTGAGGCCCGGAGGCCTGCCACAAGGCTAAGGCACCTACTGTAGAGACCCATGGGAAAGGCGCAGGAGGGGCCAGGCAAGTCTGGAAGGAAAAGAGCAAAGTCAAAATCCACAACAAGATAACAGCGGCCATTGTCAGCCTCCCCTTGAGTCTCTCATGCACGTCTTTGTCTCTTTCACGTGTCTCTTTCCATGTCCCCAACTCCCTGGCACAAGTCCAAGCCTGAGGAGCGAGAGTGGCTTCTTCTTGGAATGTCTCTCTGCTCCATGCGCCTCCTCCAGTCTCCTCTCCCCATCTTGCTCCACGTCTTCCTCCTCTTCCTTAGCTTCTCCTCCCTGCTCAGCCCCACCTTTCCTCGGGCGGGGCAGGACACCTGGAACCTCCCTTTTCTATGGAGAGCACATGGTACAGTCCTGCCCCTGTGGAGAACAGACGAGGGTTCCTCAAAATATTCAAAATAGACCTGTCCCCTGGTCAGGGACTCCATTCCTTGGTATTTATCCAAAGAAGGTGAAACACTAATTCCGAGGAATATGCGCCTCCTCTGGTCACTGCAGCGCTGTCCACCATAACCAAGCTATGGACACAACCTAAGTGCCCAACGGCAGAGGAGGGGATAAAGAACACAAGCTTTATACCCAGTGGAATACTACCCAGCTGTGAAAAAGATGAAATATTGAATTTGCAACAACATGGACAGATGTGGATGGGATGACGCTAAGTGAAAAAATTTGAAAGAGAAAGTTAAATACTGGATGATTTCATTCATACGTGGAATATAAGGAGACAAAGCAGGCACAGATGAGACTAAACCAAAACAAACTCTAGAATTATGAGTGCAAAATTGAAGCTATGGGGTGGGGTGAGAGCAGGAAACAAGGTAGGAAGAGGGTCCCATGGACTGTGGTGGAGGACTATGGGGGCCCTTAGGTGGGTGGGAAGTGATAATGAACATCTGAAGAGGGTGACCCTGGGCCTCTGCACACATGCAGTGTGTAAATCAATGTTACCTCAACTCAGTAATACAATGAGGGGAAAAAGAAAAGTTCTTAAGCAAAAGAAAAAAAAGTAACTTGTCCTCTCCATCAATCACCGGCCTCAGGACTTTGCCTTCGCCTCCTCACTGTCATGCAGGCTGAGGGGCTGGTTTCCCACAAGGTCAGAGGCAGGAGGTGCAGGGACTCCTGGGGCTGCTCAGACCCGGCTGAGTAGAGACACTGCAGAGAGGGCGGATCTGAGGGGACCAGAGACAGAGGGTCAGAGTAAACCCAGTGCTGAGCGAGGATCTGGTTCCCAAGGAGAGGGGAGTGTGTGTGTGTGTGTGTGTGTGTGTGTGTGTGTAACAGCAGAGACAGGATACACAACATAAGTTGATGGGAAGTCAATTAACATCAAGCTCCAGAATAAATTAATTCAAATCACACACAGAGTAGAGAGTGTCAGAACAACACCTCAGTAAATATAGTTCCATGGAGGAGCAGTTTTTGAACAGGACTGAAGAAGCATTAGACCTGAAGAAGAGGAGGAGGTTTAGAAATACCTCATGGTTGGCTTGAGGTGTAAGGAGCTGGGCAGGACCCTCCTCCAGGCCCCGCCTACAATATGGTGGCACCTTCACCCTGACAGCTCCCTCCCCCAAACCCCAATTTTTCTCTCCTTTGGAGTCACCATAGAAAACCCACTGGCCTCAGAGTCAGGGAGCACCATGGGCTGCAGCTACTTTCTCTCTAGACCAGAGCAGGAGGGAGCCACACAGGGGGAGGGAGGAGTGTGTGTCCTGCTGGCCTGGTCCAGGGGCAGGATTAGCCCAGGTCACCCCAGTTCCTGAGCTGAGCCTTTGTCCACAGTCCAGGAAGGGAGGGAGAGATGGAGCAGGGTCTCCCTCAGCTCCTGGAGGAAGGTGTAACGTTAGGTGGGTGAACTTAGGTTTCTTTCTCATTCTGGGCTCCCCCATCTCCCCAGGTACCCCTCCATGGGCAGCAGGGAGAGGATCTCAGATAAACCCAGGCTGGATCCCGCACCTCCCTCCCCACTATAGTGTTCAGGATGAATCCCCTTGTATTCATGGCCACACTGGAGGAGAGCACAGAAAGGTAAGTATTATTATTGTATTCGCAAGTGATTAGAAGTAAGATTTTTTACTATAAATGCTCTTTTATTTTTGTTGTTGCTGTAACAGTGCTGTGCAATCAGAAAAAAAACCTGGGAGAGGGAGAAAGTGTGGAATTGAGTTTTCATGATGCAAACAAAAAAAAAAAAAAGGAAAAAAAAGCCAAAAATGAAAATAAGACAAACATGGATTATTCAGTTTAACCCATGACACCCTGGAAGTTGCCAGATATCATGATCCCAGAGCAATTCATGACTGTGGGGAGTGAGACTCAAAAGCCCAGCCCAGGAAACACAGCGGGGGATGCAGGGCTCTGACCAGCCCAGGGCCCCCCTGCTGTGGCAGCTGCAGTGGGGAAGGGTCTCCGAGCTGAGGAGTCTGGGAACTCAGTGTGGTCACATCCACTGGAAACATCCAGAGTGAGGTTGGGTCATCCTAGTGACAGCTGCCTCACTACCAGCCCAGGCCGTCCTACTATTGATAAGTCGAATTTAAAAAATTCCTCCCTGGAGGGAAAGTGTCAGGGAAAGGTGGTGGTGTCCATGCAGGCCCTTCCCTCACAGCCCGGCCCAAGGAGAGTCCCCGAGTGTCTCCTCAGGGGCCTCTGCTGCCTCCTCTAGTGAGCAGAGGACTCACGTCACGGGGAGGGAGACCTGCCCTGCCATGTCTTCCCTCCTGGGGATCATGTGGGGAGTGAGCCCCGAGCACGTGTGCAGACAGCTCGGGACCCAGCACAGGGAGTGCTTGATCCTGAGGGCTCCTAGGGCCTTTGTGGGAAGGAACTTGAAATATAATTAGGTCTCCCCAGCTTCTCCTGGAGCTCCCAGAGGGACAGGGCTGTGCACACAAGGGGGAGCCGCATCCAGAGTGAGGTTCTGTGTCTTAATTGTCTCCCCAAGAGGACATTGCCTGCTCCCTAGAAGCTTCCTGGAGTGCTTGGATATCTAAATAACATTAAAATATTACGAAAATCGAAGCTCCACCATCCGGGTGGCTAGCTCATCCCAAACCTGGCATTTATCCTAAAGACAGGCCTCCTAAGACATTCAGGCACCCGAGCTCAGAACGCCCCACCCACTGCCTTCTCAAAACAGCACCATGCCTTGAGAACATCTTATTGACAAGGTAAAGGAAGGCTAAGGCCAAGGGTAAGGCCAAACTTTATTCTTTGCTCCCTCTAAGGAGCCATGTGGAATGGGGATGGTGAGAACCTGAGGTTTAAGGAAAACCCGGCGTTTGGGGATGACCTGACAGTTTGACTTATAAGTTATGGTTTTCAGGAAAGAATATTGAACTTAAAAGGGTGTTCATAAGTTTGTTTAATCGCCACTGGGTGGTAAAAACATCCATCGTGATGTTGAAAAACGACGCCTCTGGTGTGTTTCAGTCCCTAAACTGATGTTTGCAGGAAGTTTGCCTTTTCTTTCTTCTGGATTGTAGAATCAAGTGCCAGGTATCAACTTTCATTCCTTTTTTTTCCCAGTGGGAAATTTTCTTCAGTTCTCAAGTCAGGATTTACTAATATTTGAAGCTGCTGTCACCTGATGATTTTGGAACGGATTTCCCCAACCTTCTTCATTCCAGGACACATTTCAAAATCCTTCATACTTAGAATCTTCACCCTGAAGATTTCCTCTGTGAGGGCTGTGATAACCGACTCTTTGAAATAGAAAGTTGCGGGCCTCCCTGGTGGTGCAGCGGGCGGAGCACTGCGCTGTGAAGCTGTCCGCAGCCTCTGCAGTGTGGGTTCCATTCCCGGCCGCCCAGGGAGAAACCCACATGGCACGGCAGACCTCTCCTGCCTCTCCCGCTGCTCCCCTCAGCAGTGTCTTCTGTCTGTCTGCCTGTTCTGCTCCCCACTCTGTCTCTGGTGATTTCTTTCACCCTCCCAAGCCTCTGACTATACTCCAGTTCTTATATAAATAAATAAATCTTTAAAAAGAAATAGAAAGTTGCCTATATTTTCCAAAATTCAAATCCTAATTCATAAAAGGGCTTCAATCACTTCCCCCACCTCTCAAAAACACTGTCTCAATTCCTTCCCACTGCACGGTCTGGTTAGGAACTGAACCAAACTATATTAAGGACAATTATAAATGAAAGACTTGAAACAGTGGATCAGAGGGAGGGATAGTGACGGAAAGAAAATTCTGAATAAACGGCATCATTCCTCATAGGGCCCAAATCAGCCTTTGGAACACATCAGCCAATTTAATTCCTCTTGTTATCTCTCATAAGTGAGAATTTTGAGGCAATACCAAATGCCTAAGAGTTTAGGACATTTTTTTTTCTTTTTCTCCAAGTGGGAGTTGGAGTTATGTGATTTCAGCAAGGTTGGAGGATGGTGTGTGAGGATAGCAAGAGGTTCCAGTGGAGCTCAGACTGAAGTCCAGCCCTTGCTATGCAACTAGTGGGCTCTGCTCATGCCTTGACACTTCTTTTGACAAGGTAAAACTTCTATTTACTTCTATAGGGAAGGGTTTGCTTTCTGGCTTCAGGAAAAAAGCTTTTATGTGTAGATGTCTAAAGTGAGAAATACCACCTTGTCTCATTATTTGTGCTCCCATTTTTACTGTGTTTCTCTAATTATATTATGTAAATATCACACATTCATTGTGAACAACTCAAACCATTTATAAAATATGAAACTTCTGAAATATAAAAATGTAATAAAAATTATCTTGTCATCTTACCATAATAATAAGCATTAATATTTTGGTGACATTTTTGCATGCATCTCTTTACATGTCTATGTGTTTTTACATAAACAGCATTTAGCATAAATGATAATTTTCCTGTGGATACCTTTCCACACCCATATCAGCAGCTTTATCCCCATCTCCATTTTCCCCAAGTAACACACATATCTTAGCCAGAAAAAAAACTTGAGATTTTGCATGCGAATAGTTTATTTGGGTTCATTACCATGGGAACAGGAAGCATAAAGCAGGGAGTGGAAAAGTTGATACCAGGGAGCTTTACTGACCTGGGTACTGCCATGGGCAACTGGGGTTCAATCTCCCTGACAAATAAGGTGCAACTGGACTAAGGTGGTGGAAGTTGATACCTGCATGAAACTGGTTACTATGAAACAATAAACTATAGCAGTAAAAAGGTGAACTGAAGGGATAGAAGACATGAGGCCTGAGAAATGTCCAATACAGTCTACTCCTTACACCACTCAGATCTTTTCACGCGCTCTGTGGAGTCCAGTCAGTCACAGGGTCTTTGATGTGGTGGCCAGTGACAAGCTCTACAAAAGACTCAGTTAATGGACCAAGCCTCCACAGATGCATGTGGTCACAACACCATTATTAATGTGCTTTGTCTCTTTCCCACACAGCCATTCCAGATTCCCCTCTCCCTGGAGCAAACCTACATTCTTCATCCCTGCAGAGTGGGAGGCTGAGTCCCTCACCCCCATCAGGACATGGTTGCTGCATGGCCTGTTTGTATTTCTACTTGGCAAGAAGCCCCAGTTCTCCAGAGTTTCTACACATGCTCCTTTCTTACTCCATTGTGCAGCAGCAACCCTAGCTCCTCATAGTAATCAGGGTCAATTATTCTGAAAACGATCACAATAGAGTTCATTGTGGCTCACTGGCTCAAGGAATATAAATGCTTAGGCAGTAGATATAACATCAAATCCAGCAGAACCTTGCTGGTACAAATATGCCTCCCAACCTCCCACCTCACGTCCCTGGAGAGCCTCTAATCTAATAGGGTGAAGGTGTGGGGTGAGAAGTATAAATTCCTCCAGTGCATCATTAGGAGTAATGGTGAGAGTGGCTGATCCTTCTTCACCTCTTAGTTGCAGGATCCATGCTTTCTCAATATTGGAACACAGATTATATATTGGCCATTACTTCAATGTGTATAACACATGTTGAAAGCTGCCTTCCACCATCTCAGAGTGTTTTGCCCAAGATAAAATGTTAAAAGTTTTTAATGTCTCTCCTCCTTCAATTATGCTGTCAACTTCCAAGTGACATGCTGTGTGGTAGAATCAGTGATTCCTGCAGACATGCTGCCAATGTCATACTTATTTCACCATAAAACGTGCCCCTTATCAGAGGCAATGTTATATAGGCTCTATGCTGGTGAATCAGGCAATCTGTTGGCTCTTGAATGGAGATGCTGGCAGTCAGGGAAGGGAATCTTACATCCAGAATGGATGTCAATTCTTGAGAACAAATCACTCTCCATAACAGGGTAAACTGAGTGAAGAAATCCACCTGTTACCATGTAGCTGTCTGGTCTACTTAAGTGATGTTATCACAGCAAGAGCTTGACTGTGATTTCTTTGACTGGAAATCTGGGCATTCGTGAGTGACAGTGACTGATGAATCTCCCATGATGAGAAAAAACTCATGCTACTGGACTCAGGTATGATCAAATCGCCCTTGATCTCGATTTCTATGACTTTCAGGGACTGTTGAATAAGCCCTGGGGTGACCAACGAGAGAGGCTGAGTGTTATCCACACAAAGGGGACATTATCTGTGGTAGGTGCTCTCTGAGGTGAGAACTAACATGAGACACAAAGGTCTTAAACCCTGTGTCCACTCCCATGGACAAAAATGCCTCATTTCCTAACTTCCTTTGACGTTCATCTTCTCATCTTGCTCCTTCTCAGCACTGAATCATTCAGAAAGTCACAAACCACTGCCAGGAGTCTATTTTATAGCCGTAACGGAGGGAGGTCAACATTGCCACCATTCAAATTAAGTCATCAGGGCACTGCCTGCAGCTCTTGCCACTCCTCACTGTCTCATTGGGCGCTCCTGGGTGAGGCTATTTAATGAAATTGTAGCCCTGGATATCCCATTACATCTCTAATCTTAATATCTTCCTCCTAAAACATATGTTCTTATAAATGGATGTCCTAACATGGACTGATATAGACATTAATAATGATTTCTTGATTATACTTATGTAATGACCTATGGCTGATTTGATAGATATTGCTCATTTACAAAACCCTACTGTTTAACTAAAATTCAATATCCCCAATTTTTTTTTTCTTTCGGCATAGGGATAAGAGGATTCAGCAGAGACAGAGTGGGAAGCAGAACAGGTAGATTTACTGAAATACACTGCTAAGGGGAGCATCTGGTGAGATAGGAGAAGTCTGCTGAGCCCTAGCAGGGTCAGCTCCCTGAGCTGGGCTAGATTCAGGCCTCAGTGGTGACAGCGCTGAGACTTCACCCCTAGGACACCAGGGAGGCCCAACAAACCAAATTTGCATTACACCTACCATGTGTACTACCTCTATTGTGTACTTGGGAAGATCCCAGGTCACCACTTATTTGGTTCCTTCTCTGTAAAACGCCCAGGTAGAATTCAGAACAGAGGCAGCAGACATGTGAAGGAATCAGGGCCTGAGGGGCCTGGGCAGTGAGTGGTTTGGCTAAAGGGTTTACACTAGTTGTAGATCTTCTGCATAGGCCATAGCAAGAAGGAGGCCAGCACTATGACAGAACTGGACGCAAAAGGAGTGAAAAAATTTGGGTGATACAAAACAAACTTTATTAGTATTTCTATAATGAACAAGAAACCCTGGAGGAAATAAAATGAAAAAAACGTGAAATCAATTAGGAAACAAAGATTTTTGAATTACAAGAGGAGGGCCAGGTGTCAGTGGGTGGAGGGATAGTAGAAGTTAAAGGAGGACATGTGGCTAGAGAGGTGGGTGAGGAGAGGTTTGGGGTCAGCGGTGCTTAGTCAGCACCAGAGGTGGGCAGGCAGGACAGGGGTCAGGGGATGGGACCCTGGAGGAATGGCATCAGGTGAGCACCCTCTGCATATGTTGTTCCAGAGCAACAGGAGAGCCCAGTAGGCCTGCAGGGACAGAAAGACAATGCCCAGGGTACTGTAGCTGTTCCTGGGCACTCTGAGCTCACTAAACCCCTACATAGCCTGAAACTCCCCAGATTCCAGCAGGATGTCCCCAGGCTGCTGAGCTAATACCAGCCCTGCTGGGGAAACCAGGCCAGGACCTGCAACCTGTGGGACAACCTGCTGGGCATAAGCACACACCACCTGTTTGTGGGGAGCCAGGCCCTAGCCAGGCCCCAGCAGGGCATGCTGGCAGTGGTGTGTTTACACCAGCCCCACCGCGGGAGACAGGTAGAGGCCAGGATGCTTCAGGAGCTGCCCAGTGTGGGCAGTTCACACCCCACCCCTTCTGGGGAAGCCAAGACTGGCGCAGGATCCCAAAGACTTCTTTGAGGATTTTGAGATAAGAGGAGTGCTGCAGGAGGAACCAGACAATGACCAGGATGCTGCACCCCATGGGGACAGTGCTGAGCTCACTCCACCCCTGCTGGGACAGCCAGGCCCTGGCCAGGAGAATGCAGCCTATGCAAGAGCGTCCTGAGCTCGAACCACACCTGTGGGAGGAAGCCAACTCTGGCCAACATCCTGCAGGTTCAAGTGAGGGTGCGAAGGCAGCAGCAGCCCTGCCTGGGGAACCAGCCCCTGCAGGGATCCTGCAGCACAAGCAGAGACAACCCCGGTGTCTGCTTCTCTCCAATCAGCAACTTGGCTGGGCTCTGGCCTGTCCCATGGGCTGCAGGGGAGCCCGACTGTGCTCCTTGAGAAGCGGCTAGAGATGCGAGAGGACAGGCCATCAGCCACACGCCAGATTGCCACTTGCCTTTTCAAACAGACCACATGCTAGAGCCCTGAGCAGGGACCACCCTAAAATAGGGGGCCCTTGGGATTCTGTTCCTCAAATGAGGCAGTTGCAGATGCCAGGTCAGACTGCTCGTGGTCCAAATCTAGCCCGTGTGGTCTCCTCCAAGGGCCACCTGACCCTACCCCGCCCAGCCGGGCCCATGCACCAGCCTGGGCCACTCACCCTCGGACGGCTCCTCCAGGGATTTCGTGTACTGCAGCCAGTTCCTTTGGACATGTGCCCCAATCTCAAAGTTGCAGGTGCACTTCAACCTGGGCTCTGTGCTGGGACAGATCCCACACTGGGCTGTGGGAGGACAGTCGGGGAATTGCACTCTCTGGATCTCTTCACCTTCCTGGACACAAAAGACCTCCTGGGAGTAAACAGACACACCTGCTGGGTAGCAACCAGCTGGGGCAAGAGGGAGCAGCCATGACGGTTTGGGTCCCACCACCAGCCAGGCTGGTTCTGGTGTAGACATGAGCAGACTCCTGGGTGGGCCAGACCCTCCTTCCTGGAGCACGCACACACTCACTCTCACCGCACGCACACCCGCACTCACAGGGGGAAGGGAGGGGTGGGGGCATCAGAGCCCTGGCGTGGTCTGACCTGTCCCCAGGGCCCCCCTAGTTACCTCGGGGCAGTGCTGGTGCTGGCCCGAGGCGTACGCACAGGCTCCTCATGCCTTTCGGCAGAGTGTGACACGAGTTTCGTGGACCTTTTTTGGGTCCACTGCGGGGAGACCTGGGCAAACAGCAAGAAAACGTGGGGCCGGGTCCAGGCCCACCAGGCAAGTGAGCTGGGTCAGGTTTGGTTCAGAACCAACTGCCTGGGGACCAGGGTTCCGAGGTCATGTGTGCCCTGTCATCTCGCGGAGGTGATGTCACTTCCTGGGTCCCCTTCCCTGGACTTCCTGCTCAGACAGATGCCCCCCCCGCTCCCCCCCCGCCCGCCACATGGCTACCTGGGCCACTTCCTGTTGGCCCTCCATACCAGGCTCATCTCACAACACTGACAGCAGCACAGCCTCCCAGAGACCTTGGATGGAGCCATGCAGCCAGGGACAACCTGGGGACCCAGGTCTCTGGCTGCTGACCTGGCTCATCCTCCCTGCCAGGGAGCAGGCCCTGCAGCATCGGCAACTCCAGGCTCCTGTCTCCCATGGGCCCAGAGGAGCTCCAGAGTGTGGAGCCTCTCCCTGGGGAGTGGGCCACTCCTCTCTGCTGCCCTTGGAGGGGAGGCTGGTGTCAGGCTCACAGCACTTGGAGGGTCCCACCCGGGGAAGGGCACCTGCACACGCCTCACCCAGGCCTGGCCAGCCCTGCTGGGGGCAGAGACATCTCCCACCCGGGGTGCCTGTCCTCCCACCCAGTGTACCTGTCAGCCCTGCTCCTCTCTGGCCGTGCCCTACAGGGCCTTGCGGGCCCAGTCAAGGTGCCAGGGCCACAGACAGTGCACACCTGCCGGCCACAGACTTCTCAGGACCCCTCCCTGCTCACACACCTGCCCACCTGCCTGGAGGTTGTATTGACTTGGGACTGGGTTCTGACTGGGACGAGGCCACCCAAGGCAGGGGGTGTCCACTCCAACAGTGACTGATGCCAGCGAGGCCTCTTCTGTCTCCTTCCCTGTCCTCACTGGCTGACTCTCCCTTTCTCTTTCTGTATGTCCCTCTGATGTTCTCTCTCCCCCTCCTGGTCTGTCCTCATCTCACTCTCTGTGTGTGTCCCTGTCCCTCTTGGCCTCTCTGTCCCTGCCCCATTCCTCTGTGTCCCTGTCTCAGTCTCTCTCTGATCCCCAGTGTGCAGAGGACCAGAGGGAGGGAGGGAGGAGCACAGGGGACTGAGGTGATGGTGCACGGGTGCCTTGGAGAAGGAAACTCTATGGGGACTACACCTGAGGGGGTAGGGGAAAGCAAATAGTCTTTACAAGTGAAAAGTGAAGTTAAAAAATAAAAAAAAGAAGAATATAAAAAAAAATACAATCACGCCTGCAGGATCCTCATCCTGTCTTGGTTTCTGCAGCAGTGGGGGTGTGAACTGTCCACACTGGGCAGTTCCTCAAGCATCCTGGCCTTTACCTGTCTCCCGCAGTGGGGCTGTTTTGATCCTGTCTCCTGGAGACAGCATAAAATTGGGTTTTGTTTTTTGGTACAACCAGTCACTCTGTGTCTTTCTCTTTGGTGAGTTCAATTCATTTCCATGAAGGGTGATGACATGATGACTTTCTACTGTGCTTTTGTCTTTAGTCAAATCCAGGCAAGAAATGTGTGGTAGGGCCTCCCCGGTGGCGCAGTGGTTGAGCGCTGGGTTGCAAGGCTGCCCGCAGCCTCTGCAGCATCGGTTCGATCTCTGGCTGCTCCCAGCCACCGGAGGAGGGTCCCACATGGCGCGCAGACCTCTCCAGCCGCCCGCTGCTCCCCTCAGCAGTGTACTTCATCAGTCTGCCTGTTCTGCAACCTGCTCTGGCTCTGGTGAATTCTCTCACCCTCCTGCACTTCTCACTGTACCCAGTGCTTGTATAAATAAATAAATAAATATTTTTTAAAAGTTGTATCTCAATAAATTTGCTTTAAAAACATAACAAATAGGGTCTACAAGTTGCCCTGTGTCTGTCCTCCACAGTATCCTCATCAAGGGCTTGTGGGGCAGGGAACTGCCTGAGCCCATGAGGAGCTGAGCACAGACGGTTTCACTGGACAGAAGCTGTCAAGGCGCCTCCTCTGCGTGGTCCTGAGTCACGCGATGAGATGCTGACATCACGCTGCTTCTGTGATGGGAGAGACTTTAGGGGCCTTGGGTGGGAGGCAGCTTATTTTTCATGTGGGCAGAATGGAAATAATGAGTGTCCAGAAGGTCTACTGTGTTGGTTTTCAATTCTCCACCAGTTCTGGGATACACAGGAGGGGAGACAGCTCCCCCGTGAGTGTGTCTGACTCGCTGGCTCTTCCTCGTGAGGAGAATGAAGCAGAAGGGACGCGCCACGTCACAGAGTCAGGCTCACAGGGGCTGAGACTTCCCGCCCGGGCTCCCCTCCTGGTCCCTCTCTGGGGTGACTCCCTGCACACGGTGGACCCTCAGCTAAGGGGACGCCCACAGGACAAGGACCTGAGGGTTTTCTCCAGGAGCCACATGCAGGAGCTCTGAGGCAGGTCCTTCCACGCTGATCACGGCCATTCAGAGTCGCCAACATCTCGTCCCCATCGCAGCCTCGTGGGACCCAGAGCTGGAGCCTCTGAGTGAGGCCCCTCCTGCCGCCTCCCCCTCAGAGACTGTGGAGACGCCAGATCTTTGTTTTAGCTGCAAAGGAGGAAGAGATTTGGTACAAACCAGTAAAATATTCAGGTGATAAAGTGATCAGTGGCTGTTTTCTCACAAGAAACAGTGGAGGCCAGAGTAGCTCACGTGACGGTCAAGGTCCTGATTGCAATGAGCTGTCAGACAAGGAATCCACGTCCTCTGAAGTGTCCTTCAAAATATGTGATTTTTAAAAATCAGTTCTACCGTTTTCAGATTCCCATTTAATTTTGCTGTTTTGTTTTCTTTATACTATCCCCAGAGCGGTGTCTGCAGGGTCACGGCACAGAGGGGCTGTCAGCAGCCTGGAGCTGTGAGCAGGGCTGACTCTAACCTGCTAGCAGGGAGTGGGGCCCTGGAGCCCCAGAATCATTCCCCACAGATGGCCCTCCAGGGCAGCACAGGCCTTTCTCCTCTTGATTCCCTGAATCACCTCCTCTTCATTGCAGGAATCTCCCTGCCACCCCAGCATTGGGGAGTTGGGGAGGATGTTGAGGCTCAGGAAATGGGGGCCTCCTCCTAACCATCTGTCCTCTCCTCCTCTCTCTCCTTCATCAGCCTGAGTGTGCGTGTTTGAGTCACACCAGCCCTGCACGGACAGGAAAGGCCCAGAACCTAAGTGATTCCCTGGTCAGTTACAGCTCCAGCCCCTCTGCAGTCCCACCAGGGGAGACAGAGACTCTCCCAGCCCCAGCCAGAGCCGCGTCTCCCACACAGACCTTCCCCTCACAGTGTCCCCGATGCTGCCCCTTCCTGGCCCCACCCTTCCTGGTGCCCCCACCACTCCTTTGGGCCCCATCCCCTAGTCCCCATTTTCATCCTCTGCTCCATTTCCAGGAGCCTCCCTGTCTTCCTAGTCATGCCCTGGGGGCTCTCCTCAACCTCCCCTCATTCAGGGATGGAGAATTTTTAAAAGATGTATATTTGTTTATTTATTTCCTTACAGCGTGGGTCATCTTTCTATAGTTATTGTTCCTCTTAGGTGCGGCCCTTCCACCAATGATCCACCACACACCACCACCAGCTCCCCGGGTCTCTCCCCGGCTCTGATCACTCCTGCTCCCCCCTGCTGCAAGACGTGGATGGTGGTTGGCCCCGGGTCTTGGTGTTTTCCTGGAACCTTGTCCTTTTCTTGGGCGAGGCCCTGGGCTCCTGGGTAGAATTGAATGTTAATTCCCTGGAAGCAGAAGCAGAAACAAAGTACAGAGACTCTGGAGTCCAAGGATCCATCCGAGACTGAAGGAACCTCTATATTTGGGGATCAGCCCATAGTCTGGGAATCAGCTGTAATGACCTGGAAACCTGCTTTTGTCCTTTGTCCACAGGACTAAGAAAATTTGGGGACTTCTGACCTGACACTGGACTTGGGCGCCCCCTTGTGAGCAGATCCCTGTCCTGCCGCTGGGGCCCAGGGAGCCTGGGGAGGGCCTGGCTGAGCAGGAGAAAGGGCGGCTCTGGGCTCCTGTGCTCAGCCCTGTGGCCACACGGGGGCGCTGCCGCGCTGCTCCGGATTTGGTGGCGCCGCCAGGACGGGGCGGGGGCTGAGGTGGGCACAGCTGGGGATGCTGGAGGGTGGCGACCTGGGGGTGAGATGCTCTGTGAGGAGTCAGAGCAGCAGGGCTCAGAGGAGAGGAGACTCCGGAGCCTGCCCTGTGTGTGAGGTTTCCATCTTTTCTCCCAGAACCCCTCTCTCCAGTCCCTGGACGGTGATACCTGGGAAAACTGGAAAAGAAAAAAATTTTTCTTTATATAACCTATTAAATATTGAGAGTATTTTAAAAAATAACATTTAAAGAATACTGTTCGATTTACAGAAAAGTTGCAAAGGCAGTACACGTCTTGTTTATCCCACACCATTTCCCTTTTGTTAACATCCTACATGAGTACAGATTTTTTTTTTTACCACTAATGCAGCAATGTTGACATAATAACTAAACGCCATACTTTAATTCGTTTTTGCTAATGTCCATTTTATGCCCAATAATCCCATCCAGTTTGCCTGGATGACAGTTTCTCAGACTTTCCTTGTTTCCTTGGGAGAGGTGTTGGGGTCACAGATGGGGGTTCTTGGGTCACCTCTAAGAAAAACTTCACCAGAGTCCTCCTTTCAGTGGGGTGAGGGCACACACACACACGCACACATATGAAAAGAAAGAAGTCCATGCTTGCACAGACACAAATTGGCAGGAGGACCTGATCCTGGAGGGGGGGGGTGTTGGGGAAGCCTGTTAGTGGAGGCTCATTAGAACTCTGTTGGTGTGTGTGGTGTGGAATTACACATTTTAATAGGTGTGAAGCTGTACTCCAAAAATTTATACAGTGTTATAAACTAGTGTAACACACGCATATATATATTAATTATTGCTTTTGGGTGTTTTGCTTACATTACTGCTAAAAGCCATGATCCATTACGGAGGTCTTACTATGTGGGCCTCTTAGTTGAATCATAGTCTCTGGTATACTATCAGCTTTCCAATCCTCAGATATGGAGGAAATTTCTAATTCCATTTATACCACATCTAGGTCATGGGTAAGAAAATGTTTGCTCCTCAGTTGATCTATGT
>NW_023602073.1:40615356-40639242 GCF_014898055.3 Talpa occidentalis | reverse complement strand
TAAAAGATAAACACATGCAATTTGGCAGCAAACATGGATGGCCCTGGAAGGGATCATATTCAGCGAAATAAGCCAGAAAGAAAAAGAATATACCGCATGATCTCACTCATAGCAGGAATCTAGAAAACTTAAATAAGGGACCAGGAAAATGAATAACTATAAGAAAGTTAAAATCAAAATCAACAAACAACTATGAACCAGAGACACTTCTGTGAGGAGTGGGGTGAGGGGTGGGAGGAATTGGGGTCAAATAAGGGGGTGGCAATTGTATGGGGAATATAAAAATAAAATTATTAAAAAAAAAAAAAATAAGGCCTTCTGACCTGACACTGGACGTGGGCGCCCCCTTGTGTGCAGATCCCTGTCCTGCCGCTGGGGCCCAGGGAGCCTGGGAGGGCCTGGCTGAGCAGGAGAAAGGCGGCTCTGGGCGCCTGTGCTCAGCCCTGTGGCCACACGGGGGCGCTGCCGCGCTGCTCCGGATTCTGGTGGAGCTGCCAGGTCGGGGCTGGGGCTGAGGTGGGCAGAGTGGGGGGTCCTGGGGGGCGGCGTCCTGGGGTGAGATGCTCTGTGAGGAGTCAGAGAAGCAGAGCTCAGAGGAGAGGAGACTCCGGAGCCTGCCCTTGTGTGAGTTTCCGTCTTTTCTCCAGAACCCCTCTCTCCAGTCCCTGGATGGTGATACCTGGGAGAACCGGAAATGAGAAAATTTTTTTCTTCCACAACCTATTCAATATTGAGGGCATTTAAAAAAAAATATTTAGGGCCTTCCTGGCGGAGCAAGGAGCAGTATGAAGCTCTCCGCAGCCACTACGGCATGAGTTTGATCCCCAGCCAGGGAGCTGCCCATATGGCACGTCAGACCTCTCCTGTCCTGCCTGCTTCTCCCCTCAGCAGTGTATTTCAGTACATCTGCCTGTTCTGCTCCCCACCCTATCTCTGGTGAATCCTCTCACCTCCACATTTCTGGCCTGCACCGCAGTTCTTGTATACATAAATAAATCTTTATAAAAAATAAATTGATCTTAAAAAATAACATTTAAAGAATACTGTTAGATTTATAGAAAAGTTGCAAAGGCAGTACAGGTCTTGTTTATCCCACACCATTTCCATTTTGTTAACATTCTACATGAATACTTTTATTTTTTTACAGCTAATGCAGCAATGTTGACATAATTACTAAACGTCATACTTTCATTAATTTTTGCTACTGTCCGTTTGATGCTCCATAATCCCATCCAGTTTGCCTGGATGACAGTTTCTCAGACTTTCCTTGTTTTTATAACATTGACACTGGTGAGGAGTGATGTTTGGGAGAAAGGATGTTGGAGGCACAGATGGGGGTTCTTGGGTCACCTCTAAGAAAAGCATCACCAGAGTCCTCCTTTCAGTGGCGTGTGGGCACACACACACACACATGCACACACACACGGAAAGAAGAAGACGATGCTTGTGCAGACACCAGCAGGCAGGAGGAGCTGCCCCTGGAGTGGGCGGGTGTGTGAGGAGAAGCCTGCAGGCCCCAGGCAGAGCCTTGGGAGCAGAGCTGTGTCTTCCCAGGGCAGAAAGCACACTGAGGTAGTGTTCTAGTTGGGAGGGCCCATTCCTTTGTGGGATTGTCATCTGTCGTTAAATTAATCACTTCTATGGTGTGACTAGGCTGATTTGTCAGGAGCAGCGAGTCTCTGCAATGGCTCTATCCCCACATCCCAGCTCTGGTCTGTGCCTCCTTGTACTTCCTGTAGTATCTGATACTTGCTATAGCAGTTGGCCCGAAGCGAATTTCATTTCTATAGTTGGTTTAATAACTGTGCTAATAACCACTTCTACCCCCACCTCTAGTTTCTGGTCATGTGACCCCTGCACCCTAAATTTTCTGCTCTTAGCCTCCATCAAGGAGCACTGCTCAGGACTATTGTCTCTCAACTTAGTTTTTTTTTTTTTTTTTTTTTTTTTTTTTTTTTTATTGGGACTCCGGGTTTAGGGAAGCAGACCCCAGGTGTGCAGCAGGGCCATTGTCCACTCAACACCTCAGTGCTCATCATGTCCACCTGACTCATCACTGATGGTGTTAACCTTCAATGCCAGCCTAAGGCAGTGTTACCCAGATACCACCTTACACTTGTGAGAATGACCCACTGAAGGGTGTGGAGAAAAAGGAACTCTGGTACATGGTGGGTCAGAATGGAGACTGGTCCTGTTAGCCAGCAGAATGAGGGGTTCCCTGGCCCCTCAAACCTGCGCACTTGACATGAGTTGTGTCATCAGCTGCATAAAGACAAAACATACTCTAATGCATAACACCTTCATTAGAAAAGAAAATTAATACAAATTAGCGTGCAATAGAGAATGAGTGTGCAATAGCAAAAGAGAAGAGAAAGAATATAGTTAGAATAGTTCCCAAGTGAAGCACCCAAAGTTACCCGTCCCCTCATGGGTGAGGCCCAGCCAAACAGGCTTGCCCAAAGCAGGCCCGCTGAGGCCCGGAGGCCTGCCACAAGGCTAAGGCACCTACGGGTAGAGACCCATGGGAAAGGCGCAGGAGGGGCCAGGCAAGTCTGGAAGGAAAAGAGCAAAGTCAAAATCCACAACAAGATAACAGCGGCCATTGTCAGCCTCCCCTTGAGTCTCTCATGCGTGTCTTTGTCTCTTTCACATGTCTCTTTCCATGTCCCCAACTCCCTGGCACAAGTCCAAGCCTGAGGAGAGAGAGTGGCTTCTTCTTGGAATGTCTCTCTGCTCCATGCGCCTCCTCCAGTCTCCTCTCCCCATCTGGCTCCACGTCTTCCTCCTCTTCCTTAGCTTCTCCTCCCTGCTCAGCCCCACCTTTCCTCGGGCGGGGCAGGACACCTGGAACCTCCCTTTTCTATGGAGAGCACATGGTACAGTCCTGCCCTGTGGAGAACAAACGAAGGTTCCTCAAAATATTCAAAATAGACCTGCCACCTGGTCAGGGATCCATTCCTTGGTGTTTATCCAAAGAAGGTGAAACACTAATTCCGAGGAATATGCGCCTCCTCTGGTCACTGCAGCACTGTCCACCATAACCAAGCTATGGACACAACCTAAGTGCCCAATGGCAGAGGAGGGGATAAAGAACACGAGCTTTATACCCAGTGGAATACTACCCAGCTGTGAAAAAGATGAAACATTGAATTTGCAACAACATGGACAGATGTGGATGGGATGACGCTAAGTGAAAAAATTTGAAAGAGAAAGTTAAATACTGGATGATTTCATTCATACGTGGAATATAAGGAGACAAAGCAGGCACAGATGAGACTAAACCAAAACAAACTCTAGAATTATGAGTGCAAAATTGAAGCTAAGGGGTGGGGTGAGAGCAGGAAACAAGGTAGGAAGAGGGTCCCATGGACTGTGGTGGAGGACTATGGGGGCCCTTAGGTGGGTGGGAAGTGATAATGAACATCTGAAGAGGGTGACCCTGGGCCTCTGCACACATGCAGTTTGTAAATCAATGTTACCTCAACTCAGTAATACAATGAGGGGAAAAAGAAAAGTTCTTAAGCAAAAGAAAAAAAGTAACTTGTCCTCTCCATCAATCACTAACCTCAGGACTTTGCCTTCGCCTCCTCACTGTCATGCAGGCTGAGGGGCTGGTTTCCCACAAGGTCAGAGGCAGGAGGTTCAGGGACTTCTGGGGCTGCTCAGACCCGGCTGAGTAGAGACACTGCAGAGAGGGCGGCTCTGAGGGTACCAGAGACAGAGGGTCAGAGTAACCCCAGTGCTGAGCAAGGATCTGGTTCCCAAGGAGAGGGGAGAGTGTGTGTGTGTGTAACAGCAGAGACAGGATACACAACATAAGTTGATGGGAAGTCAATTAACATCAAGCTCCAGAATAAATTAATTCAAATCACACACAGAATAGAGAGTGTCAGAACAACACCTCAGTAAATATAGTTCCATGGAGGAGCAGTTTTTGAACAGGACTGAAGAAGCATTAGACCTGAAGAAGAGGAGGAGGTTTAGAAATACCTCATGGTTGCCTTGAGGTGTAAGGAGCTGGGCAGGACCCTCCTCCAGGCCCCGCCTACAATATGGTGGCACCTTCACCCTGACAGCTCCCTCCCCCAAACCCCAATTTTTTTCTCCTTTGGAGTCACCATAGAAAACCCACTGGCCTCAGAGTCAGGGAGCACCATGGGCTGCAGCTACTTTCTCTCTAGACCAGAGCTGGAGGGAGCCACTCAGGGGGAGGAGGAGTGTGTGCCCTGCTGGCCTGGTCCAGGGGCAGGATTAGCCCAGGTCACCCCAGTTCCTGAGCTGAGCCTTTGTCCACAGTCCAGGAAGGGAGGGAGAGATGGAGCAGGGTCTCCCTCAGCTCCTGGAGGAAGGTATAACGTTAGGTGGGTGAACTTAGGTTTCTTTCTCATTCTGGGCTCCCCCAACTCCCCAGGTACCCCTCCATGTGCAGCAGGGAGAGGATCTCAGATAAACCCAGGCTGGATCCCGCACCTCCCTCCCCACTATAGTGTTCAGGATGAATCCCCTTGTATTCATGGCCACACTGGAGGAGAGCACAGAAAGGTATTATTATTGTATTCGCAAGTGATTAGAAGTAAGATTTTTTACTGTAAATGCTCTTTTATTTTTGTTGTTGCTGTAACAGTGCTGTGCAATCAGAAAAAAAACCTGGGAGAGGGAGAAAGTGTGGAATTGAGTTTTCATGATGCAAACAAAAAAAAAAAAAAAAAAAAGGAAAAAAGCCAAAAATGAAATAAGACACGGGCCTCCCCGGTGGCGCAGCGGTTGAGCGCTGGGTTGCGAAGCTGCCCGCGGCCTCTGCGGCGCCGGTTCGATTCCCGGCTGCTCCCCGGCCACCAGAGGAGGGTTCCCACATGGCGTGCAGACCTCTCCTGCCGCCCGCTGCTCCCCTCAGCAGTGTACTTCGGTCCTTCTGCCTGCTCTGCTCCCCGCTCTGGCTCTGGTGAATTCTCTCACCCTCCCGCGCTTCTGACTGTACCCAGTGCATGTATAAACAAAAAAACAAACAAACAAACCAGCAAACAAATAAATAAAGCATGCCTCTATAAAAAAAAAAAAAAAAAAAAAAAAAAAAAGAAAATAAGACAAACATGGATTATTCAGTTTAACCCATGACACCCTGGAAGTTGCCAGATATCATGATCCCAGAGCAATTCATGACTGTGGGGAGTGAGACTCAAAAGCCCAGTCCAGGAAACACAGCGGGGGATGCAGGGCTCTGACCAGCCCAGGGCCCCCCTGCTGTGGCAGCTGCAGTGGGGAAGGGTCTCCGAGCTGAGGAGTCTGGGAACTCAGTGTGGTCACATCCACTGGAAACATCCAGAGTGAGGTTGGGTCATCCTAGTGACAGCTGCCTCACTACCAGCCCAGGCCGTCCTGCTATTGATAAGTCGAATTTAAAAAATTCCTCCCTGGAGGGAAAGTGTCAGGGAAAGGTGGTGGTATCCATGCAGGCCCTTCCCTCACAGCCCGGCCCAAGGAGAGTCCCCGAGTGTCTCCTCAGGGGCCTCTGCTGCCTCCTCTAGTGAGCAGAGGACTCACCTCACGGGGAGGGAGACCTGCCCTGCCATGTCTTCCCTCCTGGGCATCATGTGGGGAGTGAGCCCCCAAGCACGTGTGCAGACAGCTCGGGACCCAGCACAGGGAGTGCTTGATCCTGAGGGCTCCGATGGCCTTTGTGGGAAGGAACTTGAAACATAATTAGGTCTCCCCAGCTTCTCCTGGAGCTCCCAGAGGGACAGGGCTGTGCACACAAGGGGGAGCTGCATCCAGAGTGAGGTTCTGTGTCTTAATTGTCTCCCCAAGAGGACATTTCCTGCTCCCTAGAAGCTACCTGGAGTGCTTGGATATCTAAATAACATTAAAATATTACGAAAATCGAAGCCTCCACCATCTGGGTGTCTAGCTCATCCCAAACCTGGCATTTATCCTAAAGTCAGGCATCCTAAGACATTCAGGCACCCGAGCTCAGAACGCCCCACCCACTGCCTTCTCAAAACAGGACCATGCCTTGAGAACATCTTACTGACAAGGTAAAGGAAGGCTAAGGCCTAGGGTAAGGCAAAACTTTATTCTCTGCTCCCTCTAAGGAGCCATGTGGAATGGGGCATGGTGAGAACCTGAGGTTTAAGGAAAACCCGGCGTTTGGAGATGACCTGACAGTTTGACTTATAAGTTATGGTTTTCAGGAAAGAATATTGAACTTAAAAGAGTGTTCATAAGTTTGTTTAATCGCCACTGGGTGGTAAAAACATCCATCGTGAGGTTGGAAAACGACGCCTCTGGTGTATTTCAGTCCCTAAACTGATGTTTGCAGGAAGTTTGCCTTTTCTTTCTTCTGGATTGTAGAATCAAGTGCCAGGTATCAACTTTCATTCCATTTTTTTCCCAGTGGGAAATTTTCTTCAATTCTCAAGTCAGGATCTACTAATATTTGAAGCTGCTGTCACCTGATGATTTTGGAACGGATTTCCCCAACCTTCTTCATTCCAGGACACATTCCAAAATCCTTCATACTTAGAATCTTCACCCTGAAGATTTCCTCTGTGAGGGCTGTGATAACCGACTCTTTGAAATAGAAAGTTGCGGGCCTCCCTGGTGGTGCAGCAGGCAGAGCACTGCGCTGTGAAGCTGTCCGCAGCCTCTGTAGTGTGGGTTCCATTCCCGGCCTCCCAGGGAGAAACCCACATGGCACAGCAGACCTCTCCTGCCTCTCCCGCTGCTCCCCTCAGCAGTGTCTTCTGTCTGTCTGCCTGTTCTGCTCCCCACTCTGTCTCTGGTGAATTCTTTCACCCTCCCAAGCCTCTGACTATACTCCAGTTCTTATATAAATAAATAAATCTTTAAAAAGAAATAGAAAGTTGCCTATATTTTCCAAAATTCAAATCATAATTCATAAAAGGGCTTCAATCACTTCCCCCACCTCTCAAAAACACTGTCTCAATTCCTTCCCACTGCACGGTCTGGTTAGGAACTGAACCAAACTATATTAAGGACAATTATAAATGAAAGACTTGAAACAGTGGATCAGACGGAGGGCTAGTGACGGAAAGAAAATTCTGAATAAACGGCATCATTCCTCATAGGGCCCAAATCAGCCTTTGGAACACATCAGCCAATTTAATTCCTCTTGTTATCTCTCATAAGTGAGAATTTTGAGGCAATACCAAATGCCTAAGAGTTTAGGACATTTTTTTTTCTTTTTCTCCAAGTGGGAGTTGGAGTTATGTGATTTCAGCAAGGTTGGAGGATGGTGTGTGAGGATGGGAAGAGGTTCCAGTGGAGCTCAGACTGAAGTCCAGCCCTTGCTATGCAACTAGTGGGCTCTGCTCATGCCTGGACACTTCTTTTGACAAGGTAAAACTCCTATTTACTTCTATAGGGAAGGGTTTGCTTTCTGGGCCTGCTTTCATGTGTAGATGTCTAAAGTGAGAAATACCACCTTGTCTCATTATTTGTACTCCCATTTTTACTGTGTTTCTCTAATTATATTATGTAAATATCACACATTCATTGTGAACAACTCAAACCATTTATAAAAATGAAACTTCTGAAATATAAAAATGTAATAAAAAATATCTTGTCATCTTACCATAATAATAAACATTAATATTTTGGTGACATTTTTGCATGCATCTCTTTACGTATCTATGTGTTTTTAATAAACAGCATTTAGCATAAATGATAATTTTCCTGTGGATACCTTTCTACACCCATCTCAGCAGCTTAATCCCCATCTCCATTTTCCCCAAGTAACACACATATCTTACCCAGAAAAAAAACTTGAGATTTTGTATGCGAATAGTTTATTTGGGTTCATTTCCGTGGGAACAGGAAGCATAAAGCAGGGAGTGGAAGAAAAGTTGATACCAGGGAGCTTTACTGACCTGGGTACTGCCATGGGCAACTGGGGTTCAATCTCCCTGACAAATAAGGTGCAACTGGACTAAGGGGGTGGAAGTTGATACCTGCATGAAACTGCTTATTATGATACAATAAACTATAGCAGTAAAAAGGTGAACTGAAGGGATAGAAGACATGAGGACTGAGAAATGTCCAATACAGTCTACTCCTTACACCACTCAGATCTTTTCATGGGCTCTGTGGAGTCCAGTCAGTCACAGGGTCTTTGATGTGGTGGCCAGTGACAAGCTCTACAAAAGATCAGTTAATGGGCCAAGCCTCCACAGATGCATGTGGTCTCAACACCATTATTAATGTGCTTTGTCTCTTTCCCACACAGCCATTCCAGATTCCCCTCCCCCTGGAGCAAACCTACATTCTTCATCCCTGCAGAGTGGGAGACTGAGTCCCTCACCCCCATCAGGACATGGTTGCTGCATGGCCTCTTTGTATTTCTACTTGGCAAGAAGCCCCAGTTCTCCAGAGTTTCTACACGTGCTCCTTTCTTACTCCATTGTGCAGCAGCAACCCTAGCTCCTCATAGTAATCAGGGTCAATTATTCTGAAAACAATAACAATAGAGTTCATTATGGCTCACTGGCTCAAGGAATATAAATGCTTAGGCAGTAGATATAACATCAAATCTAGCAGAACCTTGCTGGTACAAATATGCCTCCCAACCTCCCACCTCACGTCCCTGGAGAGCCTCTAATCTAATAGGGTGAAGGTGTGGGGTGAGAAGGATAAATTCCTCCGGTGCATCATTAGGAGTAATGGTGAGAGTGGCTGATCCTTCTTCACCTCTTAGTTGCAGGATACATGCTTTCTCAATATTGGAACACAGATTATATATTGGCCATTACTCAGTGTGTATAACACATGTTGAAAGCTGCCTTCCACCATCTCAGAGTGTTTTGCCCAAAATAAAATGTTAAAAGGTTTTAATGTCTCTCCTCCTTCAATTATGCTGTCAACTTGCAAGTGACATGCTGTGTGGTAGAATCAGTGATTCCTGCAGACATGCTGCCAATGTCATACTTATTTCACCATAAAACGTGCCCCTTATCAGAGGCAATGTTATATAGGCTCTATGCTGGTGAATCAGGCAATCTGTTGGCTCTTGAATGGAGATGCTGGCAGTCAGGGAAGGGAATCTTACATGCACCAGCCTGGGCCACTCACCCTCGGATGGCTCCTCCAGGGATTTTGGGTACTGCAGCCAGTTCCTTTGGACATGTGCCCCAATCTCAAAGTTGCTGGTGCACTTCAACCTGGGCTCTGTGCTGGGACAGATCCCACACTGGGCTGTGGGAGGACAGTCGGGGAATTGCACTCTCTGGATCTCTTCACCTTCCTGGACACAAAAGACCTCCTGGGAGTAAACAGACACACCTGCTGGGTAGCAACCAGCTGGGGCAAGAGGGAGCAGCCATGACGGTTTGGGTCCCACCACCAGCCAGGCTGGTTCTGGTGTAGACATGAGCAGACTCCTGGGTGGGCCAGACCCTCCTTCCTGGAGCACGCACACACTCACTCTCACCGCACGCACACCCACACTCACAGGGGGAAGGGAGGAGTGGGGGCATCAGAGCCCTGGCGTGGTCTGACCTGTCCCTAGGGCCCCCCTAGTTACCTGAGGGGCAGTGCTGGTGCTGGCCCGAGGCGTACGCACAGGCTCCTCATGCCTTTCGGCAGAGTGTGACACGAGTTTCAGGGACCTTTTTTGGGTCCACTGCGGGGAGACCTGGGCAAACAGCAAGAAAACGTGGGGCCGGGTCCAGGCCCACCAGGCAAGTGAGCTGGGTCAGGTTTGGTTCAGAACCAACTGCCTGGGGACCAGGGTTCCGAGGTCATGTGTGCCCTGTCATCTCGTGGAGGTGATGTCACTTCCTGGGTCCACTTCCCTGGACTTCCTGCTCAGACAGATGCCCCCCCGCTCCCCCCCAGCCCGCCACATGGCTACCTGGGCCACTTCCTGTTGGCCCTCCATACCAGGCTCATCTCACAACACTGACAGCAGCACAGCCTCCCAGAGACCTTGGATGGAGCCATGCAGCCAGGGACAACCTGGGGACCCAGGTCTCTGGCTGCTGACTTGGCTCATCCTCCCTGCCAGGGAGCAGGCCCTGCAGCATCGGCAACTCCAGGCTCCTGTCTCCCATGGGCCCAGAGGAGCTCCAGAGTGTGGAGCCTCTCCCTGGGGAGTGGGCCACTCCTCTCTGCAGCCCTTGGAGGGGAGGCTGGTGTCAGGCTCACAGCACTTGGAGGGTCCCACCCGGGGGAGGGCACCTGCACACGACTCACTCAGGCCTGGCCATCCCTGCTGGGGGCAGAGACATCTCCCACCTGGGGTGCCTGTCCTCCCACCCAGTGTACCTGTCAGCCCTGCTCCTCTCTGGCCGTGCCCTACAGGGCCTTGCGGGCCCAGTCAAGGTGCCAGGGCCACAGACAGTGCACACCTGCCGGCCACAGATTTCTCAGGGCCCCCTCCCTGCTCACACACCTGCCAACCTGCCTGGAGGTTGTATCGACTTGGGGCTGGGTTCTGACTGGGACGAGGCCACCCAAGGCAGGGGGTGTCCACTCCAACAGTGACTGATGCCAGCGAGGCCTCTTCTGTCTCCTTCCCTGTCCTCACTGGCTGACTCTCCCTTTCTCTTTCTGTATGTCCCTCTGATGTTCTCTCTCCCCCTCTTGGTCTGTCCTCATCTCACTCTCTGTGTGTGTCCCTGCCTTCTCGGCCTCTCTGTCCCTGCCCCATTCCTCTGTGTCCCTGTCTCAGTCTCTCTCTGATCCCCAGTGTGCAGAGGACCAGAGGGAGGGAGGGAGGAGCACAGGGGACTGAGGTGATGGTGCACGGGTGCCTTGCAGAAGGAAACTCTATGGGGACTACACCTGAGGGGGTAGGTGGAAAACAAATAGTCTTTACAAGTGAAAAGTGAAGTTAAAAAATAAAAAAAAAAGAAGAATATAAAAAAAAAAATACAATCACGCCTGCAGGATCCTCATCCTGTCTTGGTTTCTGCAGCAGTGGGGGTGTGAACTGACCACAATGGGCAGTTCCTCAAGCATCCTGGCCTATTCCTGTCTCCCGCAGTGGGGCTGTTTTGATCCTGTCTCCTGGAGACAGCATAAAATTGGGTTTTGTTTTTTGGTACAACCAGTCACTCTGTGTCTTTCTCTTTGGTGAGTTCAATTCATTTCCATGAAGGGTGATGACATGATGACTTACTACTGTGCTTTTGTCTTTAGTCAAATCCAGGCAAGAAATGTGTGGTAGGGCCTCCCCGGTGGCGCAGCGGTTGAGCGCTGGGTTGCAAGGCTGCCCGCAGCCTCTGCAGCATCGGTTCGATCTCTGGCTGCTCCCCGGCCACCGGAGGAGGGTCCCACATGGCGCGCAGACCTCTCCAGCCGCCCGCTGCTCCCCTCAGCAGTGTACTTCATCAGTCTGCCTGTTCTGCAACCTGATCTGGCTCTGGTGAATTCTCTCACCCTCCTGCACTTCTCACTGTACCCAGTGCTTGTAGAAATAAAGAAATAAATCTTTAAAAAAAAGTTATATCTCAATAAATTTTCTTTAAAAACATAACAAATAGGGTCTACAAGTTGCCCTGTGTCTGTCCTCCACAGTATCCTCATCAAGGGCTTGTGGGGCAGGGAACTGCCTGAGCCCATGAGGAGCTGAGCACAGACGGTTTCACTGGACAGAAGCTGTCAAGGCGCCTTCTCTGCGTGGTCCTGAGTCACGCGATGAGATGCTGACATCACGCTGCTTCTGTGATGGGAGAGACTTTAGGGGCCTTGGGTGGGAGGCAGCTTATTTTTCATGTGGGCAGAATGGAAATAATGAGTGTCCAGAAGGTCTACTGTGTTGGTTTTCAATTCTCCACCAGTTCTGGGATACACAGGAGGGGAGACAGTTCCCCCCGTGAGTGTGTCTGACTCGCTGGCTCTTCCTCGTGAGGAGAATGAAGCAGAAGGGACGCGCCACGTCACAGAGTCAGGCTCACAGGGGCTGAGACTTCCCGCCCGGGCTCCCCTCCTGGTCCCTCTCTGGGGTGACTCCCTGCACACGGTGGACCCTCAGCTCAGGGGACGCCCACAGGACAAGGACCTGAGGGTTTTCTCCAGGAGCCACATGCAGGAGCTCTGAGGCAGGTCCTTCCACGCTGATCACGGCCATTCAGATCCGCCAAGATCTCGTCCCCATCGCAGCCTCGTGGGACCCAGAGCTGGAGCCTCTGAGTGAGGCCCCTCCTGCCGCCTCCCCCTCAGAGACTGTGGAGACGCCAGATCTTTGTTTTAGGTGCAAAGGAGGAAGTGATTTGGTACAAACCAGTAAAATATTCAGGCGATAAAGTGATCAGTGGCTGTTTTCTCACAAGAAACAGTGGAGGCCAGAGTAGCTCACGTGACGGTCAAGGTCCTGATTGCAATGAGCTGTCAGACAAGGAATCCACGTCCTCTGAAGTGTCCTTCAAAATATGTGATTTTTAAAAATCAGTTCTACCGTTTTCAGATTCCCATTTAGTTTTGCTGTTTTGTTTCTTTATACTATCCCCAGAGCGGTGTCTGCAGGGTCACGGCACAGAGGGGCTGTCAGCAGCCTGGAGCTGTGAGCAGGGCTGACTCTCACCTGCTAGCAGGGAGGGGGCCTTGGAGCCCCAGAATCATTCCCCACAGATGGCCCTCCAGGGCAGCACAGGCCTTTCTCCTCTTGATTCCCTGAATCACCTCCTCTTCATTGCAGGAATCTCCCTGCCACCCCAGCATTGGGGAGTTGGGGAGGATGTTGTGGCTCAGGAAATGGGGGCCTCCTCCTAACCATCTGTCCTCTCCTCCTCTCTCTCCTTCATCAGCCTGAGTGTGCGTGTTTGAGTCACACCAGCCCTGCACGGACAGGAAAGGCCCAGAACCTAAGTGATTCCCTAATCAGTTACAGCTCCAGCCCCTCTGCAGTCCCACCAGGGGAGACAGAGACTCTCCCAGACCCAGCCAGAGCCACGTCTCCCACACAGACCTTCCCCTCACAGTGTCCCTGATGCTGCCCCTTCCTGGCCCCACCCTTCCTGGTGCCCCCACCACTCCTTTGGGGCCCCATCCCCTAGTCCCCATTTTAATTCTCTGCTCCATTTCCAGGAGCTTCCCCGTCTTCCTAGTCATGCCCTGGGGGCTCTCCTCAACCTCCCCTCATTCAGGGATGGAGAATTTTTAAAAGATGTATATTTGTTTATTTATTTCCTTACAGCGTGGGTCATCTTTCTATAGTTATTGTTCCTCTTACATGCGGCCCTTCCACCAATGATCCACCACACACCACCACCAGCTCCCCGGGTCTCTCCCCGGCTCTGATCACTCCTGCTCCCCCTGCTGCAAGACGTGGATGGGTGGTTGGCCCACGGGTCTTGGCGTTTCCTGGAACCTTGTCCTTTTCTTGGGCGAGGCCCTGGGCTCCTGGGTAGAATTGAATGTTAATTCCCTGGAAGCAGAAGCAGAAACAAAGTACAGAGACTCTGGAGTCCAAGGATCCATCCGAGACTGAAGGAACCTCTATATTTGGGGATCAGCCCATAATCTGGGAATCAGCTGTAATGACCTGGAAACCTGCTTTTGTCCTTTGTCCACAGGACTAAGAAAATTGGAGGACTTTTACCTGACACAGCACTTGGGCGCCCCCTTGTGAGCAGATCCCTGTCCTGCCGCTGGGGGCCCAGGGAGCCTGGGGAGGGCCTGGCTGAGCAGGAGAAAGGGCGGCTCTGGTCTCCTGTGCTCAGCCCTGTGGCTGCTCCGGATTTGGTGGCGCCGCCGGGACCAGGCGGGGGCTGAGGTGGGCACAGCTGGGGATGCTGGAGGGTGGCGACCTGGGGGTGAGATGCTCTGTGAGGAGTCAGAGCAGCAGGGCTCAGAGGAGAGGAGTTTCCGGAGCCTGCCCTTGTGTGAGGTTTCCAGCTTTTCTCCCAGAACCCCTCTCTCCAGTCCCTGGACGGTGATATCTGGAAAACTGGAAAGGAAAAAAATTTTTCTTTATATAACCTATTAAATATTGAGAGTATTTTAAAAAATAACATTTAAAGAATACTGTTCGAGTTATAGAAAAGTTGCAAAGGCAGTACACGTCTTGTTTATCCCACACCATTTCCATTCTGTTAACATCCTACAGATGGGTTCATATTTTGATGTTATCCTAAATGGCATTGAAAATTCAGTTGGTTTGTTTCGATCCTTTGTACAGTTCCTATCACCATTTGTTATTTCTCTGTTGGATATTTTAAAAATTATTTATATTGCTTTTATTCCCTGCCACTGAAAAGTCAGTTTTATCACAACAGTTTTATCACAACAGTTTATCTCTATATCTTGATCACTAGAACACTATCAATTCTACAAAAGTACAGTGTAGTTTCTCAATAATTAGTCATTGTTTCTTTTGAGTGAATATCATATATAGGTAACCTTGGAAAAAGTAATTAGCCTCTCTAAATCTCCTTCCTCAGATATTAATATATATGTAAGTGCACATATTGATATATGTAATATACATAGAATTAAAACAATGATACTTATACTTCCTGATATTTATCACTATTAAATCACTTTACTTTGGTTGAAGTGTTAAAAGCAACCTAAAAAACAAAGTATTCTCAATTTCCTAACATTTTTGTTAGTTTTAAGCACACTGGTACTGTTATGACCTATTGGATTTGTTAGTATATTCCTTCTCAAAGGAACTTTTGTGCATATAGTATTATTATTTAATGTTATTTTTCTACTAAACTGACTGCATGACACAATTACAGCCCCCCAAAAAGAAAGACAGGCTGAAAAAGAATCCTGAAATTACCTCTTGAAAATTTTAGAATTTAAACCCTACTAGTTCATTGCAACAGCAGTAACTGTGCCTTTTTTTTTTTTTAATTTTCTTAAAGATGTATTTTATTTATACAAGCACCGGGGTGCAGGCCAGATGCGCGGGAGGGTGAGAGGATTCCCCAGAGACAGCCTGGAACAGAACAGGCAGACTGACTGAAATCCACTGCTGAGGGGAGCAGCGGGCGGGGCAGGAGGGGTCTGCGCGCCACGTGGGCCCTCGCGGGCTCGGCAGAGGCTGTGGACAGCTCCCCAGCGCGCGCCCAACCGCCTGCGCCCCCTGTTTGCTGTTCTCCCCACAGTGTGAGCGCGACAGTAAAGCAGCTGCACAAGGCGGGGCCAGGATGGGACGCCTGGAAAAGCCAAAACCCAGGCCGGGATTGCTCAGGACAGATGAAAGGGCCTCTCGGGCATTCCAAGGGTTGTCGTTAAGCGGCAGCTTTTTCGTTAAGGCTGAGAAACCGCTGGCGGTTCCCTCTGCCAATGGCTGTGGCCTGTGGCTCTGACGCCACAAAGAGCCCTTGTGACGGCACCGGCACCGCCTGCATCAGGCCCGCCCGGACTGCGCCTGTGTCCTCAGGAGCCGGGAAGCTCTGGACAGTGACCTGTGCACTCCGGACGACGAGAGAGACAGTGAGAGCCTGTTTTGGGCTATTTGGTTCTCTTTTGTTTTATTTATTGGTTTATTTATTTAATTATTTGTTTAGGCTATTTATTTTAGTTATTTTATTTTTCTTTCTTTGTTTTTTACCTTATTTTCCTTGTTTTTTTTTTTTTTTGTATTTGCTTATAGTCAGGGCTGGTGAGGGTGGTCAGCGTAGTCAAGCGCACAGGCGCTATGTCCCAGGGACGGCAAGGGCAAAGCTACCTGGTGCTGCGGGAGCTGGGGCGGGGCTCCCACGCCAAGGTGACGCTGGCGCTGCATGCGCTCACGGGCACGAAGGTGCTCATCAGGGGCGTCCGCAAGTCCGAGCTGCCCGACCTCCGCCTCCTGGCCCGCGAGATGGGGTGCATGAAGGCCCTTCACCACCCGAACATCGTGGAGCTCTTCCAGGTGGTGGACACCGGGCCGGAGCTGCAGCTCGTCATGGAATACGTGCAGGGGGAGGACCTGCAGGCCTTCCTGGACAGGCGTGGGCGCCTGGGCGAGCGCGAGGCCCGGCCCCTCTTTCGGCAGATCCTCGCGGCCCTCAGCTACTGCCATGCCAAAGGCATCGCGCACAGGGATGTGAGGCCTGAGAACATTCTGCTGACCCGAGAGGGGAAAGTCAAGCTGGTGGACTTTGGGCTCAGCGTCCAGGCCTTCAACCGGGCGCTGAGCAGGTGCTGCTGTCGCCCAGAATACAGGGCCCCCGAGGTCTACCTTGGCCAGCGCTACAATGGCCCCAAGGTGGACGTGTGGAGCCTGGGCGTCCTTCTCTACAGAATGCTGACCGGCAAACTGCCCTTCAGGGCGCCCCACCTCCCGGCGGTCAGGGTGCGCGTCCTGGGCGCGTACCTCCAGCTGCCCCACTACCTCACGGAGCAGTGCCAGGACCTGCTGGCCAAAATGCTGGAAAAGGACCCCTGGAGGCGCTGCCCCCTGGAGTGCATCCAGCAGCACCCCTGGGTCGCAGAAACGAGCGAGGGACTCCTGCCCTTCAGCGAGCCATGGCTCAGCCCCCAGGACCCGGCCATAATCAAAGATATGGAGCGCCTGGGCTACGAGAGGCAGGAAATTCGGGAGGCCATTGACGCTGACAAGTACGACGAGGTCATGGCCACCTACCTGATCCTCCGCTCCAGGAAGCAGGAGGAGGAGGAGGACTATGAGGAGGAGGGGGAGGAGCGGCCCAAGCGCGTCACATTCCGGGTGCCAAAGCGTGTCACCTTCCGGGAGCCCGGTGACCCCAATTACAAGGACAGCCTCCCACAGCCTGAGGTTTCGGGGAATACCCCAAGGCCGGGTATCCTGCGAAAGCAGGAAGTCCAAAAGAGGGGAAAGGAAGCCACCCCGGGCAAAAGGGTCACCTTTGCAGGAGTCCCTGAGCTGGAGGACGCCCAGAAGCACACCAACGCCGCAGGGCCAGGCACCCTGTTAGAGGACGCCCCGAAGGGCAGACCCTCTGCGCTAGGCCCGGTGCTGGAGGACGCCTGGGGGGACACCAGCACCTCTGTGGCCAGACCCCAGCAGGAGGACACCAGGGAGCACAGCAGCACCTCGGTGTCAGTCCTCCAGCTGGAGGACGCTGGGGAGCACGGCAGCACCACTGAGACAGGCCCCCAGCTGGAGAGGGACCAGGAAAGCAGGGCCAGCACGATCTATCCAGCTCCCCAGGCCTCCAGCACCACCCTAACACCTCTCCCAAGACGTGGCTGGCCTTCCAGTGCAGTGGCCCCTTCAGCAATCATCAGGGCCAGAGACAGGGTATTAGATATTATCCTAGAATTTTGTTGCTGCTGTGCAACATTCGAATTGCAGAGCAACAAAGACTAAAAATAGCACCACACCAGACAAAAGCCTCCCCACCCCCAAAGCACAACCACTCAGTGGCCATGGGGAACAGGAGTACACCAGGGAAGGTTGAGGCTCTGGAGAGGCTCAGGGACTGGGTCCAGTCACAGGAGCCAGGAGGAGCATGAGACCCACGGGACTGCAGCACAGAAATCTGGGCAAAACCGATGTCCCTGGAGCACAGATGTCCCTGGAGCAGAATAGGTGAAGGGTCAGGAGGGCCACGGAACTGGTGAACCACCTGGAGGGGAGCAGAGCGGGTGAGTGGTGGGGTGTGGAGGGGCTGGGGAGAGCTGAGCAGGTACAGGGTCCCTGGAGGGTTATGAGGCTGTGTGGGTGGCCCCAGGGTCAGAGGCCCCAGGGCCAGAGGCAGGAAACCCTGGACCTCTCTCCCCCATCATAGGCTCAGTTCCCTGAGAACCATACTGCCCCCTTGCTGGGAGAGACCTGCTGCTCTATCTTGGGCACAGGGATGGCATAGAGGATGCAGGAGCTCTTGCAAAGGCTTGGGCCCAGGTGGTAAAACGTGCAGATTGCAAGGAGCAGATAGAGAAGGTCTTTAGCTCCCCTTAAGAAAGACTCGGGGACCAGTATATTAGAATCCAAACAGGACTTTTCAAGGTGGACAGAGTTTATTCACAGACCAGCCCTCCTCCACACGACTTGCTCAGCTGGAAAATCTGCACATCTTCCTACACCAGGAAGCCCTAGGCTATGATCAATCTCAGTCCCGCAGTGAGCATTGTCACCTCAAACTTTTGCAGCTTAGGATTCTTACACAGTGTCAGCCCAGCTGGAATTTCCCCTTTTAAAAATCCTCTCCAGACAGCCCCCCACCCCTCCTCCTCCCTGGATTCAAACCCTGCAGGGTGACCTTAGCCAAATTGGAAACGTTAATATCGCCCAACAGATGCAGGCTTTGGACACCAGTCTCTGCCAATTAAATCACTGGGTACAGGAACGAAAAGCTACAGGGGCTGTCTACCTTAAATTGTGTTTTTTCATCATTGTTTAGATGGTGTTCAATTCCCTTCTAAAACTAAGGTTTTGCTAAGTCTGGTAAATGCAAGTGAGGTGAGGTATGTGTGTTTGAAAAAAGAAATGTATGGAAGAGGGATATTCTGAAGGGCCTTAAGATTATGTAAAGCCGGATGGGAAAAATGAAATGGCATTAGAATGAAAGCAAGCAAAAGAAAGTGTTGAAGGTCTGAGAGAGAGATTTTGGTGAGAAATCGTGTGTACTCAGGTGCCTCCCCCTCCTCCAACACATTCGTGGGCTTGCTCATCTGACCAGCAAAGCCCCCTCTGATCACTACCTCGTCAGCCAAATGTGGGGCCAGGACATCATGGATCCTGCCCCTAGTAGGCCCAGTGATCATGATTATGCTTTTCTTTGTTTCTGCACCCTGATTGCTCTGCTTTATCCAGGCAAAGCTCTCTGACATGAGCCTTCACTCTCCTAGACCCGGGAAAGCCATTCCTGTAATTGACAGATGAGCAACAGGGCATTGCTCTAGGGGTTCTGGGCCAACCTGGGCTGTCCAGCGACCAATTGCTTATTTCTCTAAACAAATGGATCCCACTGTAAGAGGATGGCAGCCCTGCCTGCGCGCACTTGTGGCAGCTGCTCGTCTCGCTAGACAAGCTTTAAAACCCACACTGGGCCAACCTGTAAATGTTAGTTCTCCACATCGGCTCCAGGACCTGCTCACTCATCAGGCTCTCTCCCCTCCATCACCCTCTTGTCTGTTAGATTTCTACTCTCTTTGTCAAAGACCCTCTCATCTCCCTCTCCCAATCCTCGACTCTCCATCCTGCTAGGTCTCACGGGTGTTCCACTCCCTAACGCAGATAACACCCTCTTCTTACTATGGTGGACACCATCACCAGTCGCACAATGGACCTGCCTTTATCTCAAAGATTACTCCACAGGTCTCCTCCCTGGGCATCACCTGGAAACTACACATTCCCTCCCGACCGCAATCCTCTGGTAAGGGAGAACGGGTAAATGGTCTGACCAGAGACCACCTAACCAAACTCTCCACTGAGCTGCGGAAATCCTGCGTGGAGCTGCTCCCACTGGCTTTAATGCACCTCCAAGCCACCCCTTGTGGCCCCTTGTTCCTGACCCCCCTTGAACGGATGTGTGGCAGACCTCCTCTTACTAACCATGAGCTCCCCGTCCACCCTTCGCTGTTGGCTGGATATTTTTCATACTTCTCTTTGCTCAGACAGCTGCTCCAAGAACACGCACACCATTGTCTGCCACAACCTGTGCCTCCGCCCCCTGATGCACCTGTCAACCTGCTGTGTCCTGGAGACCAGGTTCTTCTGAAAGCCATCTCTCCAAAAGCACTTCCGCCAAAGTGGATGGGTCCACACACGATCATCCTGACTACACCAATGGCTGTCAAGGTCTTGGGCAACACGTTCTGGCATCAGCTTTGCAGGTTCAAACCAGTCCCTGTGGACAAGCAGTATGTATGCGAGTGCTGGGCCCAACTCGGGTACACATCACTGCGCCCCTGGTCCAGGTTCCACTCAGCCTACAGAGCAGAGGCCCTCTGACTCTCCCTTCTCTGTTTCTAATCCAATCACTTCAAGCCACTTCCAGTTCTTCTGTCTATGCCTGGAGATTCCTATCAGCACAGCCTCAGGCAAGGTATTAGCACTCACAGGGCCTCTGATCCTAACCTTATTTTTTCTTTTTGCCCCATGCTTACTGCATTTCATCCAACACGGGATCCAAGATCCGCCCCGTAGCACCTTTCACCAACTCCTCCACCCATGTCCTCGTGTCCCTGCAAAGACCTTCTCATAACCAGGCCTGAGCCCCCACCCCGGTCTTCGCCCCCGTCCAGCAGGAAGTAGCCAAAGAAAGAACCGTCGCCCCTTTTCCTATCAACAAAAGGCTGGTATGAAAGGTCGATGCAGGGGCCAGGAATGGGGAAGCCCACATACAAACAACAAGATGGCCCTGACACCAGTACCCCTGATTCCATCAAACCGAAACTGAAGCCATAAGCAGGAGAAAACAACTCGGCTCCACGAAAAAACAACTTTGTTCCCCCTAAGCCTGTTCCCCCCGCTACCAACCCAGTTTTCCTGCCTAACCTCTCCTCACCCTATGAAATGACATCTCCCCCACAACGGGCGTGACTTCAGGGACACCCCACCTTGAGTCAGCAAAGCTCGCCTGGGGGCACAATGAGTTTTCCCTTCCTTTGAGAAAGTTTAGCCTGGCTCCCCTTTTCTTTGCCACACCAAACCTTTCATCTTGGTGCCCGAAACCTGGAAGGCTGTGTTCCTTGGCGCCGGGGCCGTCTTCCCTTCCCTGGGACTCTCCTCTCCATGGCAGACGCCTCACATCCACCACCGGCCTTGATCCTTGGGGAGAGTCGTCTGTTGACCCTCCTTCCTGGGAGGCCCTCACCCCTGGTTACCCGGCTCCTCTCCTCACCCCCATCCTGGTTACTGTTCCATAAACCCCGGGCCTACGCCAGCCGACCCCCATTGCTCCTGGTTCTGATTTGGGGACGCCCATCCAGTCCAGATGTCCCAGTCCAGGGGACAACCGAGCGGTGGGGACGTCACCCTCGCTCACCTGCCCCCATTCCATAGGCCAGGACCAGGTCGTGGGACGCTCTGGTCCTGAGTCTGTACCCCCATTCGTTGGGGAGAGGAGCCGACTTAACCAGGAGTCCACAAATTCCAAGCCGAGCCCGGCCACCCCTCTGGGACGCCTTCTCTCAAACCTCGATCCTCTGGGACTCAGGCCAGATCTGCACCTCAGCGTCTCATCTTCTGCAACACTGCCCGGCCTCAGTGCCCATTGGAGAATGGCTCTCACTGGCCGGGACATGGCGCTTTCCATTTCACGGTCCTTACAGACCTAAACAGTTTCTGTCACCGCAATGGAACATGGTCAGATCCCTCATGTCCAGGCTTGCTTTCTCGTGCGCTCCCGTCCCTCCCTCCTGCAAACAAGTTCTACTTCCCAAGTCTCGAGACTCTTCTCACTCTTCACCCTCTCCGGACCCCTCTTCTGCATTCTCTGATCCTCTAGATGTTCAGTCTTCACCTCCTTCAGCTCCCCAAGCCTGCCCCCGCTTCCACCTCCCAGCCAGCACACCTGCTCTCACAATCGTCCTCTTTGTCCCCTTAGGGAGGTTGCGGGGATGAAGGAGCAGGTGGAGTCCAGGATCCTTTCCCTCTGTCTGATCTCTCCCAGATTGAAAAGCGTCTCGGCTGTTTCACTAAGGACCCCACTACCTACACCAAAGAATTTCGTTATCTTACCCAAGGTTACACCTAAGGTTACACCTATAACCTTCGGTGTCATGACTACACGTTATCCTCTCTTCCACCCTGACCTCTAATCACAGAGAACGTGTTTTTCAGTCTGCTCGAGGCCACGCAGATCAGGCCACTTCACTGACACAACCATACCCAGGCCCTGAAGCAGGTCCCCGCCCGGATCCTGGTTGGGAATCCCAGACTGACACTGACGCGGGTCGCGGGGGCAGGGCTCGCTGAGACGCTTCATCCCCTGCCTCTTAGCTGGGCTCCAAGTAGCAGCCCGTCTCCAAGGCAGTTAATTTTGACAAGCTGCGGGAGATCACCCAGTTCCACCCCGTACAGAGGAGGACGGGGACTACAAACAGCGATGAAGAGCATGTGGCTGCTAGATCCGCTCATAAACCTACCCGGGATGGGTTGGTTGCTTTACAACTGGCGTAGAGGGCAGGACAGTTCAAAGCAGGACGGCTCTACGCAGACGAAACCCTTTGGAACCTGGGGAGGGATTGCCAGGTGGCCGGCCACGAGCAGATGGTGCTCGGTGGCCAACCTCCTCGCCCTGTGGGCACCTCTCCAGGAATGGCCAGAGGTAGATGGATCGGCGGGGCAGTTGGAACAGGCCCTGTATGAAATAGAAGAAACCCTGAGTGGATGCAGTGCGCGCGAGGTGGCAGGAGCCGTGGGATGGGTGTTTCTCACAGCTCTGCTTGAGTCCAGGCAGAAAGAGCAATCTAGAGTCCAGCGAGTATGGGATGAGATGATGGGGAAGAGATGCGGAAACTGCAACAATGTTTGAGGATTCTGGAGGAAGAAGTTCGGAGAAAACCAACCCACCATTCTGGAGATGCCAGACTCCAGCTCAGAAAGGAAGGAGAGGGAGGCTGGCCCTTTGCCCGAATGCAGCCGGTAGTGGCAAACCAACCTGCGACCCAGAGATGCCAGACCCCTCCTCAGGACAGGAGGAGAGGGAGGCTGGCCTTTGCCGGTCACAACCAGCAATGGCAAACCAACCTGCGACCCCTGAGATGCCGGACTCCTCTGGAGAGGTGGAGGCTGGTCCCATGCTCCGGGCCCACCAAGTGGTGACTCAGAAATAAAGCGGCAGCCACCATGGTCCAGCGTGGGGGTGGGGGGGTCAGGCTGCTGGACCACCACAAATGACAGAATTTACTTCCTATCAAACATACACCCAGGCGCAGAACTGGTGGACTTGGGCAAACAGTTTCCACCAGAAACCAGGGGAACCCTTGGCAGCCTGGCTGCTACATTTGTGGGGCCTGGGGGCTGGATGGGATTATTTGCACAGCACAAGTGATGGAGAGACTGGCCTCCATGGCTTTACACCCATCCTTGCGACAGAGGCTGCAGAACAGCCAGCGGTATGGCCAGGGCGACCACACCCTCCGGGAATGGATAATGGCTGCCATACAGACAGTCTGTCTGATGCAGGAGGCGTGCCGGACACAGTAAGTGGATGGCAGACGTACGCCGAGCTGGTACAGGTCCTTCGGGAATTGGGGATGCGGCAGGCCTGTTTAATGTGAATTCCCGTGGTCCTGATGATGAGCGTTTCACAGCAGGGATGAGAGACTTGGTATTAAAAAATGTCCCCTCATCCTCATTTGGATCCCTCATGGCAGTTGTAGCACCCCATGTGAGTCGTCAGCTACACGACGTCACAACAGTGATAGCCAGCTGGGCGAAGTTGAGAGCCGGTGCTCTCAAAGTCAGAGGGAATATGGGTAGTTGTTGAAAAGTCAAAAGGAATGCCAAGGAGGGAAAGGAAGCTCTGGCATCACAGAACTTATTAAAGTCACCCATAACCAAAATGTGGACAGATTTAGTGAGAGCAGGTGTAGATAGCAGTAAAATACATGCACAGCCCAATCTATATTTGTTGGAATTATGGCAGCAGCTGCAAGAAGACCAGAGGGTCACGCCCATGAGAAGGGCTGCTGCTCAGGGGGAGCCTGGAAGCTCCAGGTGTCAGGCACACACCCTGTGCCTGGAACACACTTGCTGCCAACCCATCCTCGGGTGATGGCCTGATCACTTTCAAATAGGGTGAGGGCCCAAGGAACCCGTCCACAGGGGACGGGCGGGGACTGGAGGCCACATGTGGAGCTTGCCATCCACTGGTCCCCAACTAACATGCAAAGGGTTTTAGCTCTGGCAGACACAGGAGCAGAATGTACTTGCTCTATGGAAATCCAGAAAGATTCACAGGTCTACTTGTATTGAAGGCCTGGAGGCCAGAGTGTCAAGGTGATATCAGTGTGAGACTATCTCTGGGGATTGGGCCATTACCCCCCAAAAGAGTATAA
>NW_023602073.1:40597478-40615256 GCF_014898055.3 Talpa occidentalis | reverse complement strand
CACAGAGTGTCTCTGGTTCATACTTGTTTGTTGATTTTGATTTTCACTTTCTTAGAGTTATTCATTTTCCTGGTCCCTTATTTAAGTATTCTAGATTCCTGCTATGAGTGAGACCATGCGGTATTTTTCTTTTTCTTTCTGGCTTATTTCGCTGAGCATGATCCCTTCCAGCGCCATCCATGTTGCTGCAAATTGCATGTGTTTATCTTTTTTGAATGCTGAGTAATATTCCATGGTATATATGTACCACATCTTCTTGATCCAGTCATCTATTTTTGGGCATTTGGGTTGTTTCCAAAGCTTAGCTATTGTAAACAGTGCTGCTATAAACATAGGGGTGCAGTGCTCTTTGGAATTGATGTTTCTGTGTCCTTTGGGTAAATACCTAGGAGTGGAATTGCTGGATCATATGGAAGCTCTATGTTTAGTAGGTCAAGAAATCTCCCCACAGTTCCATAGTGGTTGGACCAGTTTGCACTCCCACCAGCAGTGCAGGAGACTTCCTTTTTCTCCACAACCTCCCAAACATTTGTTGTTGCTAGTTTTTTTAATATGTGCCATTCTCACTGGTGTAAGATGGTATCTCATGGTAGTTTTGATTTGCATTCCCCTCATTACAAGAATTATGTTGAACATTTTTTCATATGCCTGTTGGCCATTTGCATTTCCTCTTCAGAGAAGTTTCTTTTTAGCTCTTCTGCCCATTTTTTGACTGGATTATTTTCTTTGTTGTTGTTGAGTCTCATTAGCTCTTTGCAGATTTTTGTGATCAGTCCTTTATCATTAGTGTTGTGTGCAAAAATATTCTCCCATTCGGTGGGATTTCTCTTTGTTTTTGTTATTGTCTCTTTCACTGTGCTGAAGCTCTTTAATTTGATGTAGTCCCTTACTCATGGATTGGAAGAATAAACATTATTAAAATGGCCATCCCACCAAAAGCAATATACAGATTCAATGCTATTCCAATAAAAATTTCAATGTCATTCTTCAAAGAAATAGAACAATTATTGATGAGATTTATATGGAATCACCAAAAACCCTGAATAGCCAAAGCTCTTCTGAAAAAAAAAAGAAAAGAAGGGAATGGAGGCATCACACTCCCAGATTTCAAACTATACTGCAAAGCCATAATCATCAAAACTGCATGGTATTGGAACAAGAACGACACACAGACCAATGGAATCGAATAGAAAATCCAGAAATAAACCCACAGATTTATGGTCAACTAATCTTTGACAAAGGAGCAAAGAATATGCATTGGAGCAAAGAAAGTTTGTTCAATAAATGGTGCTGGGAAAACTGGGTCACTACATGTAAAAGAATGAAGCTTGACCACTATCTCACACCATACACAAAAATCAACTCAAAATGGATTAAAGAACTAGACATAAGACCTGAAACCATAAAATACATAGAAGGAAATATAGGCGAAACACTACGTGATATGCACATCAAAGACATCTTTACAGACACATCACCCAAAGCAGTGATAGTGAAGGCAAAGATCAGTGTCCTTATTTTTAGTTTCCAGTGGTCTCCAGGATATAACTGGTTCCTAGGTTCTGGGCAAATCCCCAAATATAAAGATTGCCTCAGTCTGTTGGGATGAAAACTTAGATTCCAGAGTCCCTGTAATTTGTTTCTGCTTCTTCTTCCAAGGACGAAAGCCCCTCCTCCTGGGAATCGCCTGACATTCTCCATCCTTTGGATCAGGGGAGGGCCTAGGAGAGCCCCCAGGGCACTGGCTAGGAGGATGGGGAGGCTCCTGGAAAGAGAGCAGAGGATGGAAATGGGGACTTTAGGGGACAGAGGTGGAAAGGGGTGCAGGGGGAGCCAGAGAGGACCGGGCAGGGAAGGGGCAGCACAGGGGACTCTGAGGGGGAAGGTCGGTGTGGGTGACATGGGCTCTCACTTGGGGCCTGGAGCGTCTGTCTCCCCTGGGGGGATGCAGCAGTGCTGGCCTGTAACTGCCCAGAGGACTGCGCACATCTGGGGCCTTGCCCGTCCTTGCAGGGCTGGTGTCACTCACACACAGGCTGGTGATGGAGAGGACTGTAACAGGGGATCCTCCCCAGGGGAGGATCCAGGCTCCTGCCCCACCCAAGGAGGGTGGAGCTGAGCAGGGAGAAGCAGCTGGAGAGGAGGCTGAGGAAGAAGGAAGCAGGATGGAGGCAGAAGGAAACCTGGGGGAGGCACATGGGGTTGAGAAGCTGCACTTGCTTCTTGGCCTTGGACTGGGTGACACAGATGTGAGTGAGAAATCCATGTGGAGGTGACAATGGCAGCTTCTATCTTGATTTTGGTTTTTCCTTCCAGACTTGTCAGCCCCGTCCACCCTTTTCTATGGATCCACACCAGGAGGTGCTTTAGACTGTGACAGGCTTTCTGGCCCTGCTTTCGGCCAACCTCGTTTGGCTGAACATTTACCCACAAGAGGATGGTGACTTTGGTGCTTGATTTGGAAACTTTATTCTTTCCTTTTTCTTTGTTGCACACTAATTGTAGTGAAGTTCCTTTCCATTAAAGGAACTTAGATATTTTGTTTTAATGCTGCAGATGGCAGAGAGATGGGGGATATAGATGTATAAGGGAATCCCCCAATGCAGAATATCCCCCCTCAGTGCATGAATGCTGGGGTGCCAGGGAGATTCAGGGTTCCAAGAGGAGAGCAGAGCAAGGCCTGAGCCACCCTGGAAGACCAACCCTGGAGGCTGATTCTGGGGCTCCAGGGCTCCACTCCCTGCAGGTGGGTCAGAGTCAGCCCCGCTCACATCTGCAGGAAGCCAGAGAGCCCTTCTGTGCCATGACTCTGCAGACACTGCTCTGGGGATAGTGTGAAAAATAAATGAACAGCAAAATTAAATGGAATCTAAAAGCAGTAGAAATAGTTTTTACAATCACGTTTAATTTGAAGGACACTTCAAGGGACATGGAATCCTGGCCTGACAGCTCATTGTTATCAGGACCTTGACTGTCATGTGAGCTACTCTGGAGCACCTGTTTCTTTTGAGAAAATAGCCACTAATCACTTTATCGCCTGAATATTTTACTGGTTTGTACCAAATCACTTCATACTTTGCACCTAAAACAAAGATCTGGCGTCTCCACAGTCTCTGAGGGGGAGGCGGCAGGAGGGGCCTCACTCAGAGGCTCCAGCTCCGGGTCCCACGAGGCTGTGATGGGGACGAGATGTTAGCGGATCTGAAGGGCTGTGATCAGTGTGGAAGGATCTTCCCTTCCCTAGCCCTGGGCAGCCAGATCCCACTCTCTGCTTCTGGGAACAGGCCTGGGAACTTCTCTCTTATAAATACACCCCAGGTGACCCTGATGGCACAGACTTGCAGTCAGGCATTTGGGGTCCCCAAGCCCAAAGCATGCTGTTGCCCAGGAACATACTCCACTATGTGCTGGGGTCACAGAGAACCACATGACCCCGCCCAGGAGGCCCTGCAGCCTGAGGTGTGTAAGGAGAGAAGGGCTGCAGTAGCTGCCTCAGAGGGGGCCAAGGCAGAGACAGAGAGTTTCCTTCCTCAGCAGGAAGGGGACATGGGAGCTGGGTCTTGAAAGCCAGAAGTGGGCAAAGGAACAGAAGTGGCTCAGGGAGCTGATTGAAGGCCGACTATGTGACCTCAGCAGTTACTTTCCCTGTGTGACCTCGGGGGTCCCTCCCCAGAACTCTGTGAACTGGGAAGTGATACTGTCCTGATACCCCTCCCCCACACCCTCTCAGAAACAAGGACATAGAGACTGGGGGTTATGGCAGTGTCCATGTCTGAACCCCAGCCACCTGGCTAATGTCTGGGCCTCTGGACTGACACCATCCTCCAAACTGACCAGGGGACCAAGGAGGCAGTGAGCCTGGAGCCCTCACCAGTGGCTCCAGATACCACACATTTCTTGTCTGGATTTGACTAAAGACAAAAGCACAGTAGTAAGTCATCATGTCATCACCCTTTATGGAAATGAATTGAACTCACCAAAGAAAAAGACACAGAGTGACTGGTTGTATCAAAAAATAAAACCCAACTTTATGCTGCCTCCAGGAGACTGGATCAAAACAGTTCTCGGGAAAAACACAAGAAAATGGGGCACCCCAAAAATTGCAGGGGCTGCCATATAAGATAAAATAAGCTTCCAGCAAAAAAGGTAACAAGAGACAGAGATGAACATCATACGATGAAGGAATCCTAAATCAGGAAGACATAACACTCATCAGTACACATGCACCAAACAAAGGAGCAGCAAAGTACATAAGGCAACTATTAACAAATCTGAAAACAGATATTGGCAGCAACACAAGAGTGGTAAAGAAATTCAACACTCCACTTTCATCAAGGACACACCACCTGACAGAACTCTGGGAAACTATAACTTTAAGTGAGAAATTAGACCATCCAGGCTGAGTAGATTTTTATAGGGCGCTACACTCCAAAAAGCTAAATAATATTGTTGTCAGGTGCACCTGGAATAGGCTCCAGAATACATCATTTGTTGGGTCACATAACAAGTGTCATAAATTCATGATGACTGAAATCATATAAGTATCTCTCTGATCACAATGGTATCAAACTCGAAGAAATATAAAAGGAAACCAGGGGGGGAAATAACGTGTGAAGATTGAACGACACTCTACCAAATCACTCTTGGGTTAAGAAGGAAATCAACCAAGAAATTTAAAAATACCTTGAGACAAATGACAACCTATCAGTGGGCACAGCACAAGCAGCACTAAAAGGGGAATATAGAGCAATACAGGCCACACCTAGAGTAAAGACAGAGCTCAGGTAAAGAATCTAAACAGCTAGAAAGAACAAATGAAACCAAGAGACAGTAGAAGGAAAAAAAAAATTAAAGCAAAATAAATGACAGAGAAATCAAAGACAGATTAAAAAAAAAATCAATGAAACCAAAATATGGTTCTTTAAAAAAAATAAACAAAATAGACAAGTATTTTACTACACTTTCAAGGAGAAAAAAAAAAAAAAAAACCTAATAAATAGAATAAGAAACAAAAGGGGAGAAGTTACAACAGACACATTAGGATACAAAGGATCATAATACCAAATATCTATACATCATAATGCCAAATATCTGTATGTCGATAAATTGAATGACCTCAAATAACCTAGAAGAAAGTGACAAATTCTTAGAAGTATACAACCTTCTGAGACTGAGTCAGGAAGATTCAGAACAAAGCAACTACAAGCAAAGACACTAAAACTTGAATCAAAAGTTTCCTGAAAATCAAAGCCCAGGACCAGACATTTTCAACTCTTCAAAAAAACAGAGGAAGAGGGAATGCTGCCATCACATCTCAGGAGCCCAACATTCCCTTGATACCAAAAGCAGAGAAGGACATCACACAAAAAAGAAAGCTACAGACCAATCCCTGATGAACATAGATGCAAACATCCTCAACAAGACCTTAGCAAGCCAAATTCAATTACACATGAAAAAGGATCACACGTCATGACTGAGTGGGGTTTATCTCAGCAACACAAGGATGGGTCAACATTTGAAAAAAATCAATTAGATTTCCACTCACACCAGTAAAAATGTCTATTATCAAAAGTCAAGAAATAAATTCTGTGAGGAACAAGGATTAAAGGACCCTTGTGCACTATTGGTTGGATGTAACTGGTGCAGCCATTTGGGAAAACAATATGGTGGTTCTCAAGAAAATAAAAAAAGAATTGCAATATGATCCAGTATTTCTACCTCTGGATATTGACCTGATGAATAAGAAAACACTTATTAAAATGAGACAGGGCCCCTATTTTCATTGCAGTGCTATTTACAATAGCCAAAATAGGGAACAGCCCAAGTTCTAAAGAACAGATGAAAGGATTAACAAAATGTGATTTACATACATCATACACACACATAATGGAATAGTACTCAGATACTGCAAAAAGAAGAAATCTCGCCATTTTCAACAATGTGGATAGAATTTCAGGGAATTATGCTATGTCAAATTGAGAAAGACAGATACCATAGGATTGTACTCATTTGTGGAATATGAAGGGAAAAAAGCAATCAACAACCACAACAAAATGGCAGTCACCAGAGGGGACGGAGGGTAGAGGGAATATCTTGGTGAAGGATTGTGATTGGACTTTTGCTGGTGGGTGTGTGTGAAATATACAGTTGCCTGCTGAGAAGCTCTATACCTCACATCTTGTGCAGTGTGTAAATTAATGTTACCTCGATTGAAAAAAGAAGAGAAAGCTTCACCCAGCCTGCTCCCCAGTCAGAGCCCTCTACCTGATGAGGCCTGGGAAGACAGGACAGGACTGTACTGTCCTCGAGAGCCCCCTGCACCTCCAAAGAGGCACTTCTCACCTGTGCTGCCCCAGCTTGGCCTGAGCCCCTCCTGTCTCACCTGGAGACACACAGACTAGTCTCTTCTGCCACCTGGGAGCTGAACCAGGCCCTGGTCTGCTCACTGCCTGGCAAGGGCTCCCCATCCCCACAGATACCCCCAGCCTCATAGGGTGGCCCCTTCCCAGACCTCTGACACCCACTCCTGAGTCCTTCCCTCTCCCTCTGCTCTAGCTGATCCTCACCCCCTCTGCCCTTGAACTCCTGGCACCAGCCAGCCCACCACAGGCTGTTCCCTCCATGGGAACCTCACTCCCGAACATCCCCTTCCCAGGGCTTTGCTTCCATCCCACCATCTGCACTGACCCCCTTGATGGACACAGCTGCCCCCACAACCCCCTTTCTTGCTGCCCCACCTGCTCCCTGCCTGTCCCTCCTCTCAGCCCCTCTACAGGATGGGGTGGGTTTCTTGTCTTTATTATTCACTGTCTCCTGCATGAAAGCAGCTCTCTGAAGTTAGGAATGTCTCTGTTTTGTACACAGCACCAAGCACATAACATATAAATATTGGTGGAGTTAAATGAATTCGTAACTGACAAGTGTTTCTTTTTTTTTAATTTTTAAAATTTTTTATTTTTCACATCATTGTTCATTTTTAAACAATATTTGCTCCCCCACCCTCAGTGTAGTCCCCATAGAATTTCCGTCACCAATGTATCCGTGCACCATCACCACAGACCCCTGTGCTCCTCCCTTCCTCCCTTTGATCCCTCTCCCTCCTCCTCCCCTGCAGGATGTCTCTCCTTTATAATCCTCTGTTTTTGCTTTATTGTGTTTTTTACTGTTGTTATTGTTTCTTCAGAGAAGTCTGAAGTTAACCTGATTGGTTTTCCCTTATAAGGTATCTGTTTCTTCCCCCTAAGTTAACTGACAAGTGTTTGATACAAATAAATCAAAAGTAAAAAATGAGGGGATAGGTATGTTCACCTTTTTGATAGTTCACTTTTTGAAACATCATAACCCCTGACTGAGCAATTGTCATCCCTCCCCCTCTTGTTGCAGCTCAGAGACTGCTCTTAACTGTGTCATCACAATAGTTTTTGGGGAGCACCCCCACCATTTATATTTATCTATCTGTCTATCTATCTGTCTATCTATCTATCTATCTATCTATCTATCTATCTATCTATCTATCTATCACATCATTCTTCATTTTTGTGGAATGTATGCTTTCTTCTCTTGTAACAGGGTAGTGCCCAGGAAAAGGGGAAGTTCCAGGTTCCCTGCCCCACCCAAGGTAGGGTATTGCTGATCAGGGAGGAGCAGAAGCTGGAGGAGGAAACTGGAGAAGAAGGAAGCAGGACAGAGAGCCAGAAGGAGACCTGGAAGAGGCATATGGAGCAGAGAGAACTGTGAAAAAAACTGTGCTTGCCTTTTGGTCGTGGACTGGTTGAAACAGATGTGGGTGACTCATGGGGAGGTGACAATGGTGTTTTTTGTCTTGATTTGATTTTGCTCTTTTCCTCCCAGACTTGTTTGGTTGTTTCTGATCCTTTTCTCTGGGTCCCCACCAGAAGGTGCTTTAGACTTAGGGCAGGCTTTCAGGCCTTGCTCGAGGCCAATCCTGTTTGGGTGAACTTCTACCCACGAGGAGACAGGTAACTTTAGGTGCTTGTTTTAGAAACTATAGTCTTTGTCTTTTCTGTATTGTTTACTAATTGTATTAAAGTTCCTTTCCATTAAAGTCTTATATGTTTTGTGTTGATGAGCAGATGGCAGAACCTATTTAGAGCAGGCAGGTTTGGGGGTTTTGGGGTGCCCCTCTCCCTGCCCTGTAACACTCTCAGGTGTAGTCCCCTTAAAATTCCCACCACCAGTTCACCCACGCACCATCAGCATTGTCCTTTGTGTTCTTCCCTCTTCTGTTTTGATCCCTCTCCCTCCCCTGGGAAGTAACCCAATTTTTCTAGAGCCAGGGTCCCCCCACACAGCCATCCTTCCTGAAGGAAGAGCTCCAGACTCCAGGGCCCTACCTACTCGAAAACTATTTTGCCAGGCTAGAAAGGACCAAAGGGCACTCCAAGGACAAGTGGGTACAGGTTTCATTATTATCACACTAGTGGGCACCAGACAGGAGAGTCTCCCCCTAAGATCTGGGCCACGAACATACACAAAGATTTCCATTTATACTCAGGAATTTCAGCATTTGTTACGCTGATAAATTTGACAGATTTCCTTTTTTTTGTAGTGCGCAGGCCATTTGGTAGAGCACAGGGCTGTTTAGACAAAGGCGGGGGAGGGGTGGTTAGACAAGGATCTGTGCTATGGGAGGGGAAGGGAGCCATCCACTTGACTCCTTTCTTTTGGAATGAGGCCCTGTTAAGATAGAGACCAGGGCCTCCCTGGTGGCGCCAGTGGTCGAGCTCAGCACTGTGAAGCTGTCCACAGCCTCTGCAGTGCCAGTTCGATCCCCGCCGGCCTCCGAGCAACCCAACTGGCAAGCAGACCTCTCCTGTCTCACCCCCTGCTCCCCTCAGCAGTGTATTTCGTCAGTCTGCCTGTTCTGTTCCACGCTCTGTCTCTGGTGAATCCTCTCATCCTCCCGCGCATCTGGCCTGTACCCCAGTTCTTGTATAAATAAAATAAAAATCTTTAAAAAAAAAAAGGGTCAAGTCATAGATTGCTCAGAGGGGAATTGCTCAGGGGTGTGGGCATGCGCAGGTGGGTACACCTGGGCTGACACGGGGCTTGTAAGGGCAGCGTTGCAGAATGGAAAACGACCAGAAGTGAGAGACCAAGACCATGAGAGAATGCTGGAGCGCCCAGAAAGAGTGAAGATTCTTTTCCTTTTTTTTTTTTTTTTTAAGATTTATTTATTTAGGCATACAAGAGCTGGGGTAAGGCCTGCGATGAGGGAAGGGGTTGGGGGTGAGAGGATCCACCAGAGACAGAGTGGCAGATTGACTGAAATACACTGCTGTGGGGAGCAAAAAAAAAAAAAAAAGTGAAGATTCATCGGGGACTAGGAGGCCTGCTGCCAGCCTCCTGGCCCCCAGGCACATGGCAGGCAGGGGTGTGCCCAATAAGAGCCTGAAAATCCCAATAAAAGCCTGAAAAAGCCACTGAGGACTCTAGGACTGCTTCACACTTCTGCATGGGTTCATAGAGATCCTACTCTGAGCCATCATGCCCTTCGGTCATCACACTCACATTTGGACCCCCGGGAGCAGCTGGAGGAGGAGCAGCAGGGAGGGGAGAAGGCAGAGCACAGAGCTGGTACAGGAGCAGGCGCCATCTCCTCAGGGCAGGGGAGAGACAGGGCAAGAGGCAGTCAGGCCCATACAGAGGAGCAGGGCAGCCAGGAGCTCTGGGCTCAGGGGGGAGAAGGGCCCAGAGACCCCCACCAGCAGGAGCAGGGTCCTTCCTGGTGACTCCTTAGGCCCTGAGACCAAGGACAGACCTGGCTCCTCTCAGGGCTGCTGAGCCTCTGCGCTGCTAGAGACCAAGAGGTTTATTGGAAAAAACATCCTCCCTTCCCTTCCCACCCCATGGAACCCACACCCTAGACCCACTCTGCTCAAAACACTGGACCCCTCCATTCCCAGCACCTGGTCCCGGGTGCAAACTGCTCTACCCTCCTCCTCATCACCCAGTGACTTCCCAGGTCAGAGGCCCAGACCCCGGCTCCCCATAAAGGACAGGCCAGCGCCTGCTTGTGGTCCTGGCCCCCTCAGTGTGAGCAGGTGTCATGGAGAAGCATCAGGACACACAATATTGTCCCCAAGGAGTTGGGCCCCCCCCACAGGCCCCTGTTCTATTCTGCTCTGTCTGCTTCTTTAGTTCACCTGAAGGTTAGTCCCTCCCAAGTCCTGACCTGCCAGGGCTGAAGACAAGGTCCTGCCTCAAACAGCAGGAACCTGGTCAGATCCCCACTGAGGGCTTAGTCCTCCTCCTGGGGGATTCCTGCCTCTGGGTGAGGATCCAGTGGAGGCAGAGCAGTAGAGAAGTTAAATGAGTCATGATCAGAGAAAACACCCTCAATCAGTTAGGCAGAATGAGGGGCAGCCTGGGACACCCAAATCTGTATGCTCCAAATGGCTTCTGCCATCTGCCTCATAAAGGCAGAGCACACTCTGAGTGTGAAAGAACACACCAGAGGAGCGCCAGAGGGGAAGGGAAGATGATGTTACAGGGCAGGGAGACGGGCACCCTGACCCCTCTAACCTGCCTGCTCTAAATAGGTTCTGCCATCTGCCCCATCAACACAAAACATACGAGACTTTAATGAAAAGTAAATTTAATACAATTAGGGAACAATACAGAAAAGACGAAGAATATAGTTTCTAAATCAAGCACCCAAAGTTATCCATCCCCGCGTGGGTAAAAGTCCACCCAAATGGGATTGGCCCCGAGCAAGGCCCCAAAGCCTGCCACAAGTCTAAAGAACCTTCTGGCGGGGACCCACAGAAAAGGATCAGAAACAACCAGACAAGTATGGGAGGAAAAGAGCAAAATCAAAAATCAAGGGATAAGCTGCCATTGTCACCTCCCCACGGGTCTCTCATCCACATCTGTGTCACCCAGTCCACGACCAAAAGGCAAGCGCAGTTTCTTCACGTGTCTCTCTACTCCATGTGCCTCCTCCAGGTCTCCTTCTGGCTCCATCCTCCTTCCTCAGTCTCCTCTGCAGCTTTTTCTCTCCCTGCTCAGCTCCACCCTCCTTTTGGGTGGGGCAGGAAACCTGGAACCTCCCCCTTTCCTGGAGACCATCCTATTACAGTGGGATAACAGTTTCCCAACAAAACACTGAAAGTTACCCACCTTGCGGGGTAAATGATTGTCAGGCTTTTCTGCCCTCCCGCCATTAGCATCGCATGCCTGATGGAACACCTGCATTTTGTTACACTGTTATATTCAGTTGCTTGTTTACTTCTGTGGGCCAGGGCTGCAGTATTTATATTGGCTGAGAAGCAGAGAACACAGGAGAGGGAGAACTGCCAGAGAGCCCAGTAAAGAGTGCCAGCCTCCTGGCACCCCAGCACCCCTGTCTGCCGTGTACCTGGTTGCTGCACTACATGTAAAACATCAATAAAAGCCTGAGAAAGCCCCCGAGGGCTCCAGGGCTTTTCTTTACACGTTTGCTCAGCTCATAGAGAATCAGCTCTGTGCTCATAGAGAATCAGTTCTGGCACTACCAGGCCCCCTCTCCCCAGGGTAGATGACCAGCCAGACTTCCTGGGGGGGAGGGGCTGCAGCTCCAGGATGTACCCCACCCCCACCCCAGCTCTCAACACAGTGCAGCCCCTAAATCCACCCACCTCCTGGGGAGGGGAGCAGGAAGTGACTGGGACTCAAAACTGCCCCAGGAGGACACACTTCTCCCCATTAATGCTTCCTTTTGTTCCAAGTGGAGAGGGAAAAGAGGGGGGTACAGAACATAGGGCAGGTGTCCCTGGACAACACTAGGGGATCCTGGACACCCTGCAGGAAGGACACTCACCCCCTCACTGCCTCTCCCAGCCCTTCAGGGCCTGTTCCTGCTGTTCTGTCAGCCCACACTGTTCCTTGTTCTGTCTTGTCAGATATTAATGGTCCTGATCCAGATGGGTTCATCATTTACTTTCCTCTTTAATGGACATATGCCTCTAATCTTTCGATTGTTTCAAGTGCTTTTGAAATAGTTCCAGGTAAATACCTAAGGTTGCTGAAAGACAATGGAGAACGTAAAATGAATTGTAATTTTAAAATACAACTACTGATGGGAAGAAGTAAACCCCTTTCTCCAACGTGCCATCCAGTGAAGTTTATGTAGACAAGGTTAAGATGAGGGGTCACAAGGAAAGGCTCTTCGATAAACGGTGCTGGGGACACTGGACAGCCACGTGCAAAAGAATGAAACTAGACCACTGTCTCCCACCTCACACAAAAGTCAACTCAAAATGGATAATAGGCTGGACTTAAGACCAGAAACCATAAAATACATTGAAGAAAACAAGGACAGAATGTGCCATGACATACAAAAAAAAATAATGTGCTCAGTCTTTGTAAAGTCAGTGTTGAATAATCTCTCTCTCTCTCTTTTTTTAAAGATTTATTTATACAAGAACCAGGGTGCAGGCCAGATGTGCGAGAGGGTGAGAGGATTCACAGAGACAGAGCCGGGAACAGAACAGGCAGACTGACTGAAATCCACTGCTGAGGGGAGCAGGGGACGAGACAGGAGAGGTCTGCTGTGCCACTGCAAAGGCTGGGGATAGTTTCACAGCACTGCACTCAACTGCCTGCACCACCAGCAATGCCCTAATTTCTCATTTTTACAACCATTTCCTGCTTGCTGCTGTGCTTTTCTTTGTCACTTTCTTCACATAACTGTGGTCTCTTTCCTTCAAAGGAAGAATGCGCCTCCAATTCTACCCCACAATGTAAATTATTGTCCACAGTTGAAGCCAAAGAGGTGAATGTCTTCATGGTGAGCTCAGCCATTAATAAGTGGCCTTAAGATTTGAAGACATGAAAATCACCACCATGAATGGAAACTGAATGGCTTCATCAACACTATCCCCAGGGCCTCAGGGATCAACCCGTGATCCACACTTACCTGCAACCTGAGTGTAGCTTCCTCCTTGTCTTCCTGTGGGAAGAATCATCATGTGAGACAAGGGAGGAGTCAGCCCACGCAGTCTTTAAGGAATCTGCTAATCCTGGAATACTGTGACTAAAGACCCAGGTCAGGACTGGGAAAAATGAAGAAAGGAGGTGAGGGGGACTGAACCAAATGCCCTCTGGGCAACACACGTTTTTGGATGGTACTTCCCATTAACCAGGCAGGGCAAGTTCTCCCTGGGACATGAAAGCCCCCAGTGGACAAGATTCCCCCACTCCCTTCCCTACCTGAGCGCTTCTTCCTCCACATCACAGCTGCAGCCACCGCAGCTCCAGTGAGCAGAGCTCCAAGGAGAACCAGGCCAGCAGTGATACCCGCAGTGGGGATGGAGGGCTGAGGAAGGGGCACTGGAAGGGAAGGGAAGGGGAGACCCCAGTCCTTAGTCTGACACTTAGAAGTTCTCAGAGGGCTTCTGATTCTCCTGAGAATAGGCTCCATGCCCAAGTCCCCCTAGTTACCCTATCTCAAGATAAGGGGCTCCAGCAGCCCCTCATGCTGCACATGACACATGTATCTCTGCTCCTCTCCAGAAGGCACCACTACAGCCGCCCACTTCCGGAAGTTTCCATCCCCAAGCCTGGTCTCCACCAGCTCCATGTACTGGGCCAAGTCAGGGTAATGTTCACAGGGTAGAAACCCAGGGCCCAGCACCTCAGGGTGATGTCATGCTCAGAGATGGGGTGCTGGGTCACACATGCCCTTTGGGGTCCTGAGTGGTTAGAATCGGACATTTTATGGTTTCTATTTCCTCTATGGTAACTGAAGCAGCCTCATGACTATCCTCAGAATGGACAGGAAAACATGCTTGGAGGGAGGAAGCACAAACCCCAGAAACCAGCCTGGTCTGGGAGTCCGGGATAGCAGGTGAGAGCCCAGGGTGGGATGCAGGTCTCTAAACATTTTGTTGCTGACTTGGGTGGAGGGTGATGACACAGACAGGCGGGAGTGAGATCTCCAAAAATGCTCTCTGACCAAAAAACAAGATCTCAAGAGAGAAACTCATTGTTCCTAAGATGGCTGCTGGTGAAAAGGGTCCTGTGCAGGGTGATTTCAGGGATGGCCTTCCCTCTTTCTCAGGAGAAACTGGATTCCTTAACTGTCCTTCACAAACAATAGGACCCTCTGGGCCACTCTCTATACAGAGCTTGAAAACTTGAGAGACAGTTCTCTCTCTGACCAGAAGGGGGCGATTCCTGACCATTCAGTTTTCCCTGTGGGGTGTGAGCCTCAGAAGATCAAAGGCCCTGTAGCCCCTCTTACCTCTGAGCTGCAGGGCCTCCTTCCCCATCTCCAGGAGACTTGGGATCCACTCCAAGTACCTGCCCTCCGAGTTGTTCATTTCGTGCTTTACCCAAACTCCCTCCTCCACTGTGGCAGGTGCCATAGCCTCTGGGAATCACTGCAACCCTCACTAGGGGCAAAGGTCTGGGGAATGGGAGCTGTGACCTGGCCCTGGGCAAGCATTGTTCACTGTCCTAGCTCTGGTTGTAGCAGCCATGCAGGTCCTCCAAGAGCCATTAGGGCAGCTTTGAACCTCTGTGCCTATTGTCTTTGGTTCTGTCTCCTTGTCCAGGTCCTCCTGCCCCACCTGCTCTGCCCTGGGCTCCAGCATCTCCACACTGTGACCTGGAGAGTTGCTGTCAAACCGCCTGAACTGTGCGTGGTCCATGTAGCCCACTGCCATGTACCGGGGCTCCTTGAGGCTGGGCTGGGAGGTCTTGATTTCTAAAAGCCTTAAAGAGTGGGAGCCTGGGGCAGGAAGGGGTGAAAGTTGGGCTGAACCTCCTCCCTGCACTGGTCCTGAGTCCCAGGGAGATGGGGCATGAGGGGAGAAAGTGTTCAGGAAGGGAGGAGGCTCCAGAGCTTGAAAAGGGGCATCGGGTGGAGAAGGAGTGGGACTCAGGGGACAGAAGAGGGCGCTAGGGTGGGGGGACAGAAAGGGACTAGGATTGAGAGGAAGCGTGGGGGGACAGAGGAGCCTAAGGCAACAGCCTCCACCAGAGAAGCCTTTTCCCTCCTCCCTGCTCTCACCAGCCCAGGTTTGGGCCACAGCCCTGGAGAGAAGCAGCAGGAGGAGGGTTGGGGACCCCATGACCAGCACTACTGGGGTCGGGGGAGCTCCTGACTTTAGGCTGGTGGGTGGAGACTTACCTGGGGGCCATGCTGATTGGCTTCCCTGGGAGCCTCCAGGCACTGGGGACTGAGAACTGGGGAGGAGTCACAAGTGTCCAGGGCCCAGCACAGGTGGTGGAGACAGAAGGGAGGCTAAGGGGACAGTGGGGTATCCCCAACAGTAACCTTGCTGCCCTAGACACAGCCCTGGGGCCTGGAACTATGAGAACCAGACTAGGGACCTGGGGCTTTGCTCTGGCCCCTCCTGTCCTCACCCAAAGCTTCCTCACCCTGTCTCCATGACCCAAGCGCTGGGTCTGCGATTCTCAGTATTTTCCTTCCGGATCCGTGTCCAGTCTGACAAATTAGGGAGGACACCAAGCATAATCTTGTTTAGGAGGTATCGCTCCCCATACTTACCACACTGGGAATAAAGCGAGTTTGATCATGTAGTTGTTTCATTTAGAATAATAATAATAATCCAATGCCTGTTAATAGATAATCAATAACCAATGCCTGTTAAATAACTTCCTTTAATCAGGGCAATGGGAAGAGTGGATCTTTCATGTGTTTTATGTTTGCAGTTGTCTTTCTTGTTTGTCTCATTGTTTTTTCTTGTCTGTCTCATTAGAAGACAGTAGGATTTTCATGTTTCCTTCTGCATTTAGCTGTGGTTCTGGTTGAAGTCTATGAAAAAATGACTACAGCTCAGAATGGAGGTGTTGAAATTGTATGGGGAATATAAAAATAAAATTTATTATTAAAAAAATGTCTACAGCCTCACACAAATATGTTGGAGTAGTGTTTTCACATTATCGTGAATATTCCACTTGGATACTAAATTAAATCTATACAGCTGGCATTTTCTCCCAGGTTATTTGCAAAGTGAAACCTGAAACAATATCATTAAATATTTCTTATTCAGTTACATTTCCATAGTTCTCTCTTGCATAAAACTAACTGCAGTTAGTTTTAATGTGTGATTTTTTTTTAAAGTAATATATTGTTCCACAAATTATAAAGCTCTTCAATGTTCATTACACTGGAATCAAATTATTTTCAAAAATTTATTTTATTTTTCACCACAAATCCAAAAAGTAAAAGTAGTACTGGAAGTTGTCAAGTTAGTGATAGGACACAATTTTCCATGATTCTGGTTTTTTTCTGAGCACTTACATTTGGTCAAGGAGAAGTGACTGTCAGTTATCAATCATCAGTTGATTTTCTCAAAGGAGCACACACTCATTTTCAGGACAATGTCTGCTCATTAACCAAAACAAATAGCCACAGATTTTGTCATTCATTCCTTCATGTGAAGATGGTATTGCCTACAAAAAAGAAAAATAGTCTAATTCATCTCATGCAAATATTTTTCTTGGCACATAATAGGGGGGAATGCAGCAGGAGTGTTGTGTGTGCACTTGCGTGTCATCGCATCAGGTGCTGTAAAATGTGGATTTGAGGATGACAGAATAATGAAGATAATTTTTAATGCTTCAACCAAGAAACTTTGAAATGAAACTGGCTTGGAGTTGTGTTTCTGAGGTAAGTAGTTGTGAAGAATAACTGCAGCTAGCAATATAAGCTCCATTTTTAATAAGTTTTACCTTAGCAGATGGCGAAACAGTGAAAAAGCCAATGGTGTCTTAGTGACGTTTAGAAAATAGTTTTGACCTCGTGGCTCCTGTGACAGGCTCTGGGTGACTTCAAGGATTCCACAACCACACTTTGAGAAATGCTTTTCTCAGTGAACCAGGGAGCATCTCCCAAGTGTTCTCTGCCTTTGCCTCCTCTTCACTTGCCAGCATCCCTCTCCCTGGCTGGCTCCTGCCTCCCCAAGCTGCCTCCCCTGCAGACACAATGGCAGCAGAGAGAGGACCCTGGAGACATGGAGCTTGCACTGTCCGTGAGAGATGGACACTGAGTAAGGTGACAAAGACACGTGTAAACCTGACCTGAGCCAAGGGCTGGAGCGTGTTTATTATGAAAGTAGAGCAGTAGGAGTGCTTCTATTATTTTAAATAATATCAAAAGATGTAAAAAAAAAAAAAAAAAAAAAAAACAGGGCCTCCGTGGGGGCATAAGGTTTAAGTCTGAGTGCTATCACTTCTTAGACCTGAGTTTGATTCCTGACCAGGGAGCAACCCACATGGGGCAGCAGACCTCTCCTGTCTCACCCACTACTCCCCTCAGCAGTGGATTTCAGTGGATTGGCCTATTCTGCTCCCTACTCTGTGTCTGGTGAATCCTCTCACCCTCTGCACCTCTGGCCTGTACCCCAGTTCTCGTATGCATAAATAAATTAAAAATGAATCTAAAAACAAGGAACAAAAATTACATGCAGCATCAAGTACAAGATCCATCTCAGACCCAGTAAATAGCAGAGGCTGGGGACCCAGTGGTGGTGTAAGTGAAACAAGACAATGGGGCACTCAGTCAGCAGGAGTCAGGCTTTGTCGTCAAATAAGTTTGATGTCAAACTAGAGAGGGTCAGTCCACCATCCAGTGCTGCCAGGCCAGGATGTCTAGGCTGGTCTGCAGCCCCAGCCAGTAGTCAGGCACCACCTGGGAGACTCAAGGGATAGCTTAATCTAGCCCTTTGTTTATTTCTCTATATCCATATCTAAGTGATGTTTTTTGTCTTTCTCCTTTGGGCTTATTTCCATTAGCTCCATCCTGTG